>NC_079192.1:239112623-239463873 GCF_029499605.1 Hyla sarda
AATAGTAGGCAGTTCCCCCACAATATTAGGCAGCTCCCCACAACAATATTAGGCAGTTCCCCCCTACATTTGTAGGCAGCTCCCCCCACATTTGTAGGCAGCTCCCCCCCCACAATATTAGGCAGCTCCCCCCCAATATTAGGCAGCTCCCCCCCACAATATTAGGCAGCTTCCCCCCACCCCACAGACATACAGCTTCCAGCCATGTACAGTGTATGGCTGTAGGTCTGTACTGCTGTCACCGCTCCTCTGGCCTGGGGTCACATCTACTGCTATGGCATATGGACCATAGCAGTAGGTGCCGGGACCGGAGGAGCGGTGACCGGAACACTCAAGAAGATGACGCGGTCACTTACGAGGCCCCGGCCAGCGCGCGTTCTCCTGCGACGATCCTGCTGTCCTCCTGCGTCTCTATGGTTGTACGCACGGGATGTCAGTGACATCCCGTGCGTACGACCATAGAGGCGGAGAAGCGAGGGACCGAAGGAGGATCGCAGGAGGACGCCGGGGAATGGTGAGTGACCGGCGGACATCCTTATGTCCCGAAAAGATTTTTCGGGACACGGATGTCCGGGATAGGAATACTTCTTTTTATGTGCCCGGGCCGGCTCCCGTGTGTGGCTGCAGGCGGGGGCCGACCAGAGCATATAAAAACTAATACTGTATACTAAAAACCAGGGGGCCTCCAGCTGTTGTGAAACTGCAACTCCCAGCATGCCCGTACAGACTTTGCCGGTCCGGGCATGCTGGGAGTTGTAGTTTCACAACAGCTGGAGGCCCCCTGGTTTTTAGTATACAGTATTAGGTTTTATATGCGCTGGCCGGCCCCCGCCTGCAGCCACACACGGGAGCCGGCCCGGGCACATAAAAAGTATTTCTATCCCGGAGAGCGCGCCCCCCCAGATGTTGCGCCCGGCCCCCCCTGCACCCCCCACGAGTGCCTCTGCCACTGGCAGTGTTTGCAACTTGTGCTGTGGGCGGGCAGGGGAGGTGGGTCATTATCGGCACATTTTTTGTTGTTTCGGCATTTCCCCGAAACAGCTATTTTCGGCCGATATGTATCGGCCGCCGATATATCGGTGCATCCCTAGTGGAAAGCATACAAAAGGCAGGTGCAGACACGTGGGACGCCAAGAAAGGTGATAGCTATTTTGCGCTGGTAGTGCTTCCTCTGACCACTCCCCTTCACCTGTGGGCCTGGGTTAAATACTCCTTCAAGCTTGTACAGGTGGGGTGAGGCATTTACAATGTGAATTAAAACCAAATACACACTTTAAAAACAAAGAATACTATGTGTCAAAAATGATTGTCACAAAGAATGCGAAGACAAAGCAGAATATATACGGAGACAAAAATAAATAAAAATAAATACATATATATATATATATATATATATATATATATATATATATATATTCCTATACAAAAACACTTAGATCCAGTCTATCGTTCAATCCAACATAGAGACATTCCTGGAGTTCCAAGAGGTAGTTCTAAAGGCCCTCATCTTTGGTGACCGCCAAGGAGCGGGTCAGAGCCCCTCTGGAACTCCTCCGACTCCTCCCCAGCCAACACTTTCCAGGTGAGATCCTCCACACTGGAAAGAAGGGACGATCCCAGAAAAAATGCAGTGTGTCGCAAGAGGGTGATTCAGAAGGACACCACCATTTTAAAACCAACCCCCCCCCCCCCCCCCAAAAAAAAAAAAAAACACAAAAATTTAAACCTATTTCCCAATACCCCATAAAAAATATATATAATATATTTTTTTGTTATTTTTTTATCCCCCAAAAAATGCGTCATGGGACACAAATTGGGGGATTGCAGTTGCCTCAAATGGGCAGCGCTCGCTCTCTCCGCCTGAGCGGGGGTGTGCATTTGAGGTAACAGAACAGGGACGGCCACACATCACATTCCCATAATGATGATTCAGAGCATAGGGTTTGGGGCGGGCATCATTTTTACTTTTTGCAATACTCTGGGTCATCAATCTGGGAATATAATTGACATATCAGTACTAAAATTTCAATTTTCATTTTCCCCCAAACTACACTTCATCCATTCCTGGAAAAATTTAGGGAACAACACCCATCTGTTCTAAATCTCCACTTCACCCCTATACACCTTTCCTAGGGGTTGTACTGTTTGTAATAGGCTCACATGTGGGTGTTCTTCTCTTGTATTTTCCTCTGAATGTATGTAACTGTTAGGTCCGTAAGAAACATCGGCCTCAAATGCGAAGAGTTCTCGCTCATGAGCTCTGTTGTATTTCCAGGCGACAGTTTGGAGTCACATGTTAGTTGTTCCCAGAAAGATGAAGCAGAGCATAGGTTGAAAATTGCAATTTTCAGAAGCTACCCTTCATCAATTCCTGGAAAATAAAGGTGCATAAAAAAATGCAAAAAAAACAAATAGAGAAAAAAAAAGTGAAACACACACACTTTATTAAACGCAATATTAAAATACTTTACTAATAATTATAATTTTTTTTATTACTTATAAAAATATATATTATTTTTACATTTAAATGGCCCCTTTCTACATTTTTATTATTGTCGGCTGCATTTTTAGTTCCCTGCCCGCCTACATAAATTGATCCCTATTTAAAAATGAACATAAAAATTTTGGGGTTTTTTTTGTCTTCCAATTTTTGGGAGCGGGCATGGACCAGAAAATTTAGCGCTCAATATAAAAAATGAGGAGTGCATTTCATAATAATTTTTTTCTAGTTTTCGTTCTAAATCTAATTTTTTTTTTTTCCCTTTTTAACCCCATTTATTTTATTTTATTTTTTTCTGCCATTTTGATGTGCTGCCATGAATAATTGTGGGGGCAGCATAAAATGTAATAAATGGGTAAAAAAAAGTAGTGAAAATAAATTATTATTTAGAGCAACTAGAAAAAAAAGTGATGAAATGCGCTCCTCATTCATTTTTAATATTGAGCGCTGAATTTTCTGGTCCCTGCCCGCTCCCGAAAATTGATAGACAAAAAAAAATGTTAATGTTAATTTTTAAACAGGGATCAATTTAAGTGGGAGGGCAGGGACCTAAAAATGTAGCCGACAATAATAAAAATGTAGATTGGGGCCATTTAAATGTAAAAATAATATATTTTATATAATTTTGTAATTTTTTTTTATTAATAATGTATTTTAATATTGTGTTTAATAAAGTTTGTGTGTTTCACTTTTTTTCTCTCTATTTTTTTTTTTATGTCTATCTTAGTACTACTACTCCCAGCATGAAACAGACTGTTCTATGATGGGAGCTGTAGTACCTGTTCTAATAGACAGATTGCCCCAGGTGTCACTCCTGACATCCGATGCGATTGTCCTATCTTTTGCAGAGATGGAGTGGCTTTCTCCTGTGCTTGCATCCTGCACTATACTACGACTGGCCAGTGATGTGAATAGAATTCACATCACTTATTCATATTTCCCGCAGAGAGCTGTGATTGGCCAGATGGTTCCAGCAAATGACAGCTCTTTGCGGGAAATATGAATAATAGGTATATATATGGCATATATTCATACTACAGTGGGACCAGAGAAGAGCGTCTTGCCGCCCGCATCTATACATTATACAGGACGATCGCATTGGGTGTCAGAAGTGACACCCACTGTGATCTGTCTATTAACCCCTTAACGACGAAGGACGTATATTTACATCCTCCGTCGGCTCCCGCGATATGCCGCGGGGTCACACTGTGACCCTGCGTCATATCGGGTTGGTCCCGGCTGCTATCAATGGCCGGGACCCGCGGCTAATACAGGACATCACCGATCGCGGTGTTGCCCTGTATTAACCCTTCAGACGTGGCGATCAAAGCTGACCGCCGCGTCTAAAGTGAAAGTATACCGGCTGCTCAGTCGGGCTGTTCGGGACAGCCGCGGTGAAATCGCGGTGTCCCGAACAGCTTACAGGACACCGGGAGGGCCCTTACCTGCCTCCTCGGTTTCCGATCGGCGAATGACTGCTCCATGCCTGAGATCCAGGCAGGAGCAGTCGAGCTCCGATAACACTGATCACAGGCGTGTTAATACACGCCAGTGATCTGTTTAAAAGATCAGTGTGTGCAGTGTTATAGGTCCCTATGGGAGCTATAACACTGCAAAAAAAAAGTTAAAAAAAGTGTTAATAAAGGTAGTTTAACCCCTTGCCTAATAAAAGTTTGAATCGCCCCCCTTTTCCCATAAAAAAATAAATAAAACAGTGTAAATAAAAACATGTGGTATCGCCGTCTGCATAAATGTCCGAACTATACAAATATATAGTTAATTTAACCGCACGGTCAATGGCGTACACGTAAAAAAAAAAACTCCAAAAAAGCGTATTTTTGGTTACTTTTTATACCATAAAAAAATTAATAAAAAGTGATCAAAAAGTCCGATAAAAACAAAAATGGTACCGATAAAAACTTCAGATCACGGCGCAAAAAATGAGCCCTCATACCGCCCTGTACATGGAAAAATAAAAAAGTTATAGGGGTCAGAAGAGGACATTTTTAAACGTATACATTTTCCTGCATGTAGTTATGATTTTTTCCAGAAGTACGACAAAATGAAAGCTATATAAGTAGGGTACCAATTTAACCGTAAGGACCTACAGAATAATAAGGTGTCATTTTTACTGAAATATGCACTGCGTAGAAACGGGAGCCCCCAAAATTACAAAATGGCGCTTTTTCTTCGATTTTGTCGCACAATGATTTTTTTTTCCGTTTTGCCTTGAATTTTTGGGTAAAATGACTGTCACTGCAAAGTAGAATTGGTAACGCAAAAAATAAACCATAACAGATTTTAAGGTAAGGAAAAAAACACAAAAGTGCAAAAACTGAAAAACCCTGCGTCCTTAAGGGGTTAATGCAGGTACTACAGCCCCCAGCATGGAGCAGAGTGTGCTCCATGTTGAGAGCAGTAATACCTGCAGTTAAGGACAGAGCACAGCGGGTGTCACTCCTGACACCCGCTGCTTTTGTCCTATCTAATGCAGAGATGCGAGCGCAGGAGGAAGCTGTTCGCATCTATACATTAAACAGGACGATGGCAGAGGTGTCACTAATGAAGAAATTAATGATTTTGAATCGAGTCGAAGTTTGGATTCAGTCCGAATCAAATTTTTCATGAATTCGGAACGAATTCGACTTCGATTCAATTTGCTCATCTCTAAAAATAAAATTTTTCAGCATCTGTCTTGAATCAGTAAAAATATCTAGGCAACACATTACTTTAACGTAATCATTGTTGTAAAGTTTACGATAGGAAATGTTATTGTAATTGACAAAACTTAATAGAAATAATTATAATAAAGATAATAATAGTACTCTGTAAGACCGGCTGTGCGGTTATTTGTTTTACTAGAGAAAGTCTGTTACACTTTTTGGAAACATTTATTAAAACAAAACATGCTCCATGGGCTATGTGAAAAACAGACTTTTTCTGGAAAAAGAAAAACATTTTTCTTATCCCAAACCTCACCTTTAAAGGGGTTTTCCAGCTTAGAAAAAATGTATCCCCTATGTATCTCTTGCTCTGCACCCCAGCTCTCCTCCTGCTTGGAACTGGGGTCTCCACACGCCCTTTATTCATCTTTATGGAGAAGCCGATGAGCTGTACTTGGGTATCTCTGACTCTCCCATAGAGATCTATAAAAAGATGGAAGAGCGCTCCATAGCGTGAAACCGCCAATAGGTAGACCAGCAATGTAGTTAGGAACTCTTACCATAGGCGGTTGTGTGAGCTCACATACAACAATGGTTAGCGGGAGTGAGTGTAGAGCCCGGTCTGCAGCCTCCCCAACCATACGAACAGAAGCAGGTGAAGACTTCCAAGGAGCAGTGGGTTTCTGCTTGATGAAACCGTGCAAGCGCAGTGAAACATATTGCATTCTTGTTCCAATAAGTCCTTTCTATCCACCTGACGTGTCTATCCCTGGTCAGCGCCGCTGAAACCCATTGCTCCGTGGAAGTCTTTGCCTGCTACTCTCCCATAGAGATGCACTTTGTGCGGTGGTCAACACAGCTCCGTGCAGGAGGAGTGCCAGGGCGCCAGGCAGGAAATTGCAGTGGGACCCAGTGGTCAGACCCCCCACAATCTGACACTTATAGCTTTTCCTTTGGATAGGGGATAAAGTTTTTCTTAGCCAGATTACTCCTTTAATGACTATGGGCTCAAAGTGCAACAATGAAATACTTTGCCACCAGTGGCCATTGTTCTCAGTCCACTCTATCTACACAAAATGTATGTTTTGACATTACAGCAGTTCACATAATGATTGTTTTCTGCTGCAATTACTTTTTATCTACCTGAGCTGATAATATAACACAGATATTTCTTTAATGTTATAGAGACATGATTTACTGTACAATTCATTGGATTTTAACTGTATGATTAACCCATTGATTAAGCAGCACTACAAAACTGACTGAAGATAATTATGTTAAAAATCTTTGTTCTTAATATTTATTATTATTATTATTATTATTTAGGTTTTGATGAAAGACATTGCAACGCCTATACCTGCTGAAGATGTTAAGAAAGTTGTAAGAAGGTGTCTTGAGAAAGCTGCTTTGATCAATTATACCAGACTTACAGAATATGCCAAAATTGAAGGTTTGTAAGTTAAATTTCAGGTTAACTTTCAGTGTAAAAAATGTGTTTTATTTACCGTAGTTGATTTACTTTGTGTTATTTGTTTTTATTGACATCATAAAAATACAATACACACATTGGAACATAGGGCATACAATAGAACATATTGGAACAAAGGGCATACAAAATCTATCACCTAATGAATCAGCAAGAACAAAACAATAAGTGAACGAATGATTTCTTGATATTCAGTATTTCACAAGACATCAAGTTTATTAGATATACAACAGCAATAGGACACCAAAAACTGTCCCCAACGCGTGAAATCAAAAATAATGGAATGCAAGTTCCAAAGGCTATTTCCAACTGTAATAATCAGTTGGTGAAGGGGACCCAAGAATTCAGAAAGAACATGTGAACAAAGGAAGCACGAAGAAGGGAGAAAAGGAAAAAGAGGAGAGAGAAAGAAAGGGGCGATTGGGAGAGGTTAAAGGAAATCTGCAGTAAATTAAACTTAACCCCTATCCACAGGATAGAGGATAAGTATCTGATCATGGGCGGTCTCATTGCTGGAGCTCTGTGCAAAAGTGCAAAAACGGAAAAACGCTATGTCCTTAAGGCGTTAAAACCTTTGGACACTACCATCAACTTTGATAGTGTTAATGTCAAACATCAGCCTGATTGGTGATGTCTGGCATTAGCTGAGGGTTCTAGCTAATGATTTATACAACATAGTGGGAGCAGGCACTGTGCATACACATACGCCTTGTGTCCTTAGGGCTCATTTACACGGATGGATCCCGGGCATATTTTACGCTGCGGATCCCCCGACAATGGACCCTACAGTGCTGCCTCCATCTGTGCCTGATCATAACGGTAATCCTCCGCTATGAGCAGACACGCTTTGATGTGTATACTCGCACACATCGCGGCTGCTCTCGGCCTAGCTCAGAGAGCAGGAGCGGCCATGATGTGTGCGAGTATACACATCAAAGCGTGTCTGCTCGTAGCGGAGGATTGCCGTTATGAGCAGGCACAGATGGAGGCAGCACTGTAGGGTCCATTGTCGGTGGATCTGCAGCGTAAAATACACTGTGGATCCACCCCTGAATGAGCACTTAGGGTATGTTCACACGTACAGGATCTGCTGTATATTTTCTGCAGCTGATTTTGCTACCTATTGAAGCTAATGGGTTGCAAAATCAGCTGCACAAAATATGCAGCTGATCCTGTACATGTGAATGTACCCTTAAGGGGTTAATGATAAACTAGCAGTATGTTCACATGTTGTCCTTCCAGAGGGGTCACTTTCCCTCCTCCAGTGTCCACAGGTCTCCAACAGGTCACATTACCAGAACAATTTATGGAAAAATCGCGGCAAAAATTGTGCGGTTTTACCGCGATTTACAAAAAATCGCGGTAAAACCGCGCAATTTTGCCTCGATTTTTCTCAAAAATGTTTCTGATAATGTGACCTGTGGACACTGAAGGAGGGAAAGTGACCCCTCTGGACTGCTACTTTACACATGACCCAGCCCCAGGATATACTGCTCATCAGGGGGGAGAGAGGGAGGACACGGGACATCACTCACCTCACTTGAAGCTGCTCTGTGTTCCGGAGGCCTGACAGCTCTCGGCCCCCGTCCTCTCCAGTGCTGGGGGCGGAGCCATCATCAGGTACCTTCATCCCTGCTCTGCCTGTCTCTGCTAATGATACGCAGACCAGGAGCTCTTTACCCAGCCGGTCAGTCCACTCTTGGCCCCGATACTAGTATCCGGACAGCCCTATTTATTTTAAATTGGGGGAGCACAAGTGGTGGCACGGCCTGATCTAGGGGGGGGCCATGGCCCCCTCTGGCCCCCCCTAGCGACGCCACTGGCCAGCAGCAGGATGAGCCCGTAGCCGACACGCCTCCTCTATGTATCTCTATGAGAGGGGCGGGGATGAAGAGTTCATGCCTCCCCGCCTCTCCCATAGAGCTGTATAGAGGGGGGTATGTCCATTAAGCTCAGTGAGCCTTACGCTACGCGCATTAGCCGGCGCACAGCGTGGCAAAGCCAGGCCCCGTTTGGGAGATTGCAGGGGGTCCCAGCAGTCGTACCCCAGCTATCAGACACTTATCCCCTATCCTGTGGATAGGGGATAAGTTTGTTGCGCTGCAGTTGTCCTTTAAAGGGGGAGAAGAGAAACAGGTAGAAATAAATGCAGTCTAGGAGCTAGAAGTAAAAGAAATGTCAAAGTAACCTCAAAAAACCATGTGATTCCATGAACTGCTGCCACAGAAAGCACAGAGAGGTAAAGCTCTCATGCTCCGCCACTAAAATTTCATCCATACACATCATATCCTTATAGGCAGGTCTCAAGTCCTGCAGGAACACATGGGAACTTTTTCCACAGCAGGAACATCATTCCCATTAGCAGGACCAGCCCTTGAGTGAAAATCCCAGAGTTCCCACACTTCTTTACTGGACTTGACCCCTTCTAGGGGAATAGGTCATCAGAGAACGACCTTCTTTAACCCCTTAACAACATTGAATGTTAATGTGCCTCCTATAGCCTTGGTACTTAATGCATCAGAACATTCATTTACATCCTGCAGTGTTTACAGACTATGTAGCGAGCACAGGAGCTACACTCCCTAAATAGCTATTAGCAGCCATGCACTCACAGTCAGTGACAGACATTGGAGATCCCATCGATGTCTATTAACCCCTTAAGTGCAATGATCAATAGCAATCATGGCACTTCAGATCCTGATAGTTAGTCCCCCTGCCGATCAGTACCCCCACTACATATTTGTGGAGGTCCGATTGCAATAGGCATATCATTATTCAGGATTAGAAATCTAATGAATGCTTTTAACGCCCGTGGGAATTTCAATCCCTGCCACTAGCTGAAGGGGATCGGACCAGGATGCATGATGAAATCATTCAGCAGGCAACCCATGCAAATGTCTGGGGGTCAATCCGGATCGGCGATTCCAGGCTGATCGGGTTTCTGATGACCCCATAGCCCGGAAAATAGGGATGATCGGAGCTGTCAGAGACAGCTCCAATCATCCTGAAGGATAGAAGGGAGGTGGCAGGGGTGCCACCTCCTCCTATCTCCTGTGATTGGCTGGTCTGGACTGACCGGCGAATCGCAGGGCGGGGGTGACATTTTTATTTCCCCCGCCCTGCCTGCCCCTGGATGTTGGGGCAGAGCGGGGAAAAGATGGCGGCGATGGTGCGGTGGGGACCGGCAGCAGTTACCTCCGATCACGGCAGGGGGACTAGGGACCAGGACCGGCGGCTAACAGGGCGGCAGGCAAGTTGCGGCAGTGTCAGATGCAGCTGTGAAGATCGCCGTAAAGTGATCTTCACCGCTGTATCTAGGAGTTTCAAAACTCTAACTCCCAGTATGCCCAGACTGCCTTTGGCTGTCTGGGCATGCTGGGAGTTGTAGTTTTGCAACATCTAGAGGGCCACAGTTTTGAGACCACTGTCCTTCCGAATGTTGCAAAACTACAACTCTCAACATGCCCAGACAGTTCTGGCATGCTGGGAGTTGTAGTTCTGTAACATCTGGCCCTTCAGATGTTGCAGAACTACAACTCCCAGCATGCCTGGACAGTTTCAGCATGATGGGAGTTGTAGTTTTGCAACATCTGGAACTGTTTGGAGACCACTATACAGTGGTGTCCAAACAAGCGTACCAGATGTCAATTCAAAGCATGCAGAGACTGTCCAGGCATGCTTGGAGTTGAAGTTTTGCAACATCTGGAGGGCAACAGTTTGGAGACCACTACACAGTGATCTCCAAACTGTTCTCCCCCAGTTGTTGAATAACTACAACTCCCAACATGCCCTTCCGCTGTTTGGGCATGCTGGGAGTTGTAGTATTGCAACTACTGGAGGCACACTGGTTGGGAAACATTGTCTGTTTCCTAACTCAGTGTCTCCCAACCCGTGTGCCTCCTGCTGTTGCAAAACTATAACTCCCAGCATGCACTGACAGACCATGCATGCTGGGAGTTGTAGCTTTGTTGCAGCTGGAGGCACATGGTTTGGGAAACACGGAATTACGAAACAAACAGTGGTGCGGAAACACTGAGGTAGTTTGTTACATAACTCAGTGTTTCCCAATCCAAACCAGTGTGCCTCTAGCTGTTGCATAACTACAACTCCCAGCATGCATGGTCTGTCAGTGCATGCTGGGAGTTGTAGTTTTGCCCCGCAGAAACCATTTCAGCAAAATTTGCTTTCCAAAAGCCCAATGTCGCTCCTTCCCTTCTGAGTCCTCTAGTGCACCCGCAGAACACTTTACATCCACATATGAGATATTTCCTTACTCGAGAGAAATTGGGTTACAAATTTTGTCGGGCTTTTTCTCCTTTTACCCCTTGAAAAAAAATATGGGTCTACAAGTACATGTTAGTGTAAAAAATGAAGATTTTTAATGTTCGCCTCCACTTTTGCTGCTATTCCTGTGAAACACCTAAAGGGTTAAAGAACTTTCTGAATGTAATTTTAAATATGTAGAGGGGTTCCGTTTTCATAATGGGGTCTATTATGGGGTATTTCTAACAGAAAGAGACTCAAATTTACTTTAAAACTGAACTGGTCCCAGAAAAATTCAGATTTTGAAATTTACTTGAAAAATTGTAAAATTGCTGCTGAACTTTGAACCCTCTGGTGTCTTCAAAAAGTAAAAACATGTCAGCTTTATGATGTCAACATAAAGTAGACATATTGTATGTGTGAATCAATATATAATTTATCTGGTATATCTATTTCCCTTACAAGCAGAGAGCTTCAAAGTTATAAAAAAGCAAAATGTTCAAATTTTTCATGAAATGTTGGAATTTTTCACCAAGAAATGATGCAAGTATGGACGGAAATTTACCACTAACATAAAGTAGAATAAGTCACAAAAAATAATTGTCGGAATCAAATTCTTAAGTACAAGCATCCCAGAGTTGTTAACCCCTTAAGGACCCAGCCAATTTTCACTGTAGGACCCGGCCATTTTTTGCACATCTGACCACTGTCACTTTAAACATTAATAACTCTGGGATGCTTTTACTTTTCATTCTGATTCCAAGTTTATTTTTTCGTGACATATTCTACTTAATCTTAGTGTTAAAATTTTGTTGATACTTGCATAATTTCTTGGTGAAAAATTAAAAAATTTGATGAAAAAATAGAAAATGTTGCTTTTTTTTTTTTTTTAACTTTGAAGCTCTCTGCTTATAAGGAAAATGAATATTCCAAATAAATTATATATTGATTCACATATATAACATGTCTACTTTATGATTACATCATAAAGTTGACATATTTTTACTTTTGGAAGACATCAGAGAGCTTCAAAGTATAGCAGCAACTTTCCAATTTTTCACAAAATTTTAAAAATTGAAATTTTTCAGGGACTAGTTCTGTTTTGAAGTGGATTTGAAGGGTCTTCTTATTAGAAATACCCCACAAATGACCCCAGTATAAAAACTGCACCCCTCAAAGTATTCAAAAGGACATTCAAAAGGTTTGTTAACCCTTTAGGTGTTTCACAGGAATAGCAGCAAATTGAAGGAGAAAATCCAAAATCTTCATTTTTTACACTCGCATGTTCTTGTAGACCCAGTTTTTGAATTTTTACAAGGGGTAAAAGGAGAGAAATCTTCAAATCTTCCTAAAATGTGTAACCCAATTTCTGTCGAGTAAGGAAATACCTCTTATGTGTATGTCAAGTGTTCGGCGGGTGCGCTAGAGGGCTCAGAAGGGAAGGAGCGACAGAGGGATTTTGGAGAGTGAGTTTTTCTGAAATGGTTTTTGGGGGGCACGTCGCATTTAGGAAGCCCCTATGGTGCCAGGACAGCAAAAAAAAAAAAAAAAAAAACATATGGCATACTATTTTGGAAACTACACCCCTCATGGAACGTAACAAGGGGTCCAGTGAGCCTTAACACCCCACAGGTGTTTGATGGCTTTTCGTTAAAGTTGGATGTGTAAATGTTTTTTTTTTTTTGTTTTTTTTTTTTACTAAAATGCTGGTTTCACCCCAAATTTTCCTTTTTTTTGCAAGGGGTAATAGGAGAAAATGCCCCCTAAAATGTGTAACCCTATCTCTTCTGAGTATGGAAATACCCCATGTGTGGACGTCAAGTGCACTGCAGGCGCAATACAACAGGTGTTTCACGACTTTTCGTTAAAGTTGGATGTGTAAATTATTTATTTTTTTCACAAAAATGCTAGTTTTCCCCCAAATTTTACATTTTTACAAGGGGTAATAGGAGAAAATGCCCGCCAAAATGTGTAACCCCATCTCTTCTGAGTATGGAAACACCACATATGTGAATGTCAAGTGCTCTGCTGGCGCACTACAATGCTCAGAAGAGAAGGAGTCACATTTGGCTTTTGCAAAGCAAATTTTGCTGAAATGGTTTTTTTGGGGGGGCATGTCCCATTTAGGAAGCCCTTATGGTGCCAGGACGGAAAGAAAAAAAAACACAAGGCATATTATTTTGGAAACTACACCCCTCAAGGAACGTAACAAAAGGTACGGTGAGCCTTAACACCCCACAGGTGTTTGATGGCTTTTCGTTAAAGTTGGATGTGTAAATGATTTTTTTTATTTTTGATTTTTTTTTACAAAAATGCTGGTTTCACCCCAAATTTTCCTTTTTTTTTTTGCAAGGGGTAATAGGAGAAAATGCCCCCTAAAACGTGTAACCCTATCTCTTCTGAGTATGGAAATACCCCATGTGTGGACGTCAAGTGCACTGCAGGCGCATTACAATGTTCAGAAGAGAAGGAGTCACATTTGCAAATTTTGCAGAAACGGCGGGCATGTCGCATTTAGGAATCCCCTATGGTGCCAGAACAGCAAAAAAAAAAAAAAAACACATGGCATAATATTATGGAAACTACACCCCTCAAGGATTACTGGGGACAATATGGGTGAGTTTTTGCATAGATGAATATGTGATTATGTGATATACTGCAGCAGCATAGTTAAGGGGGCTGTAGTCTTTAAGCTTTGCCGGGACATAGTGCATTCCACTTGGGATTTGGACTATCAGGTGCAATATATAGGTCCGGGCTTTGAGCAATACATATATCTACCTCTTTCCCCTCTCCCACCCTATTGTATCATTAATTATATACATAAGCATTTATGATACCTTATTATGTATACCCAGTCTCGCCAGCATTGTTTTTAGACTCCTGATGTTTTGTGTGTTAAGTCTGTATTAATAAAGTTCATTAATTTTTCAGTAGCAAATGCTCTGTTTCTTTGGTATGAAGAAACCCCTCAAGGATCGTAACAAGGGGTATGGTGAGCCTTAACACCCCACAGGTGTTTGATGACTTTCGATGTGTAAATAAACTATTTTTTTTTTTTTTTACTAAAATGCTGTTTTTCCTAAAATTTTACATTTATGCTAGGCGTAATAGGAGAAAATGTCCCCCAAAATGTGTAACCCCATTTCTTTTGAGTATGGAAATACCCCACGTGTGGACGTCAAGGGCTCTGCTGGCGCATTACAATGCTCAGAAGAGAAGGAGTCACGTTTGTAAATTTTGCAGAAACGGCGGGCATGTCGCATTTAGGAATCCCCTATGGTGCCAGAACAGCAAAAAAACAAACACATCCCATAATTTGGCTGAAATGGGGGGGGGGGGGGGCATGTCACATTTAGTGCCAGAACAGCAAAAAAAAATTAATTTGTAAATACATTTCTTTGAAGTTAGGACATACCTCGTATCTGGGCGTAGATCGGCTCTGCTCACTGGTCACGGAGGAACAGGAGGGCAGTCAGGGGCCTGGAGCTTCTAGACAGCTGCCTATGGAGCCAGAACAGTGGGACCCCCCCTCAAGGGGCATTACATGGGGTACACTAATAACTAACATGGGGTACAGTGGGACATAAAATGATAAAACAGGTTATGTTCCCAGAATGATGACCCAGAGCATAGCCAAAACTAAAAACAATATGCCCATCCCAAACCCTATGCTCTGAATCATCATTCTGGGAATGCCTCCCTAACCTGTTGCCTCAAATACGCACCCCGCTCAGGTGGAGAGAGAGCGCTGCGCATTTGAGGTAACATAAAAAGTCCCTGATGATAGTGACTCATGACCCATTTTTTTAAAATACCCCCAGAGGTCTTATCAGGTTTTTTTTTTTTTTTTTTTTTTTTTTTAATGAAATAGTTTTTTGGGCAATTTAGTGGTTTTATGGGGTTAAAATTTGGAATGTACTCTGGACTTGGTACATAGGGGTCAAATTATGGAAAATTTAAATGAAGAGGGAAAATTTTGAACTCCATGGAAGTGTGATACTCCCTTGCCGGATGATCAGGGCAAGTGTCACATTGATTGGTGGTGTCCTTCCGAATCCCCCTCCTGTGACACACTCTGCAGTTTTTTTCTGGGATCGTTCCTTCTTTCCAGTGTGGGGGACTTCAAGCAGGGAAGTGTATATGTGTGTTCTTGGCATAACTTTATATATATAACGGTGTGTGATTTAAAAATCACACAGTGTTATATGGGGAAAAAAATATTAGGGGGTCAGGGGTGG
This sequence comes from Hyla sarda, assembly GCF_029499605.1. Taxonomy (NCBI): domain Eukaryota; kingdom Metazoa; phylum Chordata; class Amphibia; order Anura; family Hylidae; genus Hyla; species Hyla sarda. The sequence goes on from NC_079192.1 coordinate 239,127,777, forward strand.
TGGTTTTTATTTTTTTTAAACTCCTTTCCCTCACAGACAAACTCGCCCTGACTACAGGTGGCAGGAGGCCAATTCTTCTGCCCTGAGGGGCTCCGATCTTCACAGAGGGGAAGGGGGGGTGGTCCCTGGCTCCTTCTCACAGCTCTGCCCGCTGACTGAACTCAGTAAGCTGGCAGAGCTGCAAGAAGGGGACAATAACCCCTCCCCAGCCTACTGATATTGGACTGACAAATATCCGGTCAATAGCAGTGTTCCTGGGGGGTGACGGAATCGCCACCTCCCCATAGATACAGTAGGTGATTGGGGGTGTATTCTAATCACCCCCAATCACTATGTATCTCTGGGTCACCAGGTCACACGAGACCGATATGACCGGAATCGCCACGGATTGCTGGTGTGAATTCATTGCCGACATGGGGGGGGGGGGTGGTCTCTGGACCCCCCCTCGGCGTTGTCCGTTGTCATGGGATGCTTGCTGAATGAAATGCCCACGGCATACAGGTACGCCCTTGGTCCTTAAGTACCAGGGAGCAAAGGCGTACCTGTATGCCCTTGGTCCTTAAGGGGTTAAAGTAGCACTCCTTTGAGGGAAAAAAAATTTCAATCAACTGGTGCCAGAAAGTTAAACAAATTTGTAAATTACTTCTATTTAAAAAAATCTTAATCCTTCCAGTACTTATTAGCTACTGAATACTACAGAGGAAATTGGAAGCTAACAAGACAGGTATTGGAAGCTAACAAGACCCATTGAAATTAAGTCATCCTATCCTTAGGAGAAATCCAGAGAGCAGAGGTTAGCAAGATGGGTACGAAAAAGGTCTCAATCTAGACCCACAAATTTGTCATCCCAATTATGCATCCAGTCCAGCGCTCTTGCCACCACAGCAGCCTCATGATATAGTTTAAGGTCTGGGAGCATACCCAAGATATTTTAATTACCGTAAGTAAGAATAATGTTTTTTTTAACAACTTCTTTGTGTCTGCCTGTGTTCCAAAGAAACTTAGCAATAGCAAGCTGAAGAGTGCAAAAAAACAGGAAGGGGTACACATAGAACTGTCTGGAAAAAAAAACCTTGAACCATAACAAAATTCTTACAGTATGGAGGTAAAGGATATAGTCAGGAAAGAAATATATAATAATTGGCATTTTAAGAAAATATAACCAAAGATTAGGGTTAGCAAGTCCTCCCTGATCCTTACCCCTCTAAAGGGTCGTATTGTAACTAGAGATGAGCGAACTTACAGTAAATTTGATTCATCACAAACTTCTCGGCTCGGCAGTTGATGACTTTTCCTGCATAAATTAGTTCAGCTTTCAGGTGCTCCCGTGGGCTGGAAAAGGTGGATACAGTCCTAGGAGACTCTTTCCTAGGACTGTATCCACCTTTTACAGCCCACTGGAGCACCTGAAAGCTGAACAAATTTACGCAGGAAAAGACATCAACTGCCGAGCCGAGAAGTTCGTGACGAATCAAATTTACTGTAAGTTCGCCCATCTCTAATTGTAACCGATTTCTCCTTCCAGATGAGAGACCAAAAAGGCCTCTGTACCTTCAAAAAGTACATCATAGGAAATTCTAATTGGCTCATAGTGCAGAATAAATAAACGCAGTATCATGAGAATCATTTCAGGAAGGTCAGTTCTTTTTATAACCATCCTAATTTTCTGGAAGACCTGTAAGAGGTTGATTTTTAAATAGAAGTAATTTTAATATCTCTATAGCTTTCTGTCACCAGTTGATTTAAAAAAAAATTTCCCTCCCAAGTACCCCTTCAAGTTGTAACATCTCTTTTCCTCTTCTTATTTGTATACAACCATCTCTGTGCGGGTGAACACACAGAGAGCAGAGCGCTCACTCACAGCTATCAATAGCCTCCCCGCCTCCAATGCACGCTGGAGTGCGTTAGGAATAAAACTATTTACTCTGCACCTATCCAATGGATTTCAGTGAGCAACCTCTCATTTTACAGTTCTTCACCCACACTATAAACCAATATACAGGGTTTAGTGCGGGTGAACTAGCTGTCACATTCTATTTAAGACATAACTTTTTAGGACATTTTATTTTATAGTCACTATTATTATTTATAAATGTGATAATTTTTTTCAAAAACTTTTATCATACAGTTTTGCATCAATATAATACTGACAGACGTTCTTGTCATATGTTGCTCTAGCTAATTATATTCGAGCTAATATATATATTTCCTAGTTGCTCTGAATTATTTCTGCTTCTCACACACAAAGTGGAATAATTAGGTAAACCAAAAAGACCATTGCGTCACTATGGAAACCAATATTATATCACAGGTGTTGCAGGGGAATTCCTTAGTGGCCAGTTTATCCTAATTTATTGTAATATTTTGTGTTTATGAACATTTTTAAAATGCATGCACATACCCTTAATACCAAGGCAGTCTATCATATAAGATCAAGCTATTTGTTATACCTTGTGGCTGTAGAAAATATATGTTCCATGGAAATGTATAACTCAGTCCATAAAGGCGTAATGAATGCAAGATTATTTTATTTACAGCTTGCTCAAACTCCATGTACAAGACATACACACTGTGTAAGCCCACTTTGTGTTGAAATACAGCCGTGCTTACATGGATTTTAAACCTGGAGTATCTATAAAATGTAATGTTGATAATGCATTCAGAAGACAGATACTGTGCCTACAGTAAATATGAGCCCAGAGATGTCATTTCTGTTGAAAGTGGTTTCCTATTAACAAATTTTTCTTTCATGACGAATTTACAGTTTCTTTGATAACAACTGTGTTCTACCTTGCCTAGAGAATAGTCACTTAATGTGAAGTAATGACTGAAATAAGATCTGTCAGTTGCATCTATTGTTGTTGGTCACTGCACCTGTAAGTTTAATAGACTAGCAGGGGAATGATTCATAAAGGGAAGGTTGGCACGATGATACACAAAATACCATGCTGTTGTAAGATTTGTGTTTGCTTTATAGATTGAGTTACATGCATGTTCAGCAACAATAATAATAATTGTGCCGTCTTCATGCATGTTGCCTTGATCAGGTGACTTTATTTACAATACTTTCTTGTAGTTACATATAGTACAAAATTGGAATGCAGAGTGCAACAATGTACTATTTTTAACATTTACATGCCTTTAATTAAAGCCAGAAACATTAAAGGCACCAGCCTGTTTATTCAAAGTAATAGTGCTGATTTTATGGCAAATATATGTTTATTAAAGTTTAAGTAAAACAATTAAAAAGAAACAAAGCAAAGCAAACAATCAGATGATTACAAGGAAGGATCAGTGAAATAAAATTACAGAAGTCACATAGGAAAGGACATACTTCCCCCTTTGCATATAGTGCCGTGTCCTAGATACATAACAGCAGTCATATCCTAACACAGTACTTGCCACTTCACGCAACAGACCGGTTTATTAAAGGAGTACGACATTGTGAGGAAGGCATGTCCCTCCGCTATAGGATACAGATCCCACCCCCATGCGCCCCCGGCAGGAGCCACCACACAATGTAGAAGAGAATGGAGAGAAAAGAAAGAGTAAAGGAGAAAGTAGACAGAGAGGGAAAAAAGGAAGGAAAGGGGAGGGATAGGGATAGGGGAGGGTGGAGGAAGGGAAGGAGGACCACCATGATATCAATACATCATCTCAACCCAGCCAAGTAATTGTCTATTTATCATTATCCGAGGCTATCATCTCCTCCATTCTATGGATCTTATTTAAGGTTTCCACCAGCTCAATCCTTGAGGGTGTCACCACAGTCTTCCAATGTCGGGGAATAATGGCTCTAGCGGCCCCAAGAAAATGTCTTAGAAGACCCCTTCTGGCCCGAGAGAAAGAGCCCGGTAATAGAGAAAGAAGGGCTACTGTGGGGTCAGGAGAGACTGAGCCGGAGAAAACCCTGTTATATAAATTGAATACCTCAATCCAAAAAGGATTGAGTAGGGGGCAGTCCCACCAGATATGAAGGTAAGTTCCTTTCCCCCTACTACAGCGCCAGCAAGTCTCCGATACTGTAGGGTATATTCTATGTAAGGGGTCGGGGCATCTATACCATCTGGTCAGTATTTTAAAATGACGCTCCTGAATCCTGGATGAAAAGGAGGCCCTGTGAGTCAAGGAAAAGATCTTAAGAATCTCTTGTTCAGAGAAAACTCGCCCCAAGTCCGTTTCCCAGCTGAGAATATATTCAGGTTTAAGCGGATCCTCTACAGCACTTCGCAGCATCGCATATACCGAGGAGATCGTGTGTTGTGGTGGAGAGGAAAGCATGCATAATGATTCGAAACCAGTTAATGGTCTATGTATATGTGAACGTGGGTGTAAAGATCGATAATAGGATCTGAGTCGTTCATATGTAAACCATGCACCTGGGGATTCTGTGTTGAGGGAGTCTAATGTGACCAATGTTGAAGAGTCTATTACTGAACGCAGCCGAGGATGAGAGCCAGCTGAGCAGGACAAGAGGGTAAAGACTGATGGGTCCTGACCTAGGGCTGGATTGCTGAATAGGGGGGTTAGAGGGCCAGGACGTGTCGAAATACCTTAGGAAAGCAGGAGGGAATCCCATATAGGTAGAAGAAGGCGCGATGGATAGGGAAGATCTACACCAGACGGCCTAGATCCCGGTGACAACCAGGGAAGGGCCGCTGGATGGACAGGGGATAAATCTATATCTAGGGCCACCCATTACTTTGATGAGGCATGATGGCAAAAGTCCAGAACACGTGAACACACCACGGCCTTGTAGTAAAGGTGGAAATCGGGAAATCCCGCACCCCCCTTCTCCCTGCCCCTTATCAGGACCTGATGACGAGTACGTGGACCCCCAGGAGACCAAATGAATCGCGTCACCATGGCCCTGAGCCGGGAGAAGAAGGATACCGGGATACGAAAAGGGAGGGTTTGCATAAGATATAGTAGTCGAGGTAGTACGTCCATCTTGACTGCCGCCATCCGGCCAAACCATGAAAGCGTGAGTTTGCCCCAGGAAGAGAAATCCCGCTCTAGAGACCTTAGGAAAGGGGAATAGTTACTGTCAAAGAGTGTGGAGAGGTCGGGCACCAATTGAATGCCTAAATACGTGAGGGAGGGGCGTTGGATTTTGAAGGAAAAAGATGAGGACAGCCCTAAAAAGTCATCACTAGGGATGGAGATATTGAGGAGTTCCGATTTATGAGAATTCACTTTAAAATGGCTCAGAGCACCATATTCCTCAAACACGGACAAGACAAAATAGTGCTTATTTTAACGCAGTTTGCCTTTTTCAAATCTGTTGCACAGTTTTGAATATATATAGAAAACTTCTAATATGCAAATTATAATCTTGGTGCACTGGGGAGTGTTCCCAGACCCTTTTATGTACAATTCTGTCTGCCTGCACCAGCCCTGTGATATATCTACCTTCATAAATATGCATTTTCTTCTCGCACATCCATGACCACATGTCAAAACGCGACCAGTGCACCAAGAAGATTTATTTGCATATAAGGAGTATTCCGTATATGCAAATAAAAAAAAATGCAAAAACAACAGAAACAAAACTGTGTTAGAATCAGCTTGTGCACTATTACACCAGTGTATAATCAGGTAAGTGTGGGTGATTCATCTGTCAGTTTTCATTTAAATAGAACAGATTTATATTGAACGTAAGCAGTATTTGGACAAAAGTGTGGATACCTTTTAAAGGGGTACTCCAATGATTTTTGTTTTTTTGTTTTTAAATCAACGTGCCAGAACGTTAAACAGATTTGTAAATTACTTCTATTTAAAAATCTTAATCCTTCCAGTACTTATCAGCTGCTGTATGCTCCACAGGACGTTCTTTTCTTTTTACATTTATTTTCTGGCTGAACCACAGTGCTCTTTGCCTACACCTCTGTCTGTCTCAGGAACTGTCAAGAGCAGGATCGGTTTGCTATGGGGATTTGCTCCTGATCTTGACAGTTCCTGAGACAGACAGACGGGTTTCAGCAGAGAGCACTGTGGTCAGACAGAAAATAAATTAAAAAATAAAGAACTTCCTGTGGAGCATACAGCAGCTGATAAGTACTGGAAGGATTAAGATTTTTCAATAGAAGCAATTTACAAACCGGTTGAAAATTCTGGCACCAGTTGATCTAAAAAAAAATTGTTTTTCACCGGAGTAACCCTTTAAGCTGCAGTGGGTTTTGCTCTTTCCATACTTTTCTAAGGGAGATTATTCACTAGTTTTACCAGTTGGCTGTTGGGTGCAGCTTAAATCGCAGGACAGACTAGGCACCAGGGTATGAAAATGGTCATGGAATCAGGTCTAGAATATGGTCTGTAGACCTGTAGAACCAGGGATTTATAGGAGTAGAGTCCACAAGCAAACCATGTCAAAACCAGAACACAACTTGTAACAAACTAGGGAAATACTAGGAATCAAATTTGGAACAAGATGGCTCAAAGCAGAGTCCACAAGATGGAAAAAAAATAAAAAATAAAAAACAACTGTACAAGTATCCTTAAAAAACAGAGGCAAAACTATACACTAGTCAAAGAAACACCAATATTGAGGGAGTATAATCAATCTTTGTCATCATATTTCAATAGCAATTCTGCAGGCACCTGTTATAATTCACATTAGAAAAAAAAAAAAAAAGTCTAATTTATCCCATCTAAGGCTTCATTTACATCTGCATCACAGACTCCATTCGGGGCCTCTTTGAGAAAATCTTTAAATTTTTTTATAATATCATTTTTATTAAGATTTTACAACATAACACAGGGATTCTCACCCTTTAAGGCAATCATGAAGGGCATATGGAAAGTAAAATACAGTAATGAAAGTCCGACGCTATGTGAACAAGATTTCCCATTGTGCAAACAAAATAATACCCCCAGCCCACCCAACCTCCCCAGCTCGCATTTACCCCCAAATTATACAGCAACCAAAGTCCTATGATAATAGAGAATTAGGTCACCTCAAAAGAAGCAAAATGTAGACCAAATGACCCAAACAGACAGAGAGCTAGATTAAACAACACAAGTCATGAGATCCGCAATCTCCCTAGGGATCCTGCCAAACTCCTATGTAGATACCATGTGGAGTCAATAAATGGGGTCATAACCTTAAGTATCTCCTCATCGGACTAAAATACTGTTATGAAAGTCCTCTACTTTTTAAAGAATGATTTAGCAGACTTTTCTGCAGTCCTCCCAAACTCCAGCTGATCCATAAACAGATACCTTTTTACATACCAAAAAACCTCATCCACCATCGGTATAGCAGGTACCAACCAATGCGGCAACAAACAATGCTTAGCTACCAGCAAAATGACATGCAATAGTAAAGATAGGGAGGCATCCTGCTCCGGGACATGAAATAGGATTAAGAGCGGGTCAACGGACAGCTTAACCTGCAATTAACGATCCAATAAGGTGAAGAGGGATACCCAAAAATCATGTGACTTGGGATATAAGACCAGACCATTTAGTAAATCAGATCTGGGTAGCTCACAATTTGGACAGGCCTCAATACGGTCTGGCCACTCATCAGTTTTCTGGAGTGTAAACCCGTTTAAGACATGATGCATGATTTTAAAATGGTTCTCCAGCCATACCTCACTAATCACCGCCTTACGCACCTTAGCTCACCCTTCTAGAATAGGTTTAAGAAGATCAGGTTTTCCCAATTTACCCTCCCAGTATTGGAAAAGAGAAGCTTCAGTCCTTTCACTACCCTTCCTCCGAATCTTCCAATACGAGTACGACAGAGAATGTCCTGAATCACTGCTAAGAAAAGCATTGAATGAAGTAGACAGGCACTCCTGAGCCAGCTCAAATAATCTAGGACATAGGAAGGACCTCAATTGGGAATACTGCAAGAAATGATGTACTCCCAACCCATTAACCTGCCCAGGTAAAATATAATACCTCCCATCTGTGGGATGAAACAGGTGTCTAACCAGTTCCCTCCACCCATTATATAACATATTCTGTCTACCCATAGGGAATTCAGGGTGCATGCAGAGAGGCATCCATTTGCTCAATAAAAACGGAATGTTGATAGCACTCCTGCAAGCTTTCCAGGCAGCAACCATGTCCCTAATCAGCAAACTACCTTTAACATCCCTAGGGAGGGCAGAATATCTTGTATGCAGTATGGCCGATAAAGACCAGGGATGGACCATGCCCGCTTCCAGGGAAGTATTTGAATAAGCACTTGACCCTTTCACCCAATCCACCCAGTGTCTCAGTAAACATGCTAGGTTATAATGTCTTATCTCTGGAAAATTAAGTCTGCTCCTGTTCTTCGGCAACATCAGTTTACGTAATGCTATCCGCGGCCGTTTATTCGCCCAAACAAACCTAGTGAAAGCTGTATTAAGACAAGAGACATCCTGGTGTTGTAGTAAAAGAGGGATAGTTAAAATAACATACAAAAACTTAGGAAAACTCATAATTTTCAATAGATGGCACCTGGCTAGAAAGGGAAGAGGCAGAGAACCCCAATGACGTAATTCCTCAACAATCTTATTAATGAGAGGGGGATTGTTGACAGAGTAGAGAGGAAGGCGTACAACCTATCAAAATCCCCAAATATTTCGCTGAAGTGTAAGAAACAGAGATTGGGACTGTTAACCCCGACAATGACCTTGTGCGTGTAACCCCCTAATATCTAGGAGTGTACTTTTTGCAATGTTAACCCGAAATCCGGACACTTTACCAAAATCCCACAACAAAAAGAAAACCCTCTGTAGGTCAGCTACCGGATTAGAAAGAAAAAGCAGTAAGTCATCAGCAAAAAACACTGACTTAAAGGGGTACTCCAGTGGAAAACTTTTTTTTTTTTAAATAAACTTGTGCCAGAAAGTTAAACATATTTGTAAATGACTTCTATTTAAAAATCTTAATCCTTCCAGTACTTATCAGCTGCTGTACAATACAGAGGAAGTTCATTTCTTTTTTAATTTATTTTCTGTCTGACCACAGTGTTCTCTGCTGACACCTCTGTCCATGTCAGGAACTGTCCAGAGCAAGAACATAGCAAACGTATCCTGCTCTGGACAGTTCCTGACATAATATAGAGAAGAAAAGATGACCTTGGCAGCAGGCGCTCAGGATCCCAGTAGAAATAGTCAACTCAGGTCACAAAGTAGTAAAATATAGCAACTTTATTGGATGTACAGCAGTACAGTAATCTGTATTGTGTACATCCAATAAAGTTGCTGTACTTTACTACTTCGTGACCTGAGTTGACTATTTCTACTGGGATTCTGAGCGCCTGCTCCAAGGTCATCTTTTCTTCTCTATATCTAGAATTTCACAGGACACCGGCTGGCTGTTCCTGGGACCTTTGGGCTGCACAGATCCACATCATCCTCATACCCCTATTCGGGGTGATATGCGTATGTTCTACACACTCCAGGTGAGCGGCCAATCTATAGAGCCGACACTACTCCCGTAAGGGACCCGTCCTCTGTTCTTCTTTTTTCTATTTATATACAAGTTCCTGGCATGGACATAGGTGTCAGCAGAGAGCACTGTGGTCAGACAGAAAAGAAATTCAAAAAGAAATGAACTTCCTCTGCATTGTACATCAGCTAAGTACAGGAAGGATTAAAATGTTTAAATATAAGTAATGTACAAATATGTTTAACTTTCTGGCACCAGTTGATTTAAAAAAATAAAATAAAAAATGTTTTCCAGGGGAGTATCCCTTTAAGGGTAGTAGAACCAACCCTTATGCCTGCTATGGCAGGTTCAGATTGGAGCAATCTAGACAGGGGTTCTATGGCAATATTAAAGAGTAAGGGAGATAAAGTACATCCCTGTCTGGTACCCTTCTGCGGAAAGAAGGGAGCCAACAGAAATCCTGGGAGGTGAATTTTTGCCCTAGGGTTAGAATAGAGAGATAGGTAAGGAAAGCCCCAGAAAACCCTATCCTGCTAACAACTGCCCAAATCTACTCCCACCTCACGCTGTCTAACGCCTTTTTGGCAAGAACAGCGGGAGAAGTGTGTCGATCTGGATGCATATGAACAGAAAATCATTTAAAATAACTGGACAAAAAACCTTCATGCTTTTTTTTTTCTCGTTAAAGTCCAGCAAAATGATAAACACCAGCAGAAAACTCTATAGATCCCATTAATGTCAGAGGGGTCACTTAGGCTCTGTTGATGTCCGTCATGCATCGGACTGACCAGCTCCATTTTATTGCCCTAAATAGTATCTGTGATGTATACCTTGAGCAGAGGTCAAAGAAAAAAGGTACTTCTCTTTAAAATGCTGGTACCTGTGATAACATCTTTCATTGGGTCATCTATGCATCATAAGCAAGTGAGGCTAGCCATGGTATGACCTTCAAGTGCTGACCCTGTTCAAAGCAGGACTCGCAAGGCTACTGTCCCAAAGGGGTACCCGTTCCCAAAGCTTGTCCTTAACCATGTCCTACACAATGACCCTGAAAAATCAAACTGTGAGAGAAAAAGTGGAGAGATTTTCCCACAACCAATCACAGCTCAGCTAACAGGCTGTGGTAAAGGGACAGCTGTATGGAAAATAAAGAATTGTGTAGCTCACTTTGCCAGTGGCCCGAGGTTAACTGGGTAGGGCTATATCCCAAAGCCCTAAAGGTACGTGGAAAGAATATATATAATGGCTAATTATATAAAATCCAGTGAATGTATAAATTGTACTACCCGAAAAAGGATGGATGCATAGGTTAACAAACGTGTAGAGATTTATTGAATTGGTACAATAGACATCGGTGCAGGGCCCTTGCACACGATGTATAAAATATATGTAGAATAAAAATATCAAAATCAGCAGCTTGGTGATGATAAGACTAGATAAAAGTCTGTAACAGAGGTGGTAAAATCTATGGTTCCGATAATGTCCTTGCAGCAATGAATGAAAGTATCTTTGAATCCTATTGCTACAATGTTGCCAAAATGTTTCACAGCAAATTTATGGTGTGAGATAGCTGAAGTGAGGATAATACCTGCAGTCCGCAATGTGGGGTTACTCACGATTACGGTAGCATGCGTGGCAGATGTAGTAGTCGGAGCTGGCACGGTGTTGCGTCCGGCCTTGCATGTGAGGGTCCCGCGGCCCCAGCAGGGTGCAGGTGGGCACGGATCGGCGTCCGGCCGAGAGGATCTCTAGAGATGACGGCAGGTAGTTGGATTCATGTGTGAACTGGTGTCCTCGTGGTGGATCGCGCATGCGATTGCTTTAATGGTTGTCCAAGTCCTGAGGTACTGCAGCGCTGCCAAGTCGGGAACCATAGGTTTAAAAAGTTGAATAAAGTGCTGATATCATATAGTAGAAGGTACTGTATATGGCTACATGCGTTTCAAGGCACTCTCTCATTCTTCAGTAGCCAAAAAAATCTGATAGTTGGCCATCCTACAATTCAGGTTTATATAGCACAGATAGGTGATGTCATCATTCAAGATGGTACTAAAACCTGGAGAAGAATTCCATGTGGTGGGACAAATATATGGATACATTTATTTTCACTGAGATAGATAAAATGGGTAATAGATGGTATAATGTCGCTTAAATATATAAAAATAGAGAAGAAATAAGTGACTGTGATTAATATTTACAATTTTTGGAAAATGATGAGATTATATTATAGGTATATATTAATAAAAGTATATTGAAAATACCTATATATGATGGGAATGAATACAAAATATGAAATATATAACAATGAAGGTTGAAGAGAGGGGAAAACAGAGGGGTAAGAAAAGGTGAAAGATAAAAGGAATAAAAAAAAAGAATAGAATAGAATACAGTAAGAGATAGAAATAAAACATAATAAAACATGATAATAAAAATTGTAATAAAACTTATGAAAATTTTTGAAAGATGGAAAAAATTACAAATGATGAGAGGACGGTAGGACATGGTCGAGGTCGACCCCAGGTTCCGTCATTGGGTCACTAGTACGACCAGCTGATGACGGCTCATGGAGAGGAACCCGACTCATTTCCGATTTACAAAAAACCCAAAAGTTCCAGCTAGGCATTCAAACCCTTAGAGATTATTGAGTCGAACTCAAATATTTTACGTGATTCTGCTCGGGACATAAGTGTAATATAGTTACTGCCTCTCCAACATTTTTTCACAGTGTGTAAGCCTGTGAATATAAGATCAGATGGATCATTGTTATGCACTTCACTAAAATGAAGGGATAAAGGGTGTGTTTTGACCCCCTTTTTAATATTTTGGATATCTTCTGATATGCGGATTTTAAGTTGGCGTTTGGTCCGTCCAATATTCTGTTTACCACATTTACATTGTATTATGTAGATGACTCCTTTGTTATGACATGTGAGATGCTCTTTTATTTTGAAAGAGAAATTATTAGATGTGGAGGATACTTCTAAGGTTTTTCTAGGAAATGTTGTCATTCTACAGCCTAGGCAGGTACCACATCTATGGAATCCATTTGTAGATAACCAGTTTGTTAGTGGATGGGGGGGGGGGGTTAATAGTTGGTGCCATTTGAATATTTAAATTGGGTACTTTTGTATATACTATGAGTGGATTGTTGGGGAGGTATTGTCCTAATATGTTATCATTTTTAATAAGGTGCCAGTTTTTCTTAAAAATGTTTCTAATTGTTTGTGATCTTTATTAAAAAGGATGACAAGTTTCAAGTCTTGTTCACTAGTTTCTGGTTTGTTGGTATCTTTGAAAAAGGAATTTCTGTCCAATTTTCGTATTTTATCAATAGAACTGGTTAGTATTGATTGGAGATATCCCTTTTCAAGGAATTTGTCAGTAAGGGAGCATGCTTCTTTCTCGAATTGAGATTCTAAAGTACAATTTCTTTTCAGTCTCCGGTATTGGCTTATGGGTACGTTCAGTACCCATCTGGGAAAGTGACAGCTATTAAAACGGATAAAACTATTTTTTGATACAGGTTTGTGATAAGTACTGCAGATCAATTTTGGTGAATGTATAGATGCCAAGATATCCAGAAATTCGAGTGACTCTCTGCTGATATGGGGTGTGGATTTTAAGTTGAGGGAATTGGTATTAAGATCTTGAATAAAATTCTCTAAAATGTCATTAGGGCCCTTCCAACTGAATAAAATATAGTCTATATAGGGATGCCAGAGCACGAGATCCTCAGCTATCCTGGGAGTAATATGGATGTCCTCCCAGGCTACCATGAAGAGGTTGGCATTGCTAGGTGCAAATCTCGTGCCCATGGCTGTACCAGTCAATTGTAGGTAAAAATCCCCTTCAAAATAAAAGCAATTTTGGATCAGAATAAAAGCAATGGAATCTATAATAAAATCTATTTGTTCCGGTTGCATATCATATTTGGTTAAAAAGTGTCTGACTGATTCTAATCCCGCTTGATGTTGTATTATGATATACAATGAGCTCACATCTAGGGATACCAACATGTAGTCTGGCTTCCAAATTGTGTTTTCTAAAATCCGAATAATTTCAGTCGTATCTTTTAGGTAAAAATGAGTGGCTTGTACATAAGGTTGGAGAAAGCGGTCAATGAGTTGGGACAAATTGGAAGTTAATGATTGACTCCCTGCTATAATAGGGCAGCCGGGTGGATTGAGGGAGTCCTTGTGGATCTTGGGGAGACAGTAGAAGACAGGTAGTCTCCCCTAGAGTCCCCAAGATGAAATTGTATTCTTTGTATGTAAGGATGTCTAGAGAAAGTGCATTGTCGCAAAGTGTCTTTAGTGCTGTATTAAAATCTTTAGTGGGGTCAGATCTCACTTTCATGTAAGTCTGACCATCAGATAATTGTCTCGTGCATTCCCTCATTATATTTGACAGTGTCTAAAATGACTATACCGCCCCCTTTATCTGTGGGGCGGATTGTAATGCCTCTATTAGTTTGTAACTCGGAAATTGCTAATTTTTTTTTATAGGTAATGTTGTTAAATTTCGAGTTCAATTTCATTTTTCTGAGATCTGATTCCACTGATTTTTTTAAAGCTAAAATGTCTGGACCGGCTTCATGTTAAGGGTAAAAAGTTGATTTTAAAGTGCAAGTTGTGTGTTTAAATGGGCACTGTCACCAACTTTATTTTTTGATATGTTGTAGCATTTATGTACTACAACATATCTCTAATATACTTTTATTATTATTTTTTCATTAAAAAGGTTTAATTTACATTTAAAAACCGGCTACTGAAAAAGGACTGATTTTGGAGTGGCAATCAGTCCTTTTTCAGTTAGGCTGCACTCGCACCCTGCCTGTCAATCAGACAGGCGGGAGCGAGCGCATTGGCTCCCCGGCCACTCCTCCCGCACATAGCCGCCGCCTCGTTGCCGCCGCTGCCTCGTTGCCGCCACTGTCCCTGCACGCCCACTGCCAGACTCTGCAGTAACTGCAAGTGTAATGAGGGAATGGGGTAGGCGGGGCGGGGGCGGGGGGGGGTGGGTGGAGGGAACGGGCTAGTGCCGTAGCGTTGGGGGGGTGAACGTGCTAGCAAAAAAAAAAAAAATAGGATGGTGGGAGCTACCCTTTAAATTCAAATTTAAACACACAACTTGCACTTTAAAATCAACTTTTTACCCTAAACACGAAGCCTAAACACGAATGTGTGAGACAATTATCTGATGGTCAGACTTACATGAAACTGAGATCTGACCCCACTAAAGATTTTAATACAGCACTGAAGACACTTTGCGACAATGCACTTTCTCTAGACATCCTTACAGACAAAGAATACAATTTCATCTTGGGGACTCAGGGGGGACTACCTGTCTTCTACTGTCTCCCCAAGATCCACAAGGGCCCCCTCAATCCACCCGGCCGCCCTATTATATCAGGGATTCAATCATTAACTTCCAATTTGTCCCAAATCATTGACCACTTTCTCCAACCTTATGTACAAGCCACTAATTTTTACCTAATAGATTCGACTGAAATTATTCGGATTTTAGAAAATACAATTTGGAAGCCAGACTACATCTTGGTATCCCAAGATGTGAGCTCATTGTATACCATAATACAACATCAAGCGGGATTAGAATCAGTCAGACACGTTTTAACCAAAGATTATATGCAACTGGAACAAATAGATTTTATTATAGATTCCATTGCTTTTATTCTGACCCATAATTATTTTGAAGGGGATTTTTACCTACAATTGACGGCTACAGCCATGGGCACGAGATTCACACCTAGCTGTGACAACCTCTTCATGGCAGCCTGGGAGGACATCCATTTTACTCCCAGGATAGGTGCGGATCTCGTGCTATATAGACGATATTTTATTAATTTGGAAGGGCCCTACGGACGTTTTAGAGAATTTTATTCACGATCTTAATACCAATTCACTCATCTTAAAATTCACACCCCATATCAGCAGAGAGTCACTAGAATTTCTGGATATCTCGGTATCTATACATTCACCAAAATTGATCTGCAGTACTTATCACAAACCTGTATCAAAACATAGTTTTATCCGTTTTGATAGCTGTCACTTACCCAGATGGCTACTGAACGTACCCATAAGCCAATACCGGAGACTGAAGAGAAATTGTACTTTAGAGTCTCAATTCCAGAAAGATCATGCTCCCTTACTGACAAATTCCTTGAAAAAGGATATCCTCAATCAATGCTGACCAGTTCCTGGACAATACCTCCCCAACAATCTACCCATAGTATATAAAAAGTACCCAATTTAAATATTCAAATAGCACCGACTATTAACCCCCCCCCCCAATCCACTAACAAACTGGTTATTTACAAATGGATTCCATAGATGTAGTACCTGCCTAGGCTGTAAAATGACAACATTTCCTAGAAAATCCTTAGAAGTATCCTCCACATCTAATAATTTCTCTTTCAAAATAAGGGTGTCATAACAAAGGAGTCATCTACATAATACATGTAAATGTGGTCAACAGTATATTGAACGAACCAAACGCCAACTTAAAATCCGCATTTCAGAACATATCCACAATATTAAAAAGGGGGTCAAAACACACCCTTTATCCCTTCATTTTAGTGAAGTGCATAACAATGATCCATCTGATCTTATATTCACAGCCTTACACACCGTGAAAAAATTTGGAGAGGCAGTAACTATATTACACTAATGTCCTGAGCAGAATCACGTAAAATATTTGAGTTGTAAATCGGAAATGAGTCGGGTTCCTCTCCATGAGCCGTCATCAGCTGGTCATACTAGTGACCCAATGATGGAACCTGGGGTCGACCTCGACCATGTCCTACCATCCTCTCTTTCATCATTTGTCATTTTTTCAATCTTTCAAAATTTTTCATAAGTTTTTTATTACAATTTTTATCATTTTTTATCATCATGTTTTATTATGTTTTATTTCTATCTCTTACTGTATTCTAGTCTATTCTTTTTTTTTATTCCTTTTGTCTTTCACCTTTTCTTACCCCTCTGTTTTCCCCTCTCTTCAACCTTCATTGTTATATATATCATATTTTGTATTCATTCCCATCATATATAGGTATTTTCAATATACTTTTATTAATATATACCTATAATATAATCTCATCATTTTCCAATAATTATAAATATTAATCAAGTCACTTATTGAGAACACTACTTTCTTCTCTATTTTTTATATATTTAAGCAACATTATACCATCTATTACTCATTTTCTCTTAAATTATCTATCTCAGTGAAAATAAATGTATCCATATATTTGTCCCACCACATGGAATTCTTCTCCAGGTTTTAGTACCATCTTGAATGATGACATCATCTATCTGTGCTATATAAACCCGAATTGTAGGATGGCCAACTATCAGATTTTTTTGGCTTCTAAAGAAGGAGACATAATGTCTTGAAATGCGTATAGCCGTATACAGTACCTTCTACTATATGATATCAGCACTTTATTCAACTTTTTAAACCTATGCTTCCCGACTTGGCAGCGCTGCAGTACCTCAGGACTTGGACCACCATTAAAGCAATCGCGTGCGCGATCCACCACGAGGACACCAGTTCACACATGAATCCAACTACCTGCCGTCATCTCTAGAGATCCTCTTGGCCCGATGCCGATCCATGCCCACCTGCACCCTGCTGGGGCCGCGGGACCCTCACATCTAAGGCCGGACGCCACACCTTGCCAGCTCAGACTACTTAATCTGCCACGCCGGCTACTGTAATCGTGAGTAACCCCACATTGCGGACTGCAGGTATTATCCTTACTTCAGCTATCTCACACCATAATTTTGCTGTGAAACATTTTGGCAACATTGTAGCAATAGGATTCAAAGATACTTCCATTCATTGCTGCAAGGACATTATAGGAACCATAGATTTTACCACCTCTGTTACAGACTTTTATCTAGTCTTATCATCATCAAGCTGCTGATTTTTATATTTTTATTCTACATATATTTTATACATCGTGTGCAAGGTCCCTGCACCGATGTCTATTGTACCAATTCAATAAATCTCTACACGTTTGTTAACCTATACATCCATCCTTATTCGGGTAGTACAATTTATACATTAATTTTTTTTCCACTTCACTATCACTGGTTTGTTACACTGCCTTAATCCTGGTTTGTGGTATAACCATTGTTGGTGATCTGAAAAATATTCTATAAAAATATTGTTTTGAGTTAACATGCTGTAAATTCTTCTCGATCCCTAAGACTGGGTTCACACCTAGTATGTTGGTAACTTTTTAGTCCTTATTTTGAAGCTCATTTTGCTCGGCATTTGTAGCCAAAAGTGAGAGTGAAGCACAAAAACAAACTAAAATAGAAATATTTGGCAAAAATTAAAGAATAAAATTCTACTTGTGAACCCAGCCTAAGCTTGTAATAGTTGCTAACCCTAACCCCCAGGATTGAGTATTTGAACAGAAAGAGAAGCCTGGATGTTTTTTGCTGATACTTAATGTAGCACAAAAAAAGAGACAACAATGTAACAGCTCACTGTTGTTATTCCACTCTCGTCCTCTGCTTCCTTCATCTCAGGTGTATGGAATTCACCACAGCTGTTGTGTGAGCAATAGCCGGAGAAATTTTTTCCACCAATTATAGTCCTTGGGAAAACAAAAGAATCCAGCATTCCAGGTGTAGACAAAATAAATGTTTTTACTTTTAATCCATGCCATTAAAATAGTAATAGGACGAACCATACATTAAAAACGGATGCATTTTGACATTCCTTTGTCAAGGTGCAAATCTTAATCCTTCCAGTACCTAACTTAATCCTTCCAGTACTTATCAGCTGCCGTATGCTCCACAGGAAGTTCTTTTCTTTTTGAATTTCTTTTCTGTCTGATTACAGTGCTCTCTGCTGACACCTCTGTTTGTTTCAGGAACTGTCCAGAGCAGGATAGGTTTGCTATGGGGATTTACTCCTACTCTGGACAGTTCCTGGACAGTGGTGTCAGCAGAAAGCACTGTTTTTCAGACTGTAAAGAAATTAAAAAAGAAAAGAACTTGCTGTGGAGGATTAAGATTTTTAAACAGAAGTAATTTACAAATCTGTTTACATTTCTGGCACCAGTTGATTAAAAAAATAATAATTTCCACCGGAGTACCCCTTTAACGACCGTTGACATAAATGTACGTCCTGGTGTGGAGGTACTTTGAGCATCAGGACGTACATTTACATCCTGTACATGACCGTGAGTATCAGCAGCCGTGGACCCGCTTGTAAGCGCGATCGCGCTGATGTCCACCATTAACCCCTCAGATGCTGTGATCAATACAGATCACGGCATCTGCGGCAATACGCGTGTTTAAATGGATGATCCAATCATTTAACCTGTTAAAAAGGTACAGTGTGAATGTAGCCTAAAAACACTACACTACACTAACACAAAATAAAGAGTAAAACACTACATAAACACACATACACTGCCCCCCCTTCCCCCCAATAAAAATGAAAAACATATCCTATGGCAGTGTTTCCAAAACGGAGCCTCCAGCTGTTGCAAAACAAAAACTCCCAGCTTTTCCGGACAGCCATTGATTGTCCAAGCATGCTGGGAGTTTTGCAACAGCTGGAGACACCCTGTTTGGGAATCACTGGCTTAGAATACCACTATGTCCACCCCAATGCAAATCCCTAATCTAGGCCTCAAATGCCCATGGCGCTCTCACATGGAGCCCTGTCGTATTTCAAGGCAACAGTTTAGGGCCACATATGGGGTATCGCCGTACTCGGGAGAAATTGCCTAACAAATTTTGGGGGGCTTTTTCTCCTTTTACCCCTTATGAAAAGGTAAAGTTGGGGTCTATACCAGCATGTTAGTGTAAAAAAAAACATTTTTGTACACTAACATACTGGTGTTGCCCCATACTTTTAAATTTCACAAGCGGTAAAAGAAAAAAAGCCCCCAAAATTTGTAACGCAATTTCTCCTGAGTACGGAGACACCCCATATGTGGGCGCAAAGTTCTCTGGGGGCGCACAACAAGGCTCAGAAGGGAGAGTGCACCATGTACATTTGAGGTGATTTGCACAGGGGTGGCTGATTGTTACAGCGGTTCTGACATAAGCGCAAAACAATAAATACCCACATGTGACCCCATTTTGGAAACTACACCCCTCTCAGAATGTAACAAGGGGTATAGTGAGCATTTACACCCCACATGTGTCTGACAGATCTTTGAAACAGGGGTCTGTGAAAATGAAAAATAACATTTTTAATTTGCACAGCCCACTGTTCCAAAGATCCGTCAAATGCCAGTGGGGTGTAAATTCTCACTGCACCCCTTATTACATTCCGTGAGGGGTGTAGTTTCAAAAATGGGGTCACATGTGGGGGGGTCCACTGTTCTGGCACCACGGGGGGCTCTGTAAATGCACATGGCCAAATTCTCTCTCCAAAAGCTCAATGATGCTCCTTCTCTTCTGAGCATTGTAGTTCGCCCCTAGTGCACTTCACGTCCACTTATGGGGTATTTCCATACTCAGAAGAGATGGGGTTACAAATTTTGGGGGGTATTTTCTGCTATTTATTATCCCTTGTAAAAATGTAAAATTTTGGGGAAAACAAGCATTTTAGTGTAAAAAATTTATATTTTTTTTACATATGCAAAAGTCGTGAAACACCTGTGGGGTATTAAGGTTCACTTTACCCCTTGTTACGTTCCCCAAGGGGTCTAGTTTCCAAAATTGTATGCCATGTGGGTTTTTTTTTTTGCGGTCCTGGCACCATAGGGGCTTCCTAAATGCGGCATGCCCCCAGAGCAAAATTTGCTTCCAAAAAGCCAAATGTGCCTTCTCTTCTGAGAACTGTAGTGCGCCAGCAGAGCACTTTTCATCCCCATGTGGGGTGTTTTCTGAATCAGGAGAAATTGGGCTTCAAATTTTGGGGGGTATTTTCTGCTATTACCTTTTTTAAAAATGTAACATTTTTGCTAAACAAAGCATTTTTGGCAAAAAAAAATTTTTTTCTTACATATGCAAAATTCGTGAAACCCCTGTGGGGTATTAAGGTTCACTTTATCCCTTGTTACGTTCCTCAAGGGGTCTAGTTTCCAAAATGGTATGCCATGTGGGTTTTTTTTTTTTGCTGTCCTGGCACCATAGGGGCTTTCTAAATGCGACATGCCCCCCGAGCAAAATTTGCTCTCAAAAAGCCAAATATGACTCCTTCTCTTCTGAGCATTGTAGTTCGCCCGTAGTGCACTTCAGGTCAACTTATGGGGTACCTCCATACTCAGAAGAGATGGGGTTACAAATTTTGGGGGGTATTTTCTGCTATTAACCCTTGAAAAATTAGAAATTTGGGGGGAAACACATTTTAGTGAAAAACATATGCAAAAGTCGTGAAACACCTGTGGGGTATTAAGGTTCACTTAATTCCTTGTTATGTTCCTCAAGGGGTCAAGTTTCCAAAATGGTATGCCATGTGTTTTTTTTTTTTTGCTGTTTTGGCACCATAGGGGCTTCTTAAATGCAACATGCCCCCAAAAACCATTTCAGAAAAACGTACTCTCCAAAATCCCCTTGTCGCTCCTTCGCTTCTGAGCCCTCTACTTCGCGCGCCGAACAATTTACATAGACATATGAGGTATGTGCTTACATAAGAGAAATTGGGCTACAAATTCAAGTATAAATTTTATCCTTTTACCCCTTGTAAAAATTCAAAAATTGGGTCTACAAGAATATGCAAGTGTAAAAAATGAAGATTGTGAATTTTCTCCTTCACATTGCTGCTTTTCCTGTGAAACACCTAAAGGGTTAAAACACTTACTGAATGTCATTTTGAATACTTTGGGGGGTGCAGTTTTTATAATGGGGTCATTTATGGGGTATTTCTAATATGAAGACCCTTCAAATCCACTTCAAACCTGAACTGGTCCATGAAAATTTTGTGAAAAATTGTAAAATTGCTGCTGAACTTTGAAGCCCTCTGATGTCTTCCAAAAGTAAAAACACGTCAATTTTATGATGCAATCATAAAGTAAACATATTGTAAATGTGAATCCAAAAAAAAAATTATTTGGAATATCCATTTTCCTTACAAGCAGAGAGCTTAAAAATTAGAAAAATGCAAAATTTTATTTTTTTTCATCAAATTTGGGGATTTTTCACCAAGAAAGGATGCCACAAAAATTTACCACTATGTTAAAGTAGAATATGTCACGAAAAACAATCTCGGAATCAGATTGATAAGTAAAAGCATTCCAGAGTTATTAATGTTTAAAGTGACAGTGGTCAGATGTGCAAAAAAGGGCTGCGTCCTAGAGGTGAAAATGGTCTGGGTCCTTAACCCCTTAAGGACCGGGGGGTGTACGTTTTTGCATTTTCGTTTTTTGCTCCTTGCCTTTAAAAAATCATAACTCTTTCAATTTTGCACCTAAAAATCCATATGATGGCTTATTTTTTGCACCACCAATTCTACTTTGTAATGATGTCAGTAATTTTGCCCAAAAATCTACGGTGAAACGAAAAAAAATAATAATTGTGAGACAAAATTGAAAAAAAAACACACCGTTTTGTAACTTTTGGGGGCTTCCGTTTCTACGTAGTACATTTTTCGGTAAAAATGACACCTTATCTTTATTCTGTAGGTCCATACAATTAAAATTATACCCTACTTATATAGGTTTGATTTTGTCGTACTTCTGGAAAAAATCATAACTACATGCAGGAAAATTAATACGTTTAAAATTGTCATCTTCTGACCCCTATAACTTTTTTATTTTTCCGTGTAGGGGCGGTATGAGGGCTCATTTTTTGCGCTGTGATCTGAAGTTTTTAACGGTACCATTTTTGCATTGATAGGACTTATTGATCGCTTTTTATTCATTTTTAAATGATATAAAAAGTGACCAAAAATGCACTATATTGGACTTTGGAATTTTTTTGCGCGTACGCCATTGACCTAGCGGTTTAATTAATGATATATTTTTATAATTCGGACATTTCCGCACGCGGAAGTAAGCTTTACCAGGTGCCTTACTTCTGTAAGAATGGCCAAAATAGAACAGAAGCAGCATAGCCCACCAAGGTCAAATGGTATGCTGCCAGCAGGGGAGAGCTGAGCTAGCAAATTTGGTGACACTATTTTAAGAACCTACACAGACTTTCAAAGATTGTTTCTGAAATACACATATTAAATATTGCCTCTTGGGTTAAAAGTTTTTTTTGTAAAGAATGTTTTTTTTTTTTTGTTGCGGTTCAGGAATTGAAGAAATCAGGGTGGCCGATAACTTATACCGATATTCCGGTATAAGTTATCGGCTATTTCAATCCCCCCCCCCCCCCGGCGGGGCAGAAGCCGTTGCATATCAATGATTTAAAGTGGCGCTTTAAATCACTGAACTGCAGCGGCTTTTGCGGTGCCAGAGACCGCCGCAACTGCCCGCTTCTCTCCCCCTGCCTGTCCACCACAGTTGCCCCATCGCCTCCCCCCGTCCTCTGCCCACATACCGCCGCCACTGCCCCATTGCCTCCCCCCATCCTCTGGCCACATGCCGCCGCTGCCCCATCGACTCCCCCACATCCTCTGCCCACATACCACCGCCACCGCTGCCCCATCGCCTCCCCCCATCCCCGGTATTATAATTACCTGTTCCCAGGGGTCCGCGATCCTTCTGGCTCCGTCGGCATAGCCCACCAAGGTCAAATGGTTTGCTGCCAGCAGGGGAGAGCTGAGCTAGCAAGTTTTGTGACACTATTTTAAGAACCTACTAATGTCCAAATTCGCGATTATCGGCCGATAATATCGGCCAAACCGATATTGCAGTGAAACTAATTTAAATAGTTGTAAGTAATGAGTTTATTAAATTAACTGCAATAATTTTACAGTGTCATTGTCTAATCTGCTCTAGAAAGCTCACAATTAGAATATGATTGATTAGTTTTGAGATGCCACATATTTAAAGTATGATCATAGATTGTTGATATACTGGAGTCATAGCTATCATTTCTACTGGAGCCAACAATGATATGACTGATCCATTAAGATCCTTCCTCTAAAGCAGGAGTGCTCAACTATTTTTAGTGATGGTCCGCTTATCCAAGTTTGACATCTGGTGAAGGTCCAAGCTGAACGCTAAGGCCTGTTTCACCTACCAGCTGCAGAGCAATGAAAGAAATACAGTAGGTGCTGCACTGTGGTATTTGTTATGCTTCTGGGGAGATCTTTAGTACTGCATTGTAGCATATGGGGATGTAAGAACTTTTGAGCTGTACTGTGGTATTTGGTACTTATTATGAGGTATTTGGTGCTTCTGGGGATGTATTTTGTAGTGTACTGTTGTATTTGGCCTGCTAGAGAAATATTAGATTGTGTACTGTGGCATTTGGTGCTTTTGAAGAAGTAGTTGGTGCTACTTGTGGAGTAATATGGGTGCTGCACAGTAGTATTTGTTCTCTGGTAAGGCCCAGCATCACCATGGATTGGTGTATAAAACCCACATATAACAAGAGAGCAGATGAAAACAAATGTGTTGAAATAAACTGGTGACAGAAAATTATACAGATTAATAAATTATGTATATTTAAAAATATTAAGTCTTCCACTACTTATCAGCTGATGTATGCTCCAGACAAAGTTGTGTAGATTGTTCCAGGCTTATCCCGGTGCACTCTGCTGCCACCTCTGTCCATGTCAGGAACTGTCCGAAGCAGGAGAAAATCCCCATAGCAAACCTTGCCTGCTCCGGACAGAGGTGGCAGCAGGGAGCACTGTGGTCAGACTGGAAAGAAATACACAACTTACTCTGTCCATAGATTTTTATGCCTCCATTGCCTATATTTATTATAAAAATACCCTTTTTCATTAGCTCACAGTGTAAGAAATCCTCTCAGGGGAAGGGGGCATGTCCCTCCCTTGTGGTGGTGGGAGGTGATTGTGTGTCGGCTTATTGCAGCTTTGTCCATGAGTCATATCTTGTCCATGACTCATTGACAAGCCTGATGCTGCTGCAGGACTGGTTAGTGTCCTAGGAGGTATGCGGTGGCCTAGTGGTGGAATTTTCAGTGGCTGTTTTCTTTCATTAAAAAAAAAATTTTTAAACAACCATATTACAAAAGGTCTTTAATTTTCATCAGTAACAACATATAAAAAGTTTTGGGGTCTGGCAGTTCCCATTTAAACTGTTTAAATAGATGTCATTTACTGATCTGTATGACTTTCTAGCAGCAGTTAATTTGGATAAAAAATTACCTCCAGGCATCGTCGAGACTCCTTGATTGATTCGGTTCGACTGGCAAGTCCTATAATCCACGTCTGAGGTCCTTCTCTCTTTTCTTTTCAGCTCTCTTACTCCTTCCCACTTTTCTTATACCCCTTCTCCTCCATTCCACCATCTTCTCACTCCCTCACCGGACTTTTCCCCCCTTTGCTCTTTCCTCCTTCCTTTGTTTATCCTATCTCACTGATCCCTCCATCATATCACGGCCTTAGGCCTCTCATAAAGCCAATTGCAATATCTCACATTAGATCCCACTGTCTTACACGAGTACTAGCGTTCCGTCGACAACAGATGATATTTTACTAAATGTTATGTTGAATTTTGTTACTATATTTCTGTTTTGAACCATACTTACTAGCCTCCTATAAGTGCCCGACACTCGCTTTCTTTTTGGCACTTGACGATTGTATTTGTTGTATAATGCTTTAAATTTTATAAAAAATACATATTGGAGAAAAAAATGACCTCCAGAGTATCCCTTTAAGAAGCCCAGATCTAAAGAACTCCAAGAACTTATAATTGTTCCATCAGCGAAAAGGGGGCCCTGCGCAAACAATCTTCGGCTTCCTGCAGCTGCTCTCTGCAACTATTGAGTCTCTGCCTGTGAGGCTCTGTGAGACAGGACGAACTTGCAGTATTTGCAGAGAGGAGATGCATGAAGCAAAAGATCATGTGTGCTGGGCCCCCTCTTTACTAAATAGGCTGCTGAAGGCATGTTGAATACTACTCAACAACCAGGTAATATGCTGTCCTTCTTAATCGGCCACAGGTAAGAAACTAAAAGGTGAGGATATGTATGTAAACTCAGCCAGTGGCCTACCCTGCAAACTCACACTCTCTCTAAACACACAATGCATTCTTTACACACAAACACGCAGAAGGCCTCTGGTCTGGTCCAATCCCCTCCACTTATTAACTTCCTCCCACCCTTCTGAACAGAGTCCACATCTAAATTACAAATTGTTTTGTTCTCCAATATTGTTTTTTTAATTCAATTAATCGAAAAAATAATCAGCCAACTAATTGATTGTGAAAATAGTAATCCCTTTCACCCCTACTAAATTGATTCTCCTATTGTGAGACTGGTCTTACTAGTGAGACGCCCATCAGTTAATTGTTGATGAAGTGCAGCTAAGGAGGTAGAAGAGAAGTGATTGTGACTTGCACAAGACTTCTTTTGACTTTATCAATCCCTGCTGATTGTAATGTTATACTAGATTTAAGAGACAAATGAAATGTAAAGTGAGAAACCTTCTAATTCTCCCTGGCATCATCATGTTCTTGTAGGTAGTGGCAGTGTAAGAAAACATTGGTGAAGTCCTTTGTATTACATTGATTTGATAAGATCCCCAGCTTTCTCCATTTTATAAGAACTTTTATTACAAATAATCTTTTAGCTTATTAGGCAGACTTAAATATGTGTGAGTAGTGCTGGTCTGATCCATGCTGGAACCTCTTCTGCGGATTAATGGTAATCTTCATTGTGAAGTATGTTAGCTTTGAATTTTTTTTGTGCCTTTTATTAGCACACATGCAATTAATGCTCTAGAAACAGCTTCCTAAACCTTGGCAGCAGTCTAGAAAAAGTAATAAAAAAAAATAAAAAAAAGCTTGCGTTAAAGCTCTCTCCACTGTGCTCCTTGCTTTTATACATCTTGTCACACAGGGTACTAACTAGCTTTTTGTAGCTGAACTGAAATACACTGTTATACATGGAGTGCTTGCCTTTTATAAGCCGCGATTAAAATGCTAATAGAAATACCTGTATTTTTAGAAGGAAGTCTGAAGGACACCAAACTTAAAGGGAATGTGTCACTTAGATTTAGTTTTTTACTGATTATAGCCAGATACTGAAACCTTTTTTCTAATTTGTTTCTATTTTTTTCTATTTGTATTTTTTATTCTAATTTTATACATTATTGTGGCACAGCCATCTTGCCTAAGCATTCTAAAGGGGAATTCCAGGATTTATTTTTATTTGACTATGCTACAGGGGCTGTAAAGTGTCTATATACCTGTATGTGACGGTGGTCTTTTCTGTGATTTTTGCTCCAATATTTATTTTTAACAGCACACCAAATGACTCAGGTCTCCGTTTTTCCCAAGTTGCAGTGCGGCCAAGTCAAGCCATCACTAGTCAGGTGTGCAAAGGGAACCTGTCCTGCTTCAATGGGTGGATCGACCGCTGGGTGGGAGAGAGATCATTCCGCAACTAATTGTATTTTTTGCAACAGCTGGAGGCACCCTGGTTAGAAAACATTTGTCTTTTAAATGGAATGCAGCTCATTTGTGTTTCAATATGTGGGATGGCTGATGTGTGGGAGGGAGGAAAGTGACCTCACTCTTACAAACAAGGAACTATGGGATTTATAGTTTGAGAGAATGAACTCTAACAGGAAATACCCAGTTCACAAAAAGATATCCGCAGATATCCTAAGCATGTCCATTACTGTCTGGCAAGTATGTACTAAAATCACCTTATGGTGGATAACCCCTTTAACAGCATTTAAAGATATGTTTTAGAGCAGACCCATAGACCATAGACAAGATTTGACCTGTCTAATTCACATGTATTGGAAATGTTACTGAGCATTTTCTGTGACCTTTTCAGAGGCAATTTCATAGGAAGATGGAAGCTGAGCTTCAGCTATTGTAAATGGTCTCTTATCTATTTACTGTTGTCACCTCTCAGTGTACTATTATCTTTGAGGAGAGGAAGGGCACTGCTGGGAATCGTTCCATACAGAACAGGACATTTCATCTTAGTTTTAGGCCTAGTGGCCAGGATATAAACTGCAAGATATTAGGATTAACATAAAAACATTATTAAAAATGATTTCAAAGTATTATTAACATGTAACTGATTTAAACAGTAGGCCATTTTCTGATGACGCATTCCCTTTGAGGCCAACTATAATTTATATGCATTACATTACTTTATTTAAATTTGGAAAATATGAAATGTTTGTGCTAAGAAATATTATGTTAAAAATATTACCTTTGGACTGGAGGTTTAAAAAAAAAGTTCTTACAAAACACTATCACCAGGTACAATTGAACCTGTCACTGTATAATAGAAAGCTTGACTAAAGATGTTTAAAACACTTCCTAGCAGGTCTGTATCTTTTAATCTTTTAACCATTTTATTCCTGCATTCTGCCTCTTCCTAATTACTTTCTTTGTTTTTGTTCTCCCTTCCTTTGTACAGCAGCAGAAAAGGAATCAGGTGACAATTACACTTTGTTTAAGCATGTGTTGTGTGCTTTAAAATGTAGATCTTGTGTTTTTGCCTAGGCTTTGTGCAAATTATTTGATTCCTTGTAATTTTACTGTTGTAAATTAAAAGGTTTTTCCATGTTTTTATTTATTCATGCCTTCCTCTCAGGATAGGCTATCAATATCTTGTTAGTGGGATGACAACTAGAGATGAGCAAACTTACAGTAAATTTGATTTGTCACGAACTTCTGGGCACGGCAGTTGATGACTTTTCCTGCGTAAATTAGTCCAGCTTTCAGGTGCTCCGATGGGCTGAAAAAGGAGGATACAGTCCTAGGAGACTCTTTCCTAGGAATGTATCCACCTTTTCCAGCCCACCGGAGCACCTGAAAGCTGAACTAATTCACGCAGGATAAGGCATCAACTGCCGAGCAGAGAAGTTTGTGACTAATCAAATTTACTGTAAGTTTGCTCATCTCTAATGACAACACCTGGCTCCCCGCCAATCAGCTGTTTTTTGCCAGCTGCAACACCCAGAGAAAGAAGCCGAAAGAAAACAGCTCCGTACATTGTGTAGTGGTTGTGCTTGGTTATTGCAGTTCAGCTCCCACTGGAGTAATCGGCCTGATCAGAAATTGATGGACTATCCTAAAGTCCTGGAAAACTCAAATGCTAAGTTAGCATTTGATTTTGTTTTATTTATCTTGATTTATCTTAAGAGTAAGGTTTTAATTAAAAGGGGCAATATAAAATGGTACAATGGACCATTAATGAACCTTCATTTTGTCTATTAATAGCTTTAGGGTACAATATCAGGAAAGTCCTATGTGCTGTGCATATATGCTAGAAATCAATTGGCAACTCATTGTTTAACTATGTTGAATCTGCTTCACTATGGTAGACATATGTTTATATGGCCAGATATGCTACAGATTTTTCACCCATATTTGCTGGCAGAAAATGAATAGTATATTACAGTAGCAACGAAGTGGATAACATATTAAAAAGTGAGGAAATTGACTCTTCATTGTTTACTAGGCGCAGCAACATTTTTTTTTTTTAAGAGTGATAATTGGTTTAGTGATCTAATTTTTTTGTCTTTTTGTGTTCATTAACTTTTTTTTAACCAAACCCTTAGGCATTCTCAGTCATTAAATGTACTATATTCCCATGTCATTATTAACCTTGCTTTTTTAAGTTGTATTTTTTGTAGTTACAGAGTATGCTTCTTCCTTCTCACCTTTAAAGTGGTTCCTTATTCTAATTGTCTGGGCATTAAATGGCTAAAATGTCACAGTAGGTGACTGAGTTGTAACTTAGTGCAATACATTATCTATAACGACGTGTGTCCATTAAAATCCACATCCTTTAAAATATCTATGCAGCAGATGCCTAATTGAAAGGTATTTTATG
Source organism: Hyla sarda (assembly GCF_029499605.1). Classification (NCBI taxonomy): domain Eukaryota; kingdom Metazoa; phylum Chordata; class Amphibia; order Anura; family Hylidae; genus Hyla; species Hyla sarda. The sequence goes on from NC_079192.1 coordinate 239,157,047, forward strand.
TAGTAATGTTATGCTTTGCTATACTAGAACTAAAAGAAAAATAGCCAGCACAACTACCTAATACACGGGTGCATGCTGCTGTGGCAAATACAGAGTATACAAAAAAGAAGGTTGCAGCAGCACTCTTGGTCAAAAAATGAAGGCTCTTAGCGCACTTTTTGATCAAATTGTGTCCCCCATCCACCACGCAGAGGTGGCCTCATTTTGGATGGGACCCTAACACTCATTACACACACCTCTGCTTGGCATATGGCCTCTGATTGGGTGACATGCTGGATCCAATATCAATTTATAAAACCTCCTGTGAACAGGGAGGCATGCACAACTACAGAGGGTGCCACTCCCCATGAAATTGTACAGCAAAAACAAAAAGAAAAATAGCCAGCACAACTACCTAATACACAGTGCACTCTGCTGTGGGAGTTGTAGTTTTGCAACATCTGGAAGTCCACAGGTTGGAGACCACTGGCGTAGAGGGAGTTCCAGCGCCGGCGGCCCCCAACAAAGAGGTGGAGGGCAGTGCTTGCGGGTGACATATGTGAGTAGTATCCCGCTGGGCTAATAATTGGGGGGGGGGAGCAGAACAGCGCTGGCGGCTTACCTGATTTGGGGGGGAAGCAGAACAGTGCTGGCGGGTAACATGATTTGGGGGGGGGGGGTGAAAGAAATACCATTTTATACCGTGGAACCGCCATAAGTTACAAAAATACTGTGATACACATATTTGGTCATACCACCCAGCTCTAATGGGGGACATGTTTTGATCAAGAAGTGAGCCTCCATTTTTTGACCAAGAGTGCTGCTGCAACCTTTTTTGTTTTTTGTTTACTAGAACTGCAAGGTTGATAATTCATAGCTTTTAAAGTAAGCTATAATCTCAGAGAAGGAATAGACATTAGTTAACCTGAAAACTATGTTGTTTTTAAGTTCAGTATATTGTACTGATTCATGTCTTAATATATCTTCATAGGAGTTAAAGCTCTAGTTTTCTTATGAGAACTGAAAATCCACTGCAATCCACTGTCTTCTGGGGGGACATTTATCAAAGCATTTAGTAGTTTTGTTTTTTTTTTGCTTAAAATTGTCGCTAAATTGTCGCACGTGGGCCTATGCTCTTTTTTCTGCGACTATTTGCTTGATCAGTGTCCTAAGCAAAAAATAAAAATCTGATTTTTGACTTGCAGTGGTTAGAGATTTATCTAGTACGAAAGTCGCAAAAAGGTCGCATCGCATGAAAAAAGCTACTAAATTTACTCCAGTTCAGACATGGAGCAGAAAAAGCCACTACCAAAGCAAAAAAAGAAAAATTGGTTACGTGAAAGAAATTTATCAACAGGCTGAAAGCAGTTGATAAGTCGCACATAAGCAGAAAAATTGTAAAAAATAAAAACTAAAAAAAGAATACATAAGCAAACATTGATAAATGTCCCCCCTGGTTGCCACAGTCACTGCAGTGAGAAGCTTAGAAATGGACTGCATAATATTATAATTAAGTTCAACGTATTACAGAGTACATTTAAGGAAAATAGTCTGTTCACCTGCACTAAACCAAATACACTGGGTTATAGTGCAGGTGAACCTGAGAGAAAAAAAAGGTTTTACCTACTAAAATTGGTCCAGGCGTCTCTGAGATAGCCCCCATGCTAGTGTGCAAATTACCTCATTTACACAATGGAGATGGGGGCTGGCTTGCTGAGCTTCCCTGCTTCCATCCTCTTTCCTTAGCTATGCCTGCCCTTCTTGTAAATATTAAGAATTCTTCACTCTCACATCCTAGGGATGTGAGAGCCTGTGCCCACATGAGCGTCCAGCTATCCTGACAGGGCGCATGCGCCGCTCCCTCATCTTCACTCTTATGGGGTAATGAATTGATCGTGAAGAATTATGAATATTCAATAGATTGTCAGGCCTAGCTGAGCAAAGAGGACAGGCAAGGAAGCTCGACAAGCCAGGTTTCATCTCCATTGTACAGAGGAGGTAATTTACATGCTAGCAACATGGACTATATCAGACTTGCATGGTGGCTATATTTTAGAGATGCCTGACCAATTTTAGAATGTAAAACATTTATTTACTCAGGTTTACCCACACTATAACCCACTTTTTGGGGTTTAGTGCAAGTGAACAGGCTGACCATTTCCCTTCAAGGACAAAAGCTCCCTCCAAGGGTGGCTAAAAGCAGACAAAAATGTTTTATGTAAAGGGATATTCCCATCTCAACTAACATAGGTAAACTTGTAGGGCACGTCAAGTTAAAAGTTTTTGCCAATACACTCATTTAACAAATTTACCTCCCCGGATATTCCTGCTCCTTTCTTCCCTTTGTTGATAGCTTGTTGCCTGGGTTACATACCACCACTTCAATCTATAAGAGGTTATTGTGGTGTGTATGTGGTATGTGTAATATATATATATATATATATATATATATATATATATATTTCATACATTCATATCCATATGAACATGATGGCAAAATATGTGCAAAAATCATTAATTTTGATCCAAAACACAGAATAAAAACAATTAATAGGTAGCATGTATCGTAAAAATAGGTAGCATGTATTGTAAAAATAGTACCAATAAAAAAGAACAGTTTATCCCGCTAAAAAAATAAGCCCTCACACAATGCGGTCGGATGAAAAGATTTTACTAATGGGGCTTGGTTATTAAGGTAAAAACAGGCTGCATCCTGAAGGAATTAACAACTATAGATGTCTTCGCACAATTTTTATTTTTATTGTTGATTTGTTTCCTAAATGTTAGATTAAGCATCTTTTTATAATATATTCTTCATTAGAAATGTCACACTCATGCAGACTTTCTGATCTCTCAGTGTTCAAGATACCAGAAGGGGAGAGTCATGGGGCAGTTACATACCAGCTCAGATAGTAGTCCAAGGGAAGAGAAACCTTAGAGGAAATACTGGAAAAAGAAATTAGATCAGCTATAAGTCACTCTGCATGGGATAATAATATAGGCTAAGAACAAGTGTTCAGAGATATTAGACCTCAAACAGCACATTTTAGAGGCTGTAGAAGGAAAGGGATGCAAAGTGTTTAATAAAGACCAATTATACAACAAAATGGCCCCTAGGGGGTCAAAAAAACCTCTATGTAACATGTTTCACACTAAATATTAAAACAACTTTTATTGTGAACAAATCAATAACGTGAGGAACAAAAAGTACTAAAATCACAACTCCACTGCACTCATAGATGTCTGTTGTGGGTGGGACTACCCTATTTATTAGATCTGTGTAATGGACTTAGTTAGATCTCATATTGTGTAGGATCCCTGAGATGACAATTCCGAGTCACTCAGAGGATGTTACCTATTACAAAAGTCACAGTAGTCTCAGTTGAACCACTTATGAATGTGGCATTACTATGATCTTGAATCTCCCCACAAGGGGGTATTGGGGAGGTCCCAAACCTCAGCGCCAACCACCTGCCGTGCACTGCAGGTGTGTGCTATACAGTTGAATTTATTTGGCAAACTTGGAAAGACATGGCTTACAGTGGAGTTGCTAATTAAAATACAAAGCTGTCACCCCCACCAGGTTTCGCCACTTTTGTGGCTTTATCAAGGAGACAAACTGACAGCAATGAGTGCCAAAGCTAAAGTGAGCCTTTTTATATGGTGCCTTTCTGAGTGTTTAGCACCATAAACCAAACTTGTTCCCGATTGCTTAGGACCAATCTCTACAATGCTTTCAAACCTATTCCAACCAATTATTATTCATTATGCTGGCCATGGTGTTCATATGCCAATCCAAATGCCGGTTATAGATGATGTCACACGCCAGGGGAGGTAACTGTCCACTTGGCATTGAAGCCAGAGGGACCAATCAGTGTCCAGAAACGCATACCTGCCTCCTGTTGTATTTACGTCTGTGCACTTCCTAATAAAGACCAATGTCAAAACATTTTCTTTTCAAAGCAGGTTCAACAACAACAAAGACGTGGTTTCAAATGGCTGGAGGTGCTCAACCCCAAATGCAGTTGTGCATTTATACTGGGGGAGCAGATCCTGCCCTTGTGGTCCATTGCTAGGGGCAATCCCTAGCATAAAAATGCATACAATGGGGGATGCCTGCAGCAGACTACAAATGCCACAATAGAATCCTACACCAGATAAACAGTGTGAATGTGTAACATTTAAAATAATACAGGAATTTAGATGCACTTCTTTGGTTGATGTAAACAATGACAGTGGCTAACCCTCAACACTGATGTTAAAATTGAGACATTAGCCAGTATATCCTTGTATGAAGGACATACCTGAGCCCGCACATAAACGCCAAGGTTTCTCAAGTGGCACTGGACCTAACACCAGTGTTAGGTCTCGTGCCACTTGAGAAACCTTGTGGCATTTAAACCTTGTGGAATTTAAATGTATCCTTGCCCTCACTTAGAATTTGCATTCTTGTGTTCACAATTGTCTCACGGTCATTAACCCTTAATTTGTTTGTATCTTTAAAGGCCCAGATAACCTTTCTATTTACTTTTTTGTTTTTGATTTTCAAGACAAAGTTGAAAGAAAGCTGAGCAGTCATGTCTAATGATCATTACAGTGTTAGGAAATAAAGAGCAGTTTCCTTGCCATTATTTGGTATACATAGAGACTTAGAGAGGTGTGCATATAGCACAGCTGGCAACCAAAGTCATATAAGTCATATGCATTCAACAATATAATTTGACTATTGTCATAACCTTCCCTATGTATGCTGCTTTTCAGTATCCCACAGCTTTTTCTGTTAATAAGGAAGTATTCTTGGAATGTAACCTATTATAGTGGCAGTTTCTAATTACTGAAGGGGAAGCGCTGAAAAGGAATGAAATATATACATGGCTTTTGTATAAATGACCTTGGAAAAAATTTAATATTTCAGGCTGGAATAGCTACTATAACTGTTATAGCCATTATCTATCTGTTAAAATTCTTTGTAAGAAATACATTCTGCCAACATGAGTCATTAAAGGGGTACTCCTGCCCTTATACATCTTATCCCCTATCCAAAGGCTAGGGGATAAGATGTGTGATCATTGGGGTCCCGCCGCTGGGGACCCCCACAATCTTATTCCGCACCCGCCTTTGTGAGCTCTCCGCAGCACTGGGGGCTCCGAGTGTGAAGCGTGACGACCACGGGGCCTGAGTATCATGATGTCATGCCCCGCCCCCTCAAGGCAAGTCTATGGGAGGGGGCGTGACTGCCGCGATTATACTCCTTACACTGGGGTGCCGCGGGCTCTGGAGGGGAAAACTTTTTAAAAAAAAATGTTTTATTTCCCATCCTGGTGGAAGCTTCATTGCAGCGATGGCACTTCCCCGCCATCCCGCGTACCTTACAGTGCACATTCCAACGCACAGGTGAGGGGTTTGGGAGCGGGGATTTTTTATGAAAACGGCACAAGGGATGGGGATTGAATTCTAAGCAGAGGAGGGGTTGAATGAAAGCAGGGGCAGAAGCAGGGGGGTTGAATGAAAGCAGGGGCAGAAGCAGGGGGGGTTGAATGAAAGCAGGAGCAGAAGCAGTGAGGTTTGAATGAAAGCGGGCAGAAGCAAGGGGGGGTTGAATGAGAGCAGGGGCAGAAGCAAGGGGGGGTTGAATGAGAGCAGGGGCAGAAGCAAGGGGGGTTTGAAAGAAAGGAGGGGCAGAAGCTGGGGGGGTTAAATGAAAGCAGGGGCAGAAGCAGGAGGGGTGGTTTGAATAAAAGCAGGGGCAGAAGCAGGGGTTTGAACGAAAGCGGGGGGATTTGAATGGAAGCAGAGGCAGAATCGGTGGGGTGAATGGAATCAGGGGAAGGAGTGGTGGGTTGAATGGAAGGAGGGGCAGGAGTGGTGGGTTGAATGGAAGCAGGGGAAGGAGTGGTGGGTTGAATGGAAGGAGGGGCAGGAGTGGTGGGTTGAATGGAAGCAGGGGCAGGAGCGGTGGGTTGAATGGAAGCAGGGGCAGGAGCGGTGGGGTGAATGGAAGCAGGGGCAGGAGCGGTGGGGTGAATGGAAGCAGGGGCAGGAACGGTGGGGTGAATGGAAGCAGGGACAGGAGGCTGAATGGAAGGAGGGGCAGGAGCAGGGGGGTTGAATGAAAGCAGGGGCAGAAGCAGGTGGGGGGGTTGAATGATAGCAGAGTGGGATTGAATGAAAGCAGGGGCAGAAGCGGGGGGGGGGGGTTGAATGAAAGCAGGGGCAGAAGCGGGGGGGTTGAATGAAAGCAGGGGCAGAAGCAGGGGGTTGAATGAAAGCAGGCTCAGAAGCAGGGGGGTTGAATGAAAGCAGGGGCAGGAGCAGGAGGGGTTGAATGAAAGGAGGGGCAGAAGCAAGGGGGAGCGGTTGAATGAAAGCAGGGGCAGAAGCAAGGGGGAGCGGTTGAATAAAAGCAGGGGCAGAAGCAGGGGGGAGCGGTTGAATGAAAGCAGGGGCAGAAGCAGGGGGGAGGGGTTGAATGAAAGCAGGGGCAGAAGCAGGGGGGAGGGGTTGAATTAAAGCAGAGACAGAAGCAGGGGGAGGGGTTGAATGAAAGCAGGGGCAGAAGCAGGGGGGAGGGGTTGAATGAAAGCAGGGGCAGAAGCAAGGGGGAGGGGTTGAATGAAAGCAGGGGCAGAAGCAAGGGGGAGGGGTTGAATGAAAGCATGGGCAGAAGCGGGGGGTTGAATGAAAGCAGGGGCAGAAGCGGGGGGTTTGAATGAAAGCAGGAGCATATGCAGGGGGGGTTGAATGAAAGCAGGGAAGGTTTGAAAGCAGGGGGGGGGTTTGAATGAAAGCAGGAGCTGTGGTGTGAATGGAAGCAGGGGCAGAAGCAGTGGGGTGAATGGAAGCAGGAGCGGTGGGGTGACTGGAAACAGGGGCAGGAGCGGTGGGGTGAATAGAAGCAGGAGCAGGGGGCTGAATGGAAGGAGCGGTAGGAGCAGGGGGTGAATGGAAGCAGGGTTTTTTATGAAAATGGCACAAGGGAAGGGGTTTGAATGTGAGCAGGGGCAGAAGCAGGGGGTTTGAATAAACGGGCAGGGGGATTTGAATAGAAACGGGCAGGGGAGATTTGAATGGAAGCAGGGGTGGGTGGCTGCGGGTGAATGGAATCAGTGGCAGGGCTGGATGGGTGGCTGCAGGGTGAATGAAAGCAGTGGGTGGCTAAAGGGGTGAATGGAATCAGTGGGAGGGGTGGATGGGTGGCTGAGGGGTGAATGGAATCAGTGGGAGGGGTGGATGGGTGGCTGCAGGGTGAATGAAAGCAGTGGGTGGCTGAGGGGTGAATGGAAGCAGTGGCAGGGTGGATGGGGGGTGAATGGAAGCATTGGCGGGGGGGGAATGGAGGCTAGGAGGCTGGAAGCAATGTGGGTGGGTGGCTGGAGGCATTTGGGTGGGAGGCTGAAGGCAAAAAGGTGTGGATGGGTGGCTGGAGGCATTGTGGCCCACATTTATCATTGTCTTTAGACTGTTTCTTTTTTTTTTTTGTCTAAAAAAGGAGCAAGCAGGGTTTTTTGCGCCTTTTTTTGCCCATTTTTGTTTACACATTTCTGCTAATTTTTTTGTTGCAATCCACTGAATTTGGCAATAGACATGATATGGAAGGGTTTATCAACGGCGCCTTTTTGGGAAAAGGAGCAAAAAAGGCGCAAAGCCACTGAAAAGTCTCTAAAACTACACCAGCCCAGACATGGTGTAGCTTTTTGGTGTATTTGAAGAGAGAAATTTCACAAAATGTGACCTGCAGAAAGTTTATCAAATGCTCTTTAACTATTTAATACATTTGGTGCTCCTACACATTACCAGCACACAAAAAAAAGGTTTAAAAAATGCTTCACTTACACTTCAATGATAAATGTGGGCCTGTGTGTGGCTGCTGGTGGCATTGGCCCACATTTATCATTGTCTTTAGACTGTTTTTTGTGTCTAAAAAGGGGCAAAAAAAAGGAGCAAGCAGGGTTTTTTGCGCCTTTTTTTGCCCCTTTTTGTTTACACGTTTCTGCTGATTTTGAGTTGCAATCCACTGATTTTGGCAATACACATGATATGGACGGGTTTTATGAACTGCGCCTTTTTGTGAAAAGGAGCAAAAAAGGCGCAAAGCCACTGAAAAGTCTCTAAAACTACACCAGCCCAGACATGGTATACCTTTTTAGTGTATGTGAAGACAGAAATTTCAGAAAATGTGACCTGCACAAAATGTATCAATTGCTCTTTGACCATTTAATAAATTTGGTGCTCCTACACATTACCAGCACAAAAAAAAGGTGTAAAAAAATGCTTCACTTTACACTACAATGATAAATGTGGGCCATTATGTGCATGTGTGGGGCTGCTGGGGGCACTGTATGTGTGAGAGGCTGCTGGGGGCACTGTGTGCATGTGTGAGGCTGCTGGGGGCATTATGTGCATGTGTCAGGCTGCTGGGGGAATTGTGTGCATGTGTCAGGCTGCTGAAGGCATTGTGTGTGTGTGTGTCAGGCTGGGTTCACACTACGCTTTTCAACCACGGTACCCGCATACGTTTTCTATCAAAAACCGTATGGGAAATAAACGGATGGAACAGTATGGGAAAAAGTAAACCGTATGCGTTTTTAAACAGTATACTGTTTTTAAAAGTGCATACTGTTCCGTCCGTTTTTATAGAAAAAAAACATAAGTTTTTGAAAATTTTGTCCATTTTTAATGGGAGGGGTCTTGGGTGGGGACTTTAGGATTCAAATGCGCATGTGCAAAGTAAAAACGTATACGTTTTTCCCGTATGGAACTGTATACATTTGCGTTTCCCATTGACGTCCATGTTAAAAAAAAACGTATGCGGTTGCAGTACGGTTTTTAAACCGGAGTCTAAACCGTGCTTGACCACGATTTTGTCTCCGGTTTAAAAACCGTACTGCAACCGGGCACTGCTGGGGGCTTTGCATGTGAGGCTGCTGGGGGCATTGTGTGTGAGGCTGCTGGGGGCATTGCATGTGAGGCTGCTGGGGGCATTGCGTGTGAAGCTGCTGGGGGCATTGCGTGTGAAGCTGCTGGGGGCATTGCGTTTGAAGCTGCTGGGGGCATTGCGGGTGAGGCTGCTGGAGGCATTGCGGGTGAGGCTGCTGGGGGCATTGCGGGTGAGGCTGCTGGGGGCATTGCGGGTGAGGCTGCTGGGGGCATTGCGAGTGAGGCTGCTGGAGACATTGCGGGTGAGGCTGCTGGGGGCATTGCGTGTGAAGCTGCTGGGGGCATTGCGTGTGAGGCTGCTGGGGGCATTGTGTATGTGTGTGAGGCTGCTGGGGGCATTGCGTGTGAGGCTGCTGGGGGCATTGCGTGTGAGGCTGCTGGGGGCATTGCGGGTGAGGCTGCTGGAGGCATTGCGGGTGAGGCTGCTGGAGGCATTGCGTGTGAGGCTGCTGGGGGCATTGCGTGTGAGGCTGCTGGGGGCATTGCGTGTGAGGCTGCTGGGGGCATTCCGTGTGAGGCTGCTGGGGGCATTCCGTGTGAGGCTGCTGGGGGCATTGTGTGTGAGGCTGCTGGGGGCATTGTGTGTGAGGCTGCTGGGGGCATTGTGTATGTGTGTGAGGCTGCTGGGGGCATTGTGTATGTGTGTGAGGCTGCTGGGGGCATTGCGTGTGAGGCTGCTGGGGGCATTGTGTATGTGAGTGAGGCTGCTGGGGGCATTGCGTATGTGTGTGAGGCTGCTGGGGGCATTGCGTGTGAGGCTGCTGGGGGCATTGTATATGTGTGTGAAGCTGCTGGGGGCATTGCGTATGTGTGTGAGGCTGCTGGGGGCATTGCATGTGAGGCTGCTGGGGGCATTGTGTATGTGTGTGAGGCTGCTGGGGGCATTGCGTATGTGTGTGAGGCTGCTGGGGGCATTGCGTGTGAGGCTGCTGGGGGCATTGTGTATGTGTGTGAGGCTGCTGGGGGCATTGCGTATGTGTGTGAGGCTGCTGGGGGCATTGCGTATGAGGCTGCTGCGGGCATTGTGTGTGTGGCTGCTGGAGGCACTGTTTGAGACTGGATGTATTTGTATGTGTGAGGCTGCTGGAGGCACTGTGTGTGTGTGAGTGAGACTGCATGTATTTGTGGGGAAAAAAGATAGGATGATGCTGGAAAAGTACGGAGCCTAATATATATATATATATATTTTTTTTTAAGGTTCTGTGGTGAAGAGTTGTGACAGGAAGAATCCACCATCATCGTTCTGGGCCAGATGGAAAAGAAAAGTGAACGACTCGGATCAAAGAAGACATCACCTGTGAGTCCTGCATATAGCAGCACTGCAATCTACATAGCTAACAGATATATAGGTGATGTGTATTGGTTCTTTTTAGCCATTTTTTCGAGTCGATGATGATGATTTTTATGAGTTGAATATAATTCGGTAGGGGTGCATGCAAATTTTTTTTTGCAAGGGGTGCCCTGAGCAGAAAAAGGTCGGGAACCACTGGGATAGTGGATAAGATGTATTAGGGCTGGAGTGCACCTTTAATGTACAAACATCTAGCATTTACCAGTGTGTGTTCTTTGACATTACAGCTGACACTAGAAAATTGACAATATTGTTTTTTATCTTTTCTAAAGTCCTAATATAGTGCAATGTGAATACATTTTACCTTTGATAATTTTTGGTGTGTAAGAGCACAATAATTTTAGGAATCTGTTTCCTTTGTATCTTTCTGTTTAACCATTTTATTTTATTTTGTTATTGAAATCCTGCATGTTTTTAATTTTGCCAGAATATTTTTAAAATCTTTTAATTTAAGTTTTTATAAATATTATACAAACAGCGCCCAAGAGGGCTAGGCAATAGAACACCATACAAGGTGTGAAAGTTTAAGAAACAAAAGCAGAGCACAGTAATATACCATACAACAACCAAATAACTAAATAACTTATGCATGACTGCCGTAAGAGAGGGTGACATCAAAGAAATAAGTATCTTATTTTAAAGGAGCAATAAGTAAGTATTCGTGCCTTAGACTGAATTTGTCCCCCAGCAAGAATTAGCTAGAAATCCCAAGTCTGCCAGATATTAATTACTTAATTTTTCCATTTCTTTCCCTATGCTTTAACCCCTTGGGGACGGAGCCCATTATGACCCTAAGGACGGGAGCATTTTTTTCAAATCTGACCTCTAGCACTTTAAGCATTAATAACTCTGGGATGCTTTTACTTATAAATTTGATTCCGAGATAGTTTTTTCGTGAAATATTCTACTTTGTTATTGGCAAATTTCCGTCGATACTTGCATCATTTCTTGGTGAAAAATTCAAAAATTTCAGGAAAAATTTGAAAATTTAGCATTTTTCTAACTTTGAAGCTCTCTGCTTGTAAGGAAAAGGGACATGTCAAATAAATTACATATTGATTAACATATACAGTATGTTAACTTTATGTTGGCATCATAAAGTTTACATGTTTTTACTTTTTGTAGACATCATAGGGCTTCAAAGTATAGCAGCAATTTTAAATTTTTTCATGAAAATTGCCCACCAAATGCCCCCCAAAATTTGTAACCCAATTTCTCTCAAGTAAGGAAATACCTCATATGTGGATGTAAATTGCTCTATGGGTGCACTAGAGGGCTCAGAAGGGAAGGAGCAACATTGGGCTTTTGGAGAGCGAATTTTGCTGAAATGGTTTTTTGGAGGGCATGTCGCATTTAGGAAGCACTGTGATGCCAGAACAGTAAAAAAAAACATATGGCACACTATTTTGGAAACTACACCCTCAAGGAACGTAACAAGGGGTAAAGTAAGCCTTAACACCCCATAGGTGATTGACAAACTTGCGTTAAAGTGGGACGTAAAAATAAAAAATTAATTTTTTTTCAATAAAATGCTGGTGTTACCCCAAATGTTTCATTTTTACAAGGAGAATAAGCCCCCAAAAATTTGTAACCCCATTTATTCTGAGTATGGAAATACTTTTGGAGAGAGAATTTGGTTGGAATGGAAGTTGGAGGCCATGTGCGTTTACAAAGCTCCCATGGTGCCAGAACCGTGGAACCATCCCCCCCCCCCCATGTGACCCCATTTTGGAAACTACACCCCTCACAGAATGTAATAAAGGGTACAGTCAGCATTTACACCCCACTGGCGTTTGACAGATCTTTGGAACAGTGGGCTGTGCAAGTGATACATTTTATTTTTCATTTTTACGGACAAATGTTCAAAAAAATCTGTCAGATACCTGTGGGGTGTAAATGCTTGTTACATTCCGTGAAGGGTGTAGTTTCCAAAATGGGGTCACATCCACTGTTCTGGCACCATGGGGCTTTGTAAATGCACATAGCCTTCAATTCCAGCCTAATGCTCTCTCCAAAATCCCAATGGCGCTCCTTCTCTTCTGAGCCCTGTAGTGCACCGCAGAGCACTTTACGTCCACGTCGTCCACATTCCTTGTGAAAATGAAAAATTCAGGGTAACACCAGCATTTCAGGGGGGAAAAAACAATTTTTTTAATTTCATGTCCAACTTTAATGAAAATTTGTCAAAGACCTGTGGGGTGTTAAGACTCACTATATTTTGGGGGTCTTTTTCTCCTTTTACCTCTTGTGAAAATGAAAAGTATAGGGCAACATCAGCATGTGAGTGTAACAATGTTTTTGTTTTTTTTACACAAACATGCTGGTGTAGCCCCTAACTTTTCCTTTTCATAAGGGGTAAAAGGAGAAAAATCCCCCCAAAATTTGTAATGCAATTTCTCCTGAGTACGGAAATACCCCATATGTGGCACTAAACTGTTGCCTTGAAATACAACAGGGCTCTGAAGTTAGAGAGCGCCTTGTGCATTTGAGGCCTAAATTCGGAATTTGCAATAGGGGCGGACCCGAATACAAGGATGGGGCTTGTCTCCCACAAAACCCCACGGCAGTGTTTCCCATACAGGGTGCATCCAGCTGTTGCAAAACTCCCAGCTTGCCAGGACAGTCAATGGCTGTCCGGCAATACTGAGAGTTGTTGTTTTACAACAGCTGGAGGCTCTGTTTAGGAAACACTGCTGTATGAGACGTTTTTCATCTTAATGGGGGGGGTGGGGTGTAAGGGTGTGTATATAGTGTTTTACTTTTTTATTTTGTGTAGGTGTAGGGTACATTCACACAGGGATTGACAGTGAGTTTTCCGCTGGGAGTTTGAGCTGCGGTGGAAAATTTGCTGCAGATCAAACTTGTAGAAAGAAACCCACTGTAAACCCCTGCCTGTGTGAATGTACCCTGTACATTCACATGGATTGGGGGGGGCGCCCCTTACCTTCAGCTGTTGCAAAACTACAACTCCCACCATGCACAGACAGACTGAACATGCTGGGAGTTGTAGTTTTGCAACAGCTGTAGGAACACTGGTGGGAAACAACTGAGTTAGGAAACAGACACTAGCTCAGTGATTCCAACCCGTGTGCCTCCAGCTGTTGCAAAACTACAACTCCCAGCATGCACTGACACCCGAAAGGCATGCTAGGAGTTGTAGTTATGCAACAACTGGGCAAGAATAGTTTGGAGACCGCTAAGTATTGGTCTCCAAGCTGTAGCCCTCCAGATATTGCAAAACTACAACTCAAAGCATGGCCAGACTTTCCAGGCATGCTGGGAGTTGTAGTTTTGCAACATATGGAGGGCCACAGTTTGGAGAACACTACACAGTGGTCTCCAAACTGTGACCCTTCAGATGTTGCAAAAATACAACTCCCAACAGTCTGTCTGGGCAAGCTGGGAGTTGTAGTTTTGCAACTTTTAGATGGTCACAGGGAAGATCACTTATCATCAATCTTCACTGCAGACTCCTCCACAGCCGCACTTTGCCTCCTCTTCCTGCTGCCCGATGTCTCTGCTGCCACCGCCACTGCTCCGGTAAACCGGCCCCCCGCTCTGCCCGGACTTCAATCGGTGGGCAGAGTGGGGAAATGAACTTTAACACACCCCCCCGCCCCCAACTGCAATTGGTCGGTCAGTCCTGATCGACCAATGGCAGGGGATAAGAGGTGGTGGCACCCCTGCCAATCTCGCTCCTATCCTTTAGAATGGTCGGAGCTTATTTTCCGGTATTGCAGATTATTGTGGCCCGGAATTGCAGATTTTCAGCTATCGCCGACATGGGGTGGTCTCAAGACATATGGAGGGCTTACAGTACCAGGATGCGAGGCGTACCTGTACGCCCTCCGTCCCTAACAGGTTAAACAAAAACATAATTTGAAGTAAATATCTTATAATGTATAATTTTTTTTATCTTTTTAAAAAGAAAACAATAGTAATTTATTGCTAAGAACTGCTCTTCGAAATGTAAATTTATGAAAGTTGAGATAAGTTGAAAACCAATTGTAAACATGGTCATAAATACTGAAGTGCTGATTTTAAGATAGGACTGCAAACTAACCTGTTATAAGAAGTTTTCCCATGTTGCCAAGCATGATGCAAGAATGTATCCAAACAGTTATAAGCTACCATAGAAGCATTTTTTTTATAGATTTGTAAGTGAAATGTATCTAATGTTGTTCTTGTTGATAAAAGTTTGCAAGAAGTCATAAGTTTTCTTCCCAGTCATCAGTTTCCTGCAAGTTAGTGATTGATATGTAGTGTACAAGTAGGAACCTAAATTTTATACGTAAGTTTAAGATTGTTGTTTTCCAAATATCACTGGAAAGTTACCATTTATATGTCATTGTATTTAATATAAAAAATGTACTACTGTTTTGTCATTCAGAGACTATGAATCAAGAAGATCCTTCAAAGATACTATGTGATGTGCTTCATCTAGCCGAGCTGTGCATTGAGGTACTACAACAAAATGAGGAGCATCATTCGGAGGTAAGACAATTGTACATTGACTATTAGTTTTCAGTTATATTGATCTGAAAGAATATTGCCATTGTATATTATTTGCATGCTCTATAAAATATTTTATGTATTTTACTGAGTGAGATGTAGAAAATGTATCTAGAACAAACAGAGGAATTAAAAACATCTGGCTTAACTCAAATTTTCTTTTTTTTTTTTTACCTTGCACCTCCTGCCATGTGTGAACATGTTCTTGAAATTTAATTTGATATTACAGAAACATATTTCTGTAAAATATGAAAATAACTCCCAAAGGGATATGTTCTCCTTAAGAAGTATCACCGTCAACTTTTTGCGTTAGGAATATATATCCTGATTTTTTTTTTTTCATAAAGGCATAACAGAAAATTTGCATTTAGGTCAACACTGTGTACATACAATAACAGTTGTAAATGCGTAAACGTTGTCCAACACAACATAGCAAAAGAAACTGCACTGTACGGAGCAGCCTAAGGCTATAGTGCAGTCGGAGTGTCTTAATCATTAAGAAACGGGCAACAAGCTCGTACACAGATGAACTACAACTTAATTAAACCCAACTGGGTAAGAAAGTAAAGAAGGAAAAAGAGGGGGAAGGGTAGAAGCAAATAGTAGAGGAGGGTGTGGGAGGGATAGAGAGAGAGAGACGTGCGGGTAGTAGGGGTAAAGAGAATGTGAAGATATCCTGAAGTTTTATGATGATTTATTAACATGACATTTGATAAACTGAACTAATATGTAGAAGGGGTACTAGAGTTGAAGGGGTATTCTCATCTTGAAATTTCACTTTCTCCCCCTCCTCTGGCCTGTTTGCAACTGCCAGAGATGGTCGGAAAGCTGAAAGCAGCCTTAGCGGGAAAGTTTAGATCCCTCTTTAACGTAGGGTCACACATAGCGCAACCACAGCATATTTCACACTGCATTGAAATACCCTGCGGATTCTGCTAGGGTCTAACACACAGAGCTAACCCGCTTCAGTTCTATGTGTGCAGTAAGGTTTGGAGGCGTGTCACAGTCATGTCAGTACACTGGGTCCACCTCCAAACTCTTCATACACAGATCTGAGGCGGGTTAGTCCTGTGTGTCTGCCTCTAGCAGGATCTGCAGCGTATTTTAACGCAGCATGAAATGTGCTGTGTAGCTCACAATTGGAGCCATGAGTTCATGCACCTTGCCCCTTCTAGAGTGATCGTATAAAGGGCCTATTATTGTATAATAATATAATATGTACGGGGATTGCACAATTAATCAGAATTTGCCCATTTATAGTTGAACAATTTTGAAACATTTTTGCTGACATGATGGGGGTGATTCATCAAGACCTGTGCAGAGGAAAAGTTGACCATTTGCCCATAGCAACCAATCAGATTATTTTATTTTTAGAGGCCTTTTAAAAAATGGAAAAAGAGCTCTGATTGGTTGCTATGGGCAACTGGCCGACTTTTCCTCTGTACAAGTTTTGATGAATCTCCCCCTATAGCCTTAAATGTAAACAGACAAAATTAGGAAACAAAAAACAAAGGGGTGCTCCTTTGTGTAGTGTTTAAAGGGGGGTGCAAGCCCTCCACTGCTTCCAAAGTGCTGTACTAACCTTGTAGAGTCATGCAAGAGGACTGCATAACTGTATAAAAAGGCATGAAGAGTTATACATTATGCTACTTAAGAGAGCCTTGATGCCAGACGGGGAAGTGCCAAAATGTATTGCCTATTCCATGGCCTATAAAATAAATGTTGTCCTGTGCAACTGTGGTGGCCAAGGTTACTTGTATTATCCGACTGAAGCACTCATCAAAACCCTATTTTTACTTTCCACTTCAGTTCTATGTTAATAGGCATCTACTAGTTGTTAACAGAGAAGATATAGTAAAAGGAAAAACAAGCTATTTTAAATGCAATCAATATTACAAAAAAACATATGGGGAAGATTTATCAAAACAATTCCAGAGGAAAAGTTGCTGAGTTGCCCATAGCACCCAATCAGATTGCTTCTTTAATTTTTTTTTTATAAGTATTTATAACTTTTATAAGTAAACATAAAAATACATTAAACAGACAGCTCGAGCACAAAGCTCCCCAACCCCCCACCAACAACATGATAATTCAGAGTGAGGCAGTACCACAGGAGTAGGCAGTAAAGGAAATCTGTGGCCGGACTGAGATAAAGACAGCAGACAAACACACACAGACACACTCCCGGAGTAGCCCCCCACTTCCCAGGCCAAGAAAAGTACAATGTCCCTACCCAGGAGAACTCAAATGTTCTGGAGGCACTATCGATTCTCCCAACAGCAACCAGGGCATCCGGACTTTGTCAAATTTCTTGGGGCATTTGCGACTAATATATAGCATCCTATACAACGGTACACTCTTGTTAACTAAATTAAACCACCGTGAGATAGGAGGAGGAGGGGTATCCTTCCAGGCCATAATCAGAATCTTGCAGGAGCAGAACAACAGAAACCGAATGAATAGGCATCTATGTGAGCCCGAAGTCAGATCATTAATAACACCTAATAGACATACAACGGGAAATCACAAAAGGGAACTCCAAGTGATCTGTCAAAAATTGCATCACCTCTCTCCAAAAGGGTTCCACACAAGGGCAACTCCACATAGCATGTAAAAGAGAGCCCACATCTGCACAACACCTGAAACAAGAATCAGAAGAGACACCAATACGGAATAGTTTAACTGGGGTGTAATACAAACTTAGGATTAATCTAACTTGAATAAGCAGATCCCTAGCACTAACCACTGAAGGGTAGTAGGATTTGGTAACTTACTTCCACTGATCTTCTGTCAAATCAGGAATATCTTCCACCCACTTCACAAAAGCCAACTCAAATGGGTCAGGGCCCACCGATTGAAGTAATGCATACGCCTGAGTCAGAGGTCTGGCGAGGTCGGTGGCACACAAAAGCAGCTCCACATCAGAAAAAGCTGGAGTCACATCAAGAGAGCCAAACTGCACCAGCACCGCATGTCTCAACTGGAAGTACTGGAACTGAGCACTCCAAGGGAGACCAAAGCAGTCACCCAAATCATGAAAAGAAGGGAAAGAAGGAAATTCCCCAAACAAATGCATGGTGAACTTGACTCCGTGAGCACTCCAGAAGCCGGCTGCCTCCAACTTCTGCAGGTGCTCAAAATGAGGATTCCCCCACAGAGGTGCTCTAGGAGACATTACCGGCAACGGAAAGCATTTGGAGACCACCGACCATACCTACACAGTACGACAGTGGCTGTTACCTTCTTTAAGCAATTAGGATTTTCAGATCCTTTCCCGGCTTGGGAAGAACCACTATAAGGGCCTGTCTCATGGAGTCAGGAAGCCTCCCAGTCTCCAAAGCCACACCAAAAAGATTCTGTAAAATAGGGATCAGCCGCTCTTCATTTACCCTGTACCAGTCTGCAATCATTCCATCCAATCCCAGGGTTTTTCCTGTCTGTAGGGAAGCAATAGCCAGAGATACCTCCTTAGTGGAAAAAGGAGCATCGAAAGTGGCTGCCTGAGCCATAGTAAAGGGCTAAAGCGGCAGACACCTCAGAAATTACACCAAGCCCTCCAGAACAGCTGACAACTGAGAGGTATTGAGAGTAGAGACCACTTTAAAAGTCCGGAAACACAGTATTAATAGCAATTGGGTCCATCTCCAGTATCCCATTAGCCCCCCTAATACAGGGTATGTACACCACTGGCCTACTCTCTCTAGCCATATATGCCAGTATCCTACCATTTATATCCCCCAAATTCGAAGATGGCTGCCTGCCACCATCCTCTTTTGAATCTTTTCCTTCTGAAGGATCAGGAGAGCTCTTCGGGCCTTCAACCATTGACATTCAGCATCGGGGGATGGGTCCCTTACTACCTCTGCCTCTAAAACCCCAATCTCAACCTGCAACACATTCTCCCTAGCCGAATAAGTCGACCTCTGTCCCGTGACCCCAGCCATAAAGGCCCCCTAACATGCCCCTTATAAGCATCCCATTGTATTAACTTGTCGGTGTGGGACCTATTGTGTTCCCACAAACAATTGTGGGCTTCAAGCAAGGATGTCGTCACCACCTCCTCCCGTAGCCAGGCGGGATGCATCCGCCAGACTTAAGAGGAGTGACGAACCCCCTAGTGGTGTACATGACGTCTCTTACCAGAGGTAGATCAGACGAGGCATATGCCAAATCAATCCTGGAGAACGATTTATGTACTGCTGAATAGAATGAGAATAATGGGTCAAACGGGTGCTTCCAGCACCATACCTCAGTAAGGGACAAAGCTGCGCTCCAGGCATATTAAGTCCAGGAGAGACGGAATCCGCTGCGACGGTACGATTGACACTAGGATCTGGGACCGCATTAAAGTCTCCTATTAGGAGAACTGTATTGTTGGTGCTGGAGATGGACAGCAGTGTCCCCGTTCCGACAGGTAAAATGGATGCTGGTCTGGGAGCCTGGGAGGAAAAACCTTTTAATCCCAAAATCGGGATGCTTGAGAAAGGATGCAGAAGATGTGTTGGACAAAAGATTTCCTAGTTTATTGGACTAAAAATGACAAAGCATTTTGCGAGGGGTCCCTCGCTCCCTCACCTCAGGTCATGGTGACAAACATAAGATCATTACTTTTTTACACATATCAATTTTGAAAAAATGCGTAATAGTGACGTAATCGAACAACCGGAAGTGATGTACTGGCATGGACTTAACCTTTCATTACATGATACATTTAAATAAGATAAAAACTTAATAAAAACAATAATAAGAAACAATAGTAAAAGATGCAGTTATGAGATGATGATAATTAGGATAGTTTGCGCAGCTCATATTGTGTTCATATGTGCACCAGTTAGGAAGCACGTATGTTTTTTATTATTAGGCAGTTCTGAGAATTTGCTTTGTGACAGCTTGCGCTCATGGGATACTTCTTTCTTTTTGTAATGACGTTTGGTTACTTGAGAGCTGAATAGTCTCGTATACACTGGCCCTGCTTTGTTCTGTGCACCAGCCCTGCTATGTACCGAACACGGGAGATGTGTAAGAGTACCTGTAGTGTGTTTATGCAGGTCACGTGGATAAAAGGTGATTGGTCAGGAATGCCGATGTTAATTAATTCCTATAAGGCTGAATGCAGATTGGCTGTGGTATGTTTATGCAGGACACACTGGTGAAGATGATTGGTCGGGAACCTTTATTTACTGGTACAGCATCTCAAGATGATGGTTTTTGGCTAATCCTATGGAGTATGAGTTTTGGGAGGTCACCAGGCAAACTGGTAGGGTCATGCATTTAAATGGTGTATACATTTTGTAACATAATAATCATGACATATTATATTATGCTTCTCTAGATAATGGGTTTTTGCTGATCTTGCACAGTCTAAGCTGATCTTGGTAGATTTATGTGAGAATACGCATGAGGGCTGCGCGAAGTCCCCAGGTGTTTTAAGCAAAAGTGTTATTATAATAGTGGAGCCATACATTTGAAACCTTGTACATTTGAATATGTATTGGATCCTTGCATATTCTTCTGTATTGATTATCTGTAGTTTTGAACTATATATAGATAGATGCTGCCGCTTGGATTATAGCATAAAGGGTACAAGATGATATACCATGGTGATGAGGCAATACTTGTGCCATATGTCATGTGTCATGCCATATAGAGCAATGTTTCTATTACTGGAAGGGGCATGATGTCCGTGCCTGTTATTTATATAATAGTTAAGGCATATGGTGGTATCGTGCTAAAGAGTTGGATGTCCAAAAGCAGATGGCCTGAGTGTAATTATAAAAGAGAACAGGCAGAAAGGGAAATGTTAGTAATTTATACGTAATACAGTCTAAGACCTCAACATGAAACGGAGGGGGACATACACAGACAACAAAAGAAAACTGAAGGCATGCAACGAACACTGAACAATCACAAACCAGCAAAAATGGTTACAAGCTACTTGATCTATAACCAGAGGGAGAGATTTAGTCACTAAAATAGACCCCCCCCCCCTCGCATAGGAAGAATACGTAGAGCGATAACCCCCCACTATCCATGCCCTTTTTTGGGCAAGAATTTTCTGACCAGTAAGATGGGTTTCTGGTAAACAGATCAGATGCGGGGTCTGCCTTTTGACAAAGTCCAAACACAGAGCCCATTTAAATTTAGAGTTAAGGACCCAAACATTCCAACTCATAACCTTAAGTGAACCCATTATCAGTACCTGGAAAGATAGCAGGAAAAACACAACAGGGCAAAATAAAATATGGGAGCAATAATAAAAAAATACTCAGAACCCAAGGCCACCACCTGGGGTACTCCGGGAACATATACCACACATACCACAGACAGGATAATGGACCAGACAAACATGTTAACAAATTGAAAGCATATCAGTCGCATCCCCAACAAAACCCTGTCTAACACTGGGAACTAGGGCAGACCAAGTCCCTAAACTTCAACAAGTAGGATGTTGCAAGAACTCTAGCAATCCAAACAGTCCCTTACCCTCTAACCAACCCATCTAAGTAACTAAGCGGGCCAACTCAATAAATAATCCCAAAATGGGCAGTAGCAGAGGAGAAAAATGTCCAATAAGCACAATACCCCGGGGAACCTATCTTCCTACTCTAACTAGCGAAGAAAGGGGGGTGGAGTACTCTTGGAAAAAAGTCTGCCTCAGAGATCAGTCCGGGGGGGGAGGGGGTTGCCTCAGCCGGAGAGGTTAAGAACCGCGTTGCCGCTACATCCACCACGCACAGTTGGCCGGGAATAACTTGGCATAGCGGTATCCTTTAGTACGCAGGTGAATACGAACTTCAGTAAATTTAACACTCTGTTCCTCTGTTTGCGCTGTTCCACGGAGAAATCAGGATTGAATGCAACTCAACTGCAATTAAGACGTACTTCCCCTTTAATGTGGACAGCTCTCACGATAGCGTCTCTGTCTCTGTAGTGGAGCAGTTTTGCCAGGAACGGTCTCGGAGGACCCCCAGGTGGAGGGGGCCTAGCCGGGACTCTGTGCACCCTTTCCACAGTGAAGTAGGGGGAAAAGGTGTCAGGTGGCAGATTCTCTTTTAACCAGGATTCCAAGAAGGCAACCTGATCTAAACCCTCAGCCTTCTCAGGTAGGCCCACCAGACGAATATTAGTGTGTCTAAGCCTATTTTCAAGATAATCTGCTCGGTCAAGGAAAGTTTTTATTTGATACTGCATAGAAGCCATCTGCTCTGGCAAAGGCTGCAAGGTATCCTCAACAGCTGACACTCTGTGTTCCACTTCCCCCGTGCATTCCTGCAGTTTCTGCATCTCATGGCGGAGGATCTTAAATTATTGCTGAAGTTCATCAACTTTTGACACCACCATGGCCTGGCAGGAAGCAAAGACTATTAACAACTGCGTGAATTTTTAATCAATTGCATAAACCAGGCATGAGGCATGCTGGGGCAAATTCTGTCTCTCAGGGCTGGGAAAGCCGGAAAACAGGGGGGTGAGGGCTCAGGTGATGCTCTACCTACATCCTCAGGAGGTCTAGAATATTGACTGAGGGACTTGGCCGCATGGGCAGACACTTAAGAGACCAAGGGGGTAGAAACACAGGAGTCCCTTCTGGCCTGCCCACTAGCCTGAGACTGGCCTCCATCCGAGGAAACTTCATCTTTTGTAGACTGTCTGGCCGACTCAGCCGCCTGCTTAGATTTTTTTTAGATAGACTCCTTGGACAGCCACAAAGGTCCCACAGGAGCACCACAAAGCCCAGCAATCACTCTTAACATGTCCAAGCACACAGGCAGCTCAATATCACAGTTGATCAGCAGGGAGCAAGCACAGTCCAGCCTAGCTGCAGGTGTAAAGCAGAAAGGTGAGGGGAGGAGTGCAAATAAACAGTCCAGCAGTCAGTATAATAGGTGTTTATCGGTAGAAGCTCCATCTCTATCTTATTCAGCGCAGCAGCAGTTGCAATGTACTCGCTGTGAAGCACCAGTCCAAAGCACCCCTGCAGAGTAGTATTAGGAGAACTCAGAGGGCAGGGTTGTAGCAGAAGCACCAACTCCCTTTTGTCAGGATGTAGGCATATGCAATGCCAGGGCACAGCAGGCACACTATAGGTTTGAAGTAGGGATCGACCGATATCGATTTTTTAGGGCCGATACCAATAATCTGTGGAGGTAAGGGCCGGAAGCCGATAACTTATACCGATATTCCGGTATAAGTTATCGGCTATTTGCAATCTGATCAGTTGCTATGGGCAACTCAGCAACTTTTCCTCTGGACAGGTTTTTATAAATCTTCCCCATAGTCTTTGATTTATATGAGTGCACGTTTCTCTCACTATCTGACTCTGGTCGGCACATTTAAATGAATAAGATTTGTAGCTGGTCCGGCTGGGATACTGGAGTGCCCGGTTTTGAAATTTCCCAGCTGGATCTCGGAAACAGGGTGTGAATGCACCCTAATGCTGGGTTCACACAGTAGAAAAAATTGTGGTGAAAAAGCATACAATTACAATAAAAATCTGTGGGTAAAATTATGAATTTTTCCACTCTGTGAACCTTATGATTTTCTGAAAATGTAAAGTTTTTTCCTCTACATTTATTATGTACAACCACACTAGACACATAAAAATTGAATTATTGAAAAAGACTTCATTGAAAAATAGTACATAAATTCAAGTTAAAAACGAGGAACAGGGGGGAGACAGCAGCAGTCAGCCTGAACCTGAATACACATTGGTTGAAAATAAATATTGGGCCATAATTACATTGGCGTATACATTGGCTCCATGTAAAATGTGTGTTAAACTATAATACACAGTTAAAAATAAAAATAGACACAAATCACATGGATAACTATGCCCTCACAAGCAACAAATATGTGAAAGGAGGCCTAATCACTGAATAAAAGTTGCTGGGTCCATTATAAATGAGGACTTATGCGACTGTACCAATGTTACTCAACCAATCCGGTTGCCACCTATTGGCAGTCATACTTCATGGGAACAGCAAAAGAAACCACATAAACCAATGGAGTCAGCAAGACCCCTAACAGCATACCACATGGCAGATCAGGGCTCCTATGACGTTTCACCGTTGGGCTTCCTCAGAGAGTGACTTTGGTGTACAGGTAAATGATATTTATATACAGACAGACCAATCAAATAACACACACACAAATTACAAGTACCTGAAAGAGGAGAACCATCCGGCATGTATGTAACTAATGGCGTCCGCCGTTAGATGGATGGCGGCCGCCATTAGTTAGATGGCGGCCACTATTAGTTACATACACGCCGGTCTGTCTGTATATAAATATCACTTACCTGTTCACCAAAGTCACTCCCTGAGGAAGCCTAACAGTAAAGTGTCATAGGAGTCCTGATATGCATTGTGGTATTGCTGGCTCCGCTGTTTTATGTGTTTTTTTTTATTTGCTGTTCCCTTGCAGTATGACTGCCAATAGGTGGCACCCGGATTGGGTGAGTAACATTGGACAGTTGCATAAGTCCTCATTTATAGTGGACCCAGCAACTTTTATTCAGCGATTTTATCTGTTTGTTGCTTGTGAGGGCATAATTATCCATGTGTTTTGTGTCTATTTCTATACAGGTGTTATAGAACAGTCTTTTAGAACACATTTTTTTTCAGCATGTATTTATTCTCTATTTTTACCTATGAATTATAGTTTAACACACATTTTACATGCAGCCTGTGTATACGCCAATGTAATTATGGCCCAATATTTATCTTCACCCCAGGTTCAGGCTGACTGCTGCTGTCTCCCCATGTTCCTTGTTTTTAACTTGATTTTATGTACTATTTTTCAATAAAGTATTTTTCAATGATTCAATTTATATGTGTCTAGTGTGATTGGATATGGTTTTTCGGTATTGTGTTTTGTACACATTGGACACCATTTCTCTGGTTTATGATTTGGCCCTTACTTTAGTTTACATTCAGTAGATAAAATAGTAAAGTTTGATTACTACTGAAATTATGGTTCATTCTCTTTTATTAGGCAGCCTATGTGACCATAACATGTTTGTCAAATGTCATTCCAAAATGTCTTAAGATTTTAAATCAGGAGACACTCTAATTTACATAATACACTCTCAAGGGTACAAAGAAATGTGGACTGGAAACAGACAAGCAAAAAAGAGAGATAAAAATTATCTCTGGGCTGATTGTCCAAGCTATAGTTCCTAGTTGATATAAAACTAGCTGAATACCTGGCATTGCCCTGTCTTCCTACCTTAAACTTTTGGGGAGGAAAATCATATTTACTGTATTTATCGGGGTATACCACGCACCAGCCTATAACACGCACCCTCATTTTACCAAGGATATTTGGGTAAAAAAAGTTTTTTACCCAAATATCCATGGTAAAATGAGGGTGCGTGTGTGTGCATGCGTATACCCCGATACACCCCCAGGAAAGGCAGCGGGAGAGAGGCCGTCGCTGCCTGCTTCTCTCCCTCTGCCTTTCCTGGGGTCTAGAGCCCTGCTGCTGCCGCTTCTCTCCCGCTGGCTATCGGCGCCGCTGCCCGTTCTCTCCCCCTGACTATCGGTGCCGGCGCCCCATTGCCGGTGCTGATAGCCAGGGGGAGAGAAGGGGCAGCGGCATCCATTGCCGGCAATGGGGCAGCGGCGCCGATAGCCAGGGGAAGAGAAGGGTCAGCGGCACCCATTGCCGGCGCCGCTGCCCCGTTGCCTCCCCCCTTCCCCGGTTGCATAATTACCTGTTGCTGGGGTCGGGGCCGCGCTGCTTCAGGCCTCCGGTGTACGTTGCTATGAGCTGCACGGCGCGGCAGAATGACGAGTGACGTCATTGTGCTGCGCCGTGCAGCGCATAGCAATGACGCAGGGGACGCACACTGGAGGCCTGAAGCAGCGCGGACCCGACCCCGTCAACAGGTAATTATGCAACCGGGGATGGGGGGAGGCAACGGGGCAGCGGCGCCGGCAATGGGTGCCGCTGCCCCTTCTCTCCCCCTGTCTGTCGGCGCCACTACCCCATTGCCGGCGCCGCTTCTCTCCCCCTGGCTATCGGCGTCGGCAATGGGGCACCGGCACCGATAGTCAGGGGGAGAGAACGGGCAGCGGCGCCGATAGCCAGGGGGAGAGAAGGGCCGGCAGCAGGGCTCTAGACCCCAGGGCAGGCAGGGGCAGAGAAGCCGGCAGCGCTGGCGGTCTCTGCACCTGCAAAGCCACTGCAGTTTATTGATTTAAAGCGCCCGCTTTAAATCATTGAACTGCAGTGGCTTATCGGCGTATAACACGCAGGTAGACTTTAGGCTAAAAATTTTAGCCTAAAAAGTGCGTGTTATACGCCGATAAATACGGTATATATTATATATTTATATTCCTAACACAATGTTTAAATATGTATGTATAATGTATAAATATGAATATCTACTATTTGATTATAGAGTATTGTATTTCATAACTTCTTTTTCAGGTTGTAAATGTTTAAAAAGAGCAAAATATGGTACAATGAAGTACTTACTGACTGTTAGTACTGACTCACAGACTCTTAACCCCATAAGGACTCAGCCCATTTTGGCCTTAAGGACGTTTTCATTTTTTCCTTCTCACCTTCAAAAAAATCATAACTTTTTTTTTATTTTCATCCACAGACTAGTATGAGGGCGGCTTGTTTTTTTGCAAATGCAAACCCACTAATAGGTCCCCAGGGTCCTATTAGGGTCTGATCCCTGACCCCGGGTCCTATTAGGGGTTCAGGGAGCTGCGTTTGCCACCCTTTTTTTTTTTTTTGGCAGCAGCTTTCTTCCTCACCACCCCCCTCCCCTCCCCCCCCCCAGCCACCGTAGAAAAAAGGTGATGGCCCGCCGGGCATTTTCGGCAGCAGAGGCTTACACTTTTTTAGCCTCCGATTCCGAATCTGCCAGTGAGAACGAGGAAGATCCTACTTTTTTTGTGTTCTTCCTCGCCCTCCTCATCATCTAGTAGTGATGATGAGTACCCTGTACGGCGGCGGAGACGCCGCCAGGCGAGGCCGCGCACCCCCCATGAGAGTGACCCAGTGGCCGACACTAGTAAGACTGGCAATGCCGCTCGTAATAGTATTCCGGCCCCCCAGACAAGTGCACCGGAGCCCCCTTCCGGTGACCCTGTCTGGAGCCCCTCAGAGGGTTAACAACCACGGATTCCTGAGTTAGGACTAACACTTCACACTTCCATGGAGCACTAAATTTTCTCTTTTCATTTGAATTTTCCATAATTTGACCAATGTACCAAGTCCAGAGTACATTCCAAAATATAACCCCCATAAACACTAAATTGCCCAAAAAAAACTGAAAAAAAAAAACCTGATAAGACCTCTGGGGGTGTTTTTTCAAAAATGGGTCATAGGTCACGGTCACTATCATCGGGGACTTTTTTATGTTGCCTCAAATGCGCAGCGCTCTCTCTCCACCTGAGCGGGGTGCGCATTTGAGGCAACAGGTTAGGGACGGCCACACACATCACATTCCCAGAATGATGACTCAGAGCATAGGGTTTGGGGCGGGCATGTTTTTTTTTAGTTTTGGCTATGCTCTGGGTCATCATTCTGGGAACATATCCTGTTTTATTATGTTTTATAATTTTCTGCCCCACTGTACCCCATATTACGGGCCTCTGTACCCCACCTGTCTACCCCAGTTACGGCCCATTGTCCCCCATAGTGTTCCCCTATTTTAGGGCTCAGTGCTCCCCCCCCCATTAACGCTCCTTGAGGGGGGGGGTCCCACATCCTGGCTGCTATGAAAAGCTCAAGGCCCCTGACTGACCTCCCACTCCAAGACCTGGTGTGCACCCGCGGAGCCAAAATCATCCAAAAATAAGGTATTTCCTTACTCCAAAGATATGCATTTACAAATTTTGGGGGGTCTTTTCTGCTATTAACCCTTTTAAAAATGTGAAATTTTGGGGAAAACCCACATTTTGGTGAAAAAAAAAATATATTTTTTTTTACATATGCAAAAGTCTTGAAACCCCTGTGGGGTATTAAGGCTCACTTTATTCCTTGTTACTTTTTACGTACCTAAAGGGGTCTAGTTTCCAAAATGGTATGGCATGTGTTTTTTTTTTTTGCTGTCCTGGCAACATAGGGGCTTCCTAAATGCGACATGCCCCTGAGCAAAATTTGCTCTCAAAAAGCCAAATATGACTCGTTCTCTTCTGAGCATTGTACTTCACCCGTAGTGCACTTCCTGTCAACTTATGGGGTACTTCCATACTCAGAAGAGATGGGGTTACACATTTTGGGGGGTATTTTCTGCTATTAACCCAGTAAAAATTTGAAATTTGGGAGGAAACACACATTTTAGTGAAAATGTTTTTTTGTTTTTTTTACATATGCAAAAGTTTTGAAACCCCTGTGGGGTAATAAGGCTCACTTTATTCCTTGTTACGTTCCTCAAGGGGTCTAGTTTCCAAAATGGTATGGCATGTGTTGTTTCTTTTTGCTGTTCTGGCACCATAGGGGCTTCCTAAATGCAACATGCCCCCCAAAAACCATTTCAGAAAAACGTACTCTCCAAAATCCCCTTGTCTCTCCTTCGCTTCTGAGCCCTCTACTTTTTTTTACATTTTTACAAGGGGTTATAGGAGAAAGTGCCCCCCAAAATTTGTTAGGCAATTTCTCCCTAGTACGGAAGTACGGAAATACAATATGTGGCCCTAAACTGTTGCCTTGAAATACAACAGGGCTCTGAAGGGGAGAGCGCCATGTGCATTTGAGGCTTAAATTAGGGATTTGCATAGGGACGGACCCAGATGCAAGAATTAGACTTGCCTCCAATACCAAAATTACCGTACGGCAGTGTTTCCCAAACAGGGTGCCTCCAGCTGTTGCAAAACTTCCAGCATGCCTGGACAGTCAATGGCTGTCCGGCAATACTGGGAGTTGTTTTGCAACAGCTGGAGGCTCCGTTTTGGAAACAGTGTCATACGGGACATTTTTATTTTTATTTGGGGGGGGGGGGGGCTGTGTAGGGGTATATGTAGTGTTTTACTTTTTATTTTGTGCATGTGTAGTGGAGTGTTTTTAGGATACATTCCCATGGGCGGGTTAACAGCGAGTTTCCCGCCGGGAGTTTCAGCTGTGGCGGAAAATTTGCTGCATCTCAAACTTGAAACTCTCTGTAAACCCAACCGTGTGAATGTACCCTGAGGGGGGACCTCCAGCTGTTGCGAAACTGCAACTCCCAGCATGTATGGTCTAGCAGTGCATGCTGGGAGTTGTAGTTTGCCACAGCTGGAGGCACACTGGTTGCGAAACACTGAGTTAGGTAACAAACTCTGTGTTTCGCAACCAGTGTGCCTTCAGCTGTTGCAAAAACAACAACTCTCAGCATGCAGTGACAACTGAAGGGCATTCTGGGACTTCTAGTTATGCAACAGCTGGAGGCATACTACTAACCCTCCCAGAATGCCCTTTGGCTGTCAGTGCATGCTGGGAGTTGTAGTTTTGCAACAGCTGGAGGCATGCACTTAACTCTGTTTCCCAACCAGTGTGCCTCCAGCTGTTGCAAAACTACAACCCCCAGCATGCATGGACAGCCGAAGGACATGTTGGGAGTTGTAGTTTTGCAACATCTGGAGGGCCACAGTTTGGAGACCACTGTGCAGAGGTGTCCAAACTGTAGCCCTCCAGATGTTGCAAAACTACAACTCCCAGCATGCCCAGACCATCCAGGCATGCTTGGAGTTGTAGTTCTGCAACATCTGAAGGGCCAGATGTTACAGAACTACAACTCCTAGCATTCATGGACTGTCTGGGCATGCTGGGAGTTGTAGTTTTGCAACATCTGGAGGGCTATAGTTTGGACACAGTGGTCTCCAAACTGTGGCCCTCCAGATGTTGCAAAACTACAACTCCCAGCATGCCCAGACAGCCTTTGGCTCTCTGGGCTTGCTGGGAGTTGTAGTTTGGCAACTCCTGGAAGGCAGCAGTGAAGGTCGCTTACCTTTACTGCTGCCTCCACCGGTCACGCCGGTGCCGTAGCTGCCTCCCGCGATCGCTGGTCCCGCCGCTGCCTCCCGCCGCTGCCTCCCCCGATCGCAGGTCCCGCCGCTGCCTCCCCCGATCGCCGGTCCTCCCGCGATCGCAGGTCCCGCCGCTGCTTCCCCCGATCACCGGTCCCAGTACCCGTCGCCATCTTCCCCCGCTCTGCCCCAACATCCAGGGGTGGGCAGAGCAGGGATTTCAACTTTGACCTGCTGCTGCCACCTCCCTCCTATCCCTCAGAATGATCGGGGCTGTCTCTGACAGCTCCGTTTATCCCTATTTTCCGGGCGATCGGGTCACCAGAGACCCAATCAGCCCGGAACCGCCGCAAACTCAGCAATTCCTTGTCGTTGGTCAGTCACTTACTGACTGGCCAACGACAATGATCAGCAGCAGGGGACCATTCTGATTGGCCCTCAGCTGCATAGTGAAATCGGTCAGCTGTTCAGAACAGCTGGGATGGTGTTTCTATCACCATACCAACGGACAAGGTGATAGAAAATGTATTGGACGTGTATACAGGTCCATTTGTGGGAAGGGGTTAACATAGTTCGGCTTTAATAGTTCAGATATTGATGCACACGGCGATACGAAATATGTTTATTAAAAAAAAATTTACACTTTTTGGGGATGAAATGGGGAAAATGGGACAATTTATATTTTTATTAAGGAAGCCGTTTTTTAACTTTTTTTTTACACTTTAATAGTCCCCATAGGGAACTATTTATAGCAATAATTTGATTTCTCATACTGTTCAGTGCTATGCAGTGTTATCGGTCATCTTCTGCTCTTGTCTGCTCAATCTCAGAGCAGAGCAGAAGACCCATGGGAGGCAGGTGAGGGGACCTCCGTCTGCCGTTTTGGATGATCGGATCGCCACGGCAGCACTGCGGGTGATCCGATCATCCATTTTAGTTACCGCAGCGCTGCAGATGCCGTGATCTGTATTGATCACGGCATCTGAGGGGTTAATGGCGGACATCCACGCGATCACGGATGTTGGCCATTACCGGCGGGTCCCTGGCTCCTATCAGCAGCCGGGACCTGCCACGCATGACCCGAGCATCGCTCCAATGCTCGCGGTTATGTATAGGTATATGTATGTTATGTATGTTCTCATCCCTTGGAAGTACTCTCATATTTTCTTTTAATTAGATTTTTCTGACTTTTCCACGAAACTTAATGCTTTAAACAGGCATATATTTCATCTGCTGGTGTTGATTTTGGAAAGATAGGCAGGGTTTGTCTAAAGTCTCCACAGAGAAGCACCAGAGCTCCTCCCATAAAGTTGAGTTATGTCAAGGGCCTCAAGAGCTTTTCTGTGGGCCATGATGCATTCATCCCAGACAATTAATGGACATGTTTTAAGCACCCTCGCTCGACCACTTGCCTTGCTTATGTTGCATGAAGGATTTTGTTGCCTTGCGATATCTAGTAGCAATTTTAGTGCAAAGTGGGCTGACCTCCCTCCTTCCATAAGTGTAGCTGCAATTCCTGAAGAGGCAAGAGCAACTTCTCACTGAGCCTGAATCTTGGCCAAAAGTAAATTAGTCAAAAATGTTTTTCCTATACCCCCAGGGTCATTGAGGAAAAAAAAGCCCACCTTGTTGCCTATGATCAATAATGATTTTGTATCCTTTTCTTTGATCTTGATTTAGAAGTAATTTTTTATTTGCCACATATGCATGCAGCTCTTCGATGTTGTAGTTCTTCTCCCTCATGTAGTCTGCATTCAGTACATCTTGTTGGTCTTGTACTGGTGCTTGCAGGCCTAACTGCACTAATGTCTTATTGATCATGGCAATGCACTTGTCCTCTAAAATTATTAACGCCATGTTGAAAATCTCGGGACAAAAAGTAATTTCCAATGTTGGGTTTTCCCTCCGAGTTTTGGCAAGTATATCCTCACTTAGGGGGAGATTCATCAAAACCTGTGCAGAGGGAAAGTTGTCCAGTTGCCTATAGCAACCAATCAGATCGTTGTTTCATTTTTCACAGGCCTTCCTAAAAATGAAAGAAGCGATCTGATTGCTTGCTATGGGCAACTGGGCAACTTTTCCTCTGCACAGGTTTTGATGAATCTCCCCCTTAGTGCATAAATATAGAACAGAAGCACGTCACTCACCGGGATGCAGTGCAGAATTTATTTTATTTTCATGGGTGCATATGGACAGGTTCAAGGGTGCAGCTGGTCCATGACTGACAAGCTGTGTCCTTGAACCCGTCCATATGCACCCATGAAAATAAAATAAATTCTGCACTGCATCCCGGTGAGTGACGTCCTTCTGTTCTATATTTATGCAATGAATGAAGACTAGTTTTAAAGGGACTTGGAACCCGAGGGATAACAGTGTTTACTGGCTACCGAGTTACTGCTTGATCTATGTACATAAGTACACACGTCCGCCGTGCTAAGCGCTAGGGGATTTACAGCACACAGGGTAGCGGTGCCGACTATCTCTTTCTTTATTCAGTTTCATATCCTCACTTAGTGCTTCCTTTTACTTCTCCCATAAAGTGTTTGGATTTGATGGACTGCATGTTTTTAGTATTCCTTTTTTTAGTTATTTTTTTCTTACAATTGTTTTGCTTATGTGCGACTTATTTATCAACTGCTTTCAGCCTGTTGATAATTTTCTTTCATGTAAGCAATTTTGTAGTTTTTTTCATGCAATGCGACTTTTTTGCGACTTTCGCACTTGATAAATTTCTGACCACTGCAAGTCAAAAATCACTTTTTGCTTTGGTAAGCAAGATTTAGATTTTTTGCTTAGGACACTGAACATGCAAAAAGTCCCTGAAAAAAGAGCCTAGGCGCACGTGCGACAATTTTGCGACAATTTTAAGCAAAAAAAAACCTACTAAATGCTTTAATAAATGTCCCCCAAGTTTTCTTCTACAGAAAACTTTCCTTGGGGCATTATATGTATAGTATCGATGAACCTCAGGATAAAGCAATGTTCTTTCAAAGGGATCTTCTTGGCATAGTTTAAAGAATACTGTTAAAGTTGTGTTTGGTGGCTGTTCAACTACTCTAGGAGCACTCTCAGTTGTGAAATTAACTCTGTGACCGTTTTCTAAATGAACACTCAGGTGAACAACTGTAGGGTGTCCATCATGAATTGGAAACCCTAGGATCCGCCACACAGCTTCGCTGCTGCTTATGTATCTACCCAACTGATACTGGATGACTTCATTGTTTGTCTTCTCATTGTTTAGGCTGAACACAGCCATATCACTGCCTTTGTTTACATACTTGCACACATACTTTATCGATTTTATACTGTTGCAGTACTCAACGTTATTGTGTGCCTGGAACATTTTGGAAAGCTGGTGTGAAAATGGCACAATCCACCTGTTGTCTGTTTCTGTGCCATGTAACTTTACTTTCGTTGTGAACCCTCCATCTTGTGGAGCTCGCAGTCTATATCGAGGATAGCTGTCATCTCCAGTTTGTGTTTCTTTAATCAGTTCCCCTGTGTATCTCTTGCTGCACTTTCCATCCTTCATACATGGTGAATTTGGGTTTATATTTCCACAGGGTCCATGGATCATATTTTTAGTTGCCACTGTACAAAGATCGGGATCCTCCCTTCGGTCTGGGAATTCAGCAGATATAACCTCATCTATTTGTGTGGGCGCGTTTTCGCCTGCCAACCAGATTTAATTGTGTAAGTGTGGTAATCCTCACTTTTGATATTCAATTGTATACATCCAGCATCTTGGTGCTCCAAACACATGGGCCTTTGTAATAAGTTTGATCAATTTTAACTGTTTCTGTCTGAAGACTCTTGCAATTAAGTCGTGGTGGTCACTGGGTACTTGACCGTTTTTGTGCAACCTGGATTGCATGTAAAGGTGATAAATAAATCTGGTGCATGTGTCTGGGACTGCCTGTAAACATTGCTGGTAGTATAACTAAGGTCCCAATGTCTTCAACGTTAGCATCATTTTCCACAGAGTCTCTCAGGTGAATATATTCTTTTACTCTTAGTTTACATGTCAACGATGAACTGATGAAACAACTGCCTACAGTTTAATATGTGGTTCTGTTCATTTTCTTGAACCATTGGCCTGTATGCATAGAAATCCATTGCTGAAACCCTTTTACTGGTTGTTTCACCTGTTGCTGGGTTGACTGCCTTAAATTAAAGTGATACCCATCTTCCCCTCTGGGAAAAATCCCTGGGTACTGTAGAGCATCATAAGATCGATGTGTTTCTGAAATACGCGCAATGACTCGCCTCGTCGCTGAATTATATCTCGTTTCTCAAATTTGTTGCCTGATATTAATGACCACTACTTAGTCTACTTGATGAGCATTGGAGCGTCGCTCGTGTTCTCCTGCTGGTTTTCGGTCTGCTCTAATGACTACTTTATATTCATCCGTTGCCATACGTTCCAATGCTGTTTTCAATGTTTTAATTAGACACTTGTGCTCATGAAACATCCTTTCTAAGTTTAATACAATCTGATGCCTTGTTCCCAAAATGTTGTCACATCATTGGTCGGCCTTCAATTGCTCGTCTCCCATAAAATATAGTTGGTCAGGCAAGGGAAGCAATGATCCAGCCTTGTGGTAAATCTGACCTTGCACAGTGAATGTTAATAAAAAGCCAGGATGTTCAATTATTGATGTGGCACCAAAAGATGTCATTTGAAAACATGAATTGTACCTTCTGATGTTATTGAGAAAATGCTTTGATTTCAATGTATCTCCTGATGTGTAAGACAGAAGTTCATCTAGTAGTGATTCCAATTGAGATAGTTTCACTTTCCAATTTTTGCAGCACATTCCAGATGACTCTGATTTAAATTTCTTGGCTTAACAAAAATTACAAATTATGTAAATTTTTTCAATGGTAACACTGGCATGTTGTGAGTAGACCTTTTGTCAGTCGTAGTTAAGTCGTTCAAACAGTAATCCAAAATGCTCTGCAGCCCTTGTCATTGTGGCTCTCCTTCTCTTATCCTGAAGTCGAATGTCACGCTGTTGTTCGGTTTATGAAGCTCTAGAAGTAGTAGCTCTCTCCTTCTTATCCTGAAGTCGAATATAACGCTGTTGTGCGGTTTCTCAAGCTCTAGAAGAAGTAGCTCTCTCTCCCTCTTATCCTGAAGTCGAATGTCATACTGTTGTTCAATTTCAGAAGCTCTAGAAGTAGTAGCTCTCTCCCACTTATCCTGAAGTCGAATGTCACGCTGTTCTGTTTCTGAAGCTCTAGAAGTAGTAGCTCTCTCCCTCTTATCCTGAAGTCGAATGTCACACTGTTGTTCGGTTTCTGAAGCTCTTGAAGCTTGCGCTCTCTCCGGCAGTGTTGAGAGTCTTGTACTGCGCTCCTGAGGAGTTTCTAGCCCACGCAGGTTGTTTTTTTTGTTCTTTTTTTTGTTCTTTTTTTTGCCTTTGATTGCACTTGGCCTATAGCTTTACATTTCATTTGAGGCAATTTCACACTTTAAAATAATCCACAAACAAAAAATGTTAATAAACTTGCAAGTCACAATTGAAACTTACTCTATCACATTTTTCAATATTAAATTGAAAATGTTACTGAGGTTGCCCTCATAAAGGTAGAAAATAGAAGGGGTGTGGCTTGTGGGAGGGGTGTAGAGAGGGCATGGTTAGTGATGTGAGCATGGTTTGCAAGCCAGACCACTTCCTGACCTGGGATGAAATCAGTAGGTGTGTCTGAGCTGTGATGAAGATATTGTGGTAAAAGGACCTCTGATGACATCAGTAGGGCTAAACATATAAGATTGCAAGGGGGCGGAGCAGAGCATGTGGAGTAAGGTTGAGCTGAATTGTGATTAAGAGATTGTGATTGAAGGACCTATGATGTGGGCACATCGGGCGAAAATGGTGATTTTTGCATGAGCTGAAATGAAAATAGGGCCAAAAATAAAAGGGGCATGGTTTGTGGTAGGGGAATGGCTTGTGAGAGGGGTGTGACTTGCAAGCTGGATAGACACACTCACAAGCAGATGCAGAGCAGAGTTTGGAGTAAGGTAACGGTTCCATATACTTGTTCCATATACTTGCATGGGACTTGAAGCAAATACCCCATTCTTCACATAATGGGATAGGTTAGGGTTAATTTAACTATCATATATTTCTATTTGACATATAGGTAACGTGTGTACCAAGTACAGTGATCCCTCAACTTACAATGACCTCAACATACAATAGTTCCAACATACAATGGTCATTTCTGGAACATTGTAACTTGAAACCAGACTCAACATACAATGCTACGGACAGTCCAGATCTGCAAAACATGTCAATGGCTGGAAGAACAGACCATTTAGAATGGGCATTCACTGGTAAAACACCTCTATTACTGAAGTGCATGCACTGACTGGCTGTCTGGTAGCGCCTCCATACAGTACAGGGAGGTATTACATGTTCTGTACTACTCTTTACCTGTGCCACGGTTAGATGCTCCTTTGGACACCAAGTGAGGGTGACTCCATTTTACTTTTTTTGGGACACTGTGTGTGATCTACAGGACCCTGAAGAAGCTCATGTCCTCTACTAAGACAGTGATTTACAGCTTCCAGCAAATCTTTATTACTTTTATATGTAAGGACTTGCTTTATCTATGTTAATTATATACTTGTTTTTCTTTAATCCTCATTTTCTCCTATTTTTGGATGACATTTTGGGGGCTTCAGAAACAATTACTAGGTTTCCATAGAGTTATGGTCTCAACATACAATGGTTTCAACATACGATAGTTATCCTGGAACCAATTAATATTGTAACTTGATTGACCACTGTATTATCAAAATATTTCCAGCCGTATGGAAGTTATGCTGGGACATACATTTTCTATTGATTTGTATGGGACTTGAAACAAAAACCCCGACCCTTGCAAATGGGGGTGGGTAAGGGTCAATTTACCTATCCTATATTTTTAGTTGACATATAGGTAACATGTGACCAAGTATTATCAAAATAGCTCCAGCTGTTTGGAAGTTATGCAGTGAAATATATTTCCCATAGACTTGTATGGGACTTTAAACAAGAACCCCAATGCACACAAATGGGGGTGGGTAATGTTTAATTTACCTACCCTATGTTTGCTGTTGACATATAAGCAACACGTGTGCCAAGTTTCATGTAAATATCTTTAGCGGTTTGGAAGTGATGCTGGAACATACACACACATACACACACACACTCATAGAGTTTTATTTATATATATATATATATATATATATATATATATATATATATATATTAGCTGAGTACCCGGCGTTCCCCGGTTTTGCCTTCCTAATCCTTGTTTTGAAGGAAAATCAACAAAGGAGGATTTGACTTTATATCCCATCCTCATATATTGTTGTCATATCCCAACCCCATATCCTGTCCTCATATCCCGACCTCATATCCTGTCCTCATATCCTGTCCTCATATCCCGCCCTCCTATGCCAACCTCCTATCCTGTCCTCATATCCTGACCTCCTATCCCGTCCTCCTATCTCAACATCATATCCCAACCTCATATCCCATCCTCATATCTGGACCTCATATCCTGTCCTCATATCCCGCCCTCCTATGCCAACCTCCTATCCCGTCCTCATATATCCTGACCTCCTATCCCGTCCTCCTATCTCAACATCATATCCCAACCTCATATCCCATCCTCATATCTGGACCTCCTATCCCGACCTTCTATTCTGTCCTCATATTCCATCTTCATATTCCATCCTCATATCTCAACCTCACATCCCATCCTCCTATTTCGACATTATATCCTGTCCTCATGTCCTGTCCTCATGTCTCCATATCCTGACCTCATATACCGTCCTTATATTCCATCCTCATATCCTGTCCTTATGTCCCATCCTCATATCCTGTCCTTATGTCCCATCCTCATATCCTGTCCTCAGGTGGGACTGATTTGCGATGAAGATATTGTAAGCTAAAAATAGAAGGGGATGTGGCTTTGTGGGACTGGACGTGATTTGTAAGCCAGACAAAAAGGGTATATAATAAAAGGGGTGGGGGCTTAAAATGTGGGCGTGTATTTGTGAGATGGGGTGTGGCTTGCAAGCGGATTGACACATTCACCAGGAGATGCAGAGCGGAGCTTGTGGAGTAAGGTACTGGAAGTCCCATATACTTGCGTGGGACTTGAAACAAAAACCCATCTTTTATATAAGGGTGTAGGTAACGGTTAATTTAACTATCATATCTTTTTATTTGACATAAGTAATATGTGTACCAGGTATTATTGAAATACCTCCCACCGTACGGAAGTTATGTGGGAACATACATTTCCCATTGATTTGCATGGGACTTTAAACAAAAACCCTTACCCTCACAAATAGGGGTCATTAAGGGTTAAATTAACTATCCTATATTTTAAGTGGACATATAAGTAACATGTGAACAAGTATTATCGAAATATCTCCAGCCGTTTGGAAGTTAGGTAGTAACATATATTTCCCAAGACTTGTATGGGACTTTAAATAAAAACCCGACCCTGGCAAATGGAGATGAGTAAGAATTACATTACCTATCCTATGTTGTTTGTTGACATATAAGTAACGTGTGCTAAGTTTCATGTTAATATCTTTAGCCATATACACACATTAAATTTTTTATATATATAGGCTTGCTGAGAGCCCGGCATTGCCCGGTTTTTCCTTCCTAATCCTTGTTGGGGAGGAAAATCAACAATGGAGGAAGCTTTTGACTTCATATCCCGTCCTCATATATTGTTGTCATATGCTGTCCCCATATCCCATCCTCATATCCCATCCTCATATCCCGACCTCATATACCATCCTCATATCTCGACCTCCTATCTCTACCTCATATCCTGTCCTCATATCCTGTCCTCCTATCTCGACCGCCTATCCCGACCGCCTATCCCGACTGCCTATCCCATCCCGTCTGATATGGGGTGTGGCTTGCAAGCCGGACCGACACATTCATCAGAAGATGCAGAACGGAGCTTGTGGAGTAAGGTATGGGAAGTCCCTTATACTTGCATGGGACTTAAAACAAAAACCCATCTTTTATATAAGGGTGTAGGTAAGGGTTAATTTAATTATTATATCTTTTTATTTGACATAGAAGTAATATGTGTACCAGATATTGAAATATCTCCAGCCGTACGGAAGTTATGTGGGAACATACTTTTCCTATTGATTTGCATGGGACTTTAAACAAAAACCCCGACCCTCGCGAATGGGGGTAGTTAAGGATTAAATTAACTATCCTATATTTTAAGTGGACATATAAGTAACATGTGACCAAGTATTATCGAGATATCTCCAGCCATTTGGAAGTCATGCAGTAACATATATTTCCCATAGACTTGTATGGGACTTTAAGGACCCAGAAAATTTTCAGTGTAGGACCCAGCCATTTTTTGCACATCTGACCACTGTCCCTTTAACCCCTTAAGGACCAAGGACGTACAGGTCCTTGGTCCTGCTCCCGTGATATAACGCGGGGTTACACGGTAACCCCGCATCATATCACAGCGGGCCGGCGTCATAGTGAAGCCGGGACCCACCGCTAATAGCGCGCAGCGCCGATCGCGACGCCGCATGCTATTAACCCTTTAGCCGCGCGCTCAGAGCTGAGCCGCGCGGCTAAATGTGAAAATAAAAGCTGCCGATTAACTCAGTGGGCTGTTCGGGATAGCCGCTGCGAAATCGCGGCATCCCGAACAGCTTACAGGACAGCGGGAGGGCCCCTACCTGCCTCCTCGCTGTCCGATCGCCGAATGACTGCTCAGTGCCTGAGATCCAGGCATGAGCAGTCAAGCGGCAGAATCATTGATCACTGGTTTCCTATGAGAAACCAGTGATCAATGATAAAGATCAGTGTGTGCAGTGTTATAGGTCCCTATGGGAGCTATAACACTGCAAAAAAAAGTGAATGAATATCATTTAAAGGGGTACTCCGGTGAAAACCTTTTTTCTTTTATATCAACTGGTGGCAGAAAGTTAAACATATTTGTAAATTACTTCTATTAAAAAAAAACTTAATCCTTCCTGTACCTATTAGCTGCTGAATACTACAGAGGAAATTCTTTTCTTTTTGGAATGCTCTCTGATGACATCCCAAGCACAGTTCTCTCTGCTGACGTTATTATAATAATAATAACACTTTATTTATTGTTGTCCTTAGTGGGATTTGAACCCAAGTCCCCAGCACTGCAAGGCAGCAGTGCTAACCACAGAGCCACCATGCTGCCCTTAGCATACATCTGCTATGCACGGTTGCTAAAATGGACAGAGATGTCAGCAGAGAGCACTGTGCTCGTGATGTCATCAGTGTTCCAAAAAGAAAGGAATTTCCTCTGTAGCATTCAGCAGCTAATAAGTACTGGAAAGATTAATATTTTTTAATAGAAGTAATTTACAAATATGTTTAACTTTCTGCCACCAGTTGATTTAAAAGAAAAAAGGTTTTCACCGGAGTACCCCTTTAACCCCTCCCCTATTAAAAGTTTGAATCACCCCCCTTTTCCCATTAAAAAAACCACAGTGTAAATAAAAATAAACATATATGATATCACCGCGTGCGGAAATGTCCGAATTATAAAAATATATCATTAATTAAACTGCTCGGTCAATGGCGTACGCGCAAAAAAATTCCAAAGTCCAAAATAGTGCATTTTTGGTCACTTTTTATATCATTTAAAAATGAATTAAAAGCGATCAAGAAGTCCTATCAATGCAAATATGGTACCGTTAAAAACTTCAGATCACGGCGCAAAAAATTAGCCCTCATACCGCCCCATACATGGAAAAATAAAAAAGTTATAGGGGTCAGAAGATGACAATTTTAAACGTATTAATTTTCCTGCATGTAGTTATGATTTTTTCCAGAAGTACGACAAAATCAAACCTATATAAGTAGGGTATCATTTTAGTCGTATGGACCTACAGAATAAAGATAAGGTGTCATTTTTACCGAAAAATGTACTACGTAGAAACGGAAGCCCCCAAAAGTTACAAAACAGCGTTTTTTTTTTTTCACTTTTGTCGCACAATGATTTTTTTTTCCGTTTCACCGTAGATTTTTGGGCAAAATGACTGACGTCATTACAAAGTAGAATTGTTGGCGGAAAAAATAAGCAATCATATGAATTTTTAGGTGCAAAATTGAAAGAGCTTTGATTTTTTAAAGGCAAGGAGAAAAAAATGAAAATGCAAACACGGAAAACCCCCCGGTCCTTAAGGGGTTAAGCATTAATAACTCTGGTATGCTTTTACCTTTCTGATTCCGAGATTGTTTTTCGTGACATTGTCTACTTTATGTTAGTGGTAAAATTTTGTCGATACTTGCATCATTTCTTGGTGAAAAATTCAAAAATTTTATGAAAAAATTGAAAATGTTACATTTTTGAAGCTCTCTGCTTACAAGGAAAATGAATATTCCAAATCAATTTTATATTGATTCACATATACAATATATCTTCTTTATGTTTGCATCATAAAGTTGACATGTTCTTACTTTTGGAAGACATCAGAGGGCTTCAAAGTTCAGCAGCAATTTTCCAATTTTTCACAAAATTTTCAAACTCACTATTTTTCAGGGACCAGTTCAGTTTTGAAGTGGATTTGAAGAGTCTTCATCTTAGAAATACCCCACAAATGACCCCATTATAAAAACTGCACCCCCCAAAGTATTCAAAATGACATTCAGTCAGCGTTTTAACCCTTTAGGTGTTTCACAGGAATAGCAGCAAAGTGAAGGAGAAAATTCACATTCTTCATTTTTTACACTCGCATGTTCTTGTAGACCCAATTTTTGAATTTTTACAAGGGGTAAAAGGAGAACATTTATATTTATGTTTGTAGCCCAATTTCTCTTGAGTAAGCACATACCTCATATGTCTATGTAAAGTGTTCGGCGGGCGCAGTAGAGGGCTCAGAAGGGAAGGAGCGACAAGGGGATTTTGGAGAGTTTTTCTGAAATGGTTTTTGGGGGGTATGTTGCATTTAGGAAGCCCCTATTGTGCCAGAACAGCAAAACACCCCCACATGGCATACCATTTTGGAAACTGGACCCCTTGAGGAATGTAACAAAAAATAAAGTGAGCCTTAATCAAAATTTTTCAGGGACCAGTTCAGTTTTGAAGTGGATTTGAAGTGCCTTCTTATTAGAAATACCCCATAAATGACCCCATTATAAAAACTGCACCCCTCAAAGTATTCAAAATGACATTCAAAAGGTTTGTTAACCCTTTATGTGTTTCACAGGAATAGCAGCAAATTGAAGGAGAAAATTAAAAATCTTCATTTTTTACACTGGCATGTTCTTGTAGACCCAGTTATTGAATTTTTACAAGGGGTTAAAGGAGAGAAATCTTCCTAAAATGTGTAGCCCGATTTCTCTCTCAAGTAAGGAAATACCTTTATATGTGTATGTCAAGTGCTCTGTGGGTGCACTAGAGGACTCAGAAGGGAAGGAGCCACAGTGGGATTTTGGAGAGTGAATGTTTCTGAAATGGTTTTTGGGGGGCATGTCACGTTTAAGAAGCCCCTATGGTGCCAGAACAGCAAAAAACAAAAAAAACAAAAAAAAAAAAACACGTGACATACTATTTTTGAATTTCCAGTGAGCCTTAACACCCCACAGGTGTTTGACGTCTTTTCGTTAAAGTTGGATTTGTAAATGATTTTTTTTTCACCAAAATGCAGTTTAATAGTAGAAATGCCCCCCAAAATGTGTAACCCCATCTTTTCTGAGTATGGAAATACCCCATATGTTGACATCAAGTGCACTGCTGGCGCACTACAATGCTCAGAAGAGAAGGAGTCACATTTGGGTTATGGAAAGCAAATTTTGCTGAAATGGCTTTTGTGGAGCATGTCCCATTTAGGAAGCCTCTATGGTGCCAGGACAGCAAAAAAAAAAAAAAAAACACATGGCATACTATTTTGGAAACTACACCCCTCAAGGAATGTAACAAGGGGTACAGTGAGTCTTAAGACCCAACAGGTGTTTGATAAATGTTCATTAAGTGGCATGTGAAAAGGAAAAATTAGATTTTTTTTTTACACTAAAATGCTGGGGTTTCCCCAAATTTTTCATTTTCACAAGTGGTAACAGGAGAAAAGGCCACAGTAAATTTGTAAATACATTTCTTTGGAGTAAGGACATACTTCATATCTGGACGTTAGCAGTTCTGCGGGTGCACACCGGTCTCGAAGGAGCAGGAGCGCAGTCAGGGGCCTTGAGCTTTTACATAGCTGCGTATGGAGCCAGAACAGCGGGACCCCCCTCAAGGAGCATTACATGGGGTAATTACTAAACATTTCATGGGACAATTACTAAAATGGGGTACAGTGGGACATAAAATCATTAAAAAGGTTATGTTCCCAGAATGATGACCCAGAGCATAGCTAAAACAAAAAAAAAAAAATATGCCCGCCCCAAACCCTATGCTCTGAATCATCATTCTGGGAATGTGATGTGTGTGGCCGTCCCTAACCTGTTGCCTCAAATGCGCACCCCGCTCAGGTGGAGCGAGAGCGCTGCGCATTTGAGACAACATAAAAAAGTCCCCATCATAGTGACTCAGTGACCCATGACCCATTTTTTGAAAAAATACCCCCAGAGGTCTTATCAGGTTTTTCTTTTCCTTTTTTTATTTTTTATAAGAGAGTTTTTTGGGGGAATTTAGTGGTTTTATGTGGTTAAAATTTGGAATGTACTCTGGACTTGGTACATTGGGGTCAAATTACAGAAAATTTTAATCAAGAGGGAAAATTTAGTACTGCATGGAAGTGTGATACTCCCTGAAGCAATAATTAATGCAGAGGCCCGGATGATTGGAGCAAGTGTCACATTGAGTGGTGGTGTCCTTCCGTATCCCCCTCTTGTAACACACTCTGCATTTTTTCTGGGATCGTCCCTTGCACCTATAACTTCAGTTCCTTGGGAAGTCCGGCCTGCTCTTTCTCGGTCGCCAAAGATCAGGACCTTTAGGACTTCTTCTTGGAACTGAAGGTATGTACCTGTGTTGCCAGCGTGCTGGGACAGTACAAAAGAGTTGTACATGGCAACCTGTACCATGTAGACTGCAACTTTTTTTTTTTTTAAATTCGTTTTATTGAAAAGTAAATAACTGTAGACCACAGGCCCATTAAAGTGAACACGAAGCATATCTACAGTACATAGAAAAGGGTCATGAGACCATACATCAAGTTACAGAATGCAAGCGACAGGATACTCCAGGTTACATCACATGGTATACATCGAAGTCATAAAACACTACCCAACTGAGGTAGGTAAACTGAAAAACAAAATAGAACAAGAAGGCGAACATTCGCCAAAATTAGCAATCG
Organism: Hyla sarda; assembly: GCF_029499605.1. Taxonomy (NCBI): domain Eukaryota; kingdom Metazoa; phylum Chordata; class Amphibia; order Anura; family Hylidae; genus Hyla; species Hyla sarda. Next base: position 239,201,130 of record NC_079192.1, read on the forward strand.
TATACCATCCCGCGAGGAGCACCAATACTATCACTAGTTAGTGGTACCATCAAACAACCCATGATAAATAACCCCGAAAGGCACCCACGCATCCAAGGAGGTAGAAAAAGAATCGACAAACGTACACAGAGAGAGAAACTAAGGTTAGTAGAGACCATAGACAGCAAGCATAGCATCAATGTATCTTACACTGTCCCAGAGGGGGTCACAGAGTACGAGCATTGAGTCAAGGGAGAGGAACACCAACCACCCCACACAGAATAAAATTTACCCGGGCACTTCCTATTTTTGTACACTATGTGTGAGAAAGGCAGTGTAGCATTTACCATAGCCTTCCATTGAGTCAGGGTAGGAGAGCCGGGGTCCATCCATTTAAGAGCAATAGCCTTCCTGGCCAAGAACAGAGTTTCCCGCAAAAACGTACGTACGTGATGTGTCCATATCTCTTCATCTAAGATACCAAAAAGGCAGATCAAAGGATCAAGAGATAGGGAAGGTTGAGCCAGAGTAGCTAAAAAAGCGAGCACTGCATGCCAGAATGCTGCGATATAGGGGCAGGCCCAAATCAAATGCCAAAAGTCTGCCCTGGCAGCGCTACAACGATGACAAGCATCGGAGTCTGAACGACCCATTCTATTGAGCCTTAAAGGAGTGATATAACTATAGTGTATAATGTTCAATTGGATCAATTTATTATTCGCTGCCGGGGACACCAACATGTGGGAGGAAAAAATGTCCTCCCATACATCCTTAGTCAAATTAGGGATATGGGATTCCCAATGCCGGACCGCCGGTACTGGATTGCGGGAGTTCTTGGCCTGAATAAGGTGCGTGTACAGGATGGACACCAGCCCCCTGGGACCCTGTGACTTCAGAACCCCAATGAGGGGAAACGCTGATATCAATGGGCTCCCCATTGGGAACTGGGCATTCAGGGCGTGTCGGAGCTGGAGGTATTTAAAAAAACTGTTTCTGGGAAGAGCATGACTGGATTGCAACTGATCAAATGAACAGAGCACATTGTCACGATAAACATGCCCCAAGGTGAGCACCCCCGCGTTCTGCCAGAAGACTGGGTCCAGAGCATCGCTCACTTGAGGAAGTTGAGGATTATGCCATAGAGGGGTATCCTCAGCGATGTCAGTGTATCCATATATCCCCTTAACAGCCCGCCATACCTTTATGGCCAGCTTATGAAGTTGGAGATAAGCTCTACCACCCAGGACAGGGCTATCTAGCAGCATCCTAAGGGTCATTCTCGGGACAGATCTAGCTAGGGATTGTTCGGAATCCGGCACCACATCCCCAGAGATCCAGTGCCTGATATACCGAAGTTGACCGGCCAAATAATATAAATAAAAATCAGGGAGTGACATTCCCGCCGCCAACTTGGGGCGTTGTAACGTGGTTAGCCGAATTTTAGGTCTATTGGGTCCCCAAATAAATGGTGAAAGAAGGGAGTGAAGAGAATCAAAGAAGTGTCTAGGTACAGGCACTGAGGCATGCTCCAGCGCATAAAGGCACTTAGGTAAGACAATGAGTTTAATAAGATTGATACGGCCAGCGACCGACAATGGGAGCGTGGCCCACACCCGGAACTTCGCTTTAACATAAGGAAGTAGAGTGAGTATGTTGGCGGACAGGTCAAGCAAAGGATCTCTGTGAATGTGCACCCCCAAATACTTAAATGAGGAAACCACCGGGAGGCCATTCATTACCGGGGGCCAATCCCTAGACAGAAGCGGCATCACTGCAGACTTATTCCAGTTGATGAGTAGACCAGAGAAATACCCAAATCGGTCCATGAGTGTCATGACATAAGGAAGCATCAATGTAGGGTCAGAGAGGAATAACACCATATCGTCGGCATAGAGGCCTATGCGCTCCTCCCGGCCCCCCGTAGACATACCTCGGAAGCCAGGATCCTGCCGAATGCGGAGGGCGAGGGGCTCCACTGCCACCGCGAACAGAAGCGGGGACAAGGGACACCCCTGACGTGTGCCCCGGCCAAGAGCAAATGGGGAAGAACACACACCATTCACCAGGATCTGGGCCTGCGGGCATCTGTACAGGAGGGACACCCATTTTCTAAAGTTAGGACCAAAACCAAATTTAACAAGGGTAGCCTGCAAATAACCCCATTCCACGGAATCAAAGGCCTTGGCGGCGTCCAGCGACGCCAAAGCCCAATCTCCCCCCAGAGCGTTTCCCACCTGGACAGCCGCCTGTACCCTACGGATGTTATCGGATGTGGATTTGCCAGGCATAAAGCCGGATTGATCTGGGTGAATTATGGATAGGATTACCTTGTTCAGTCGGTTAGCTAAAACTTTCGTAAGCACCTTATAATCCAGATTCAGCAGCGAAATGGGTCTGTAAGAACCGCACTCCACAGGATTTTTATCAGGTTTTAGGAGGACAACTATGGTTGCCTCATACATAGAGGCAGGTAAAATACCATCCTCAAATGCACGTTCAAACATTGCAAGCAGGGAAGGAAGGAGCATGTCGGAATACCGCAAGTAAACCTCCAGTGGAAGGCCATCAGGGCCCGGAGATTTACCCTTAGTCATGTCCCCCATGGCATCCTGAATCTCCAGTAAGGAGAGGGGGGCCTCCAACATCATCCGATCACTATCCGATAGTACCGGAAAGTCAATACCGTCCAGGTAGGTGTCCAACTCCTCAGCACCATACTGCACCTGTGAAGAATAAAGATTAGAGTAGTATGTGGCAAAGCAACGCGCAATGTCCGCAACCCCCAACAGCTCGGACCCATCCGAGGCCACTATCTTAAGAATCGCAGGGGCAGAAGAGTTCTGCCTGACTATATGTGCTAACAGCTTACTAGATTGATTGCCATGTTCAAAGTAGAATTGTTTTGTGAAAAACAGCTTTCTATTGGCCTTCTCCGAGAGGTGCAGCATATATTGCCGCCCCGCACACAGCCATTCAACCTTATTAGCCTCGGATGAGTCCGCAACGTATCGGGCCTCCAGCTCCGCACATCGTCCAGCCAGCTCCTCCTCCCGCCTAGACGCTGACTTTTTGAGAAAGGAGATAGTGGAGCGCAAGCACCCCCTCAAATACGCCTTCAATGTCTCCCATACCAGGATGGGAGAACTCCCAGGGGAATTGGCCTCAAGAAAGACTCGAAGCTGGTCCGGAATACGGTCGCAGGAGCCTATCTGTTCCAGCCAGAAAGGGTGGATTTTCCACCTCCGCGGTGAACCAGGATCTACCATGGAGACATCAAGCATTAGGGGGGAATGGTCTGATATAGCCCGCGGTTCATAGGAAACCGCTGAAACTTGGGGAAGAAGGAGCGAGTTGCCACATGCAAGGTCGATCCTGGACAGCGCATTTCTGCCCAGAGTGTGACAAGAGTATTGCCTAGCCTGAGGGTACCTGGCCCTAAAAATGTCCACCCATCCAACCTCCTCCAAAAACAGCGATAAAGGGCTACCCCCAACTCCCACCGGGACCCCCCTGGGGCTATGACGATCTAGGGACGGATTCGGTACCATGTTGAAGTCCCCCATACAGAGGACACGGGCAGAGGGATAACTAGCTGCGAAGGTAACCGCCCCGTGGAGTATATCCATAGAGGCAGGGGGAGGGTTGTATATGAATAAGAAGACAAAAGGCACATTATTTAAAAATGCGTATACAAAGATAAAACGACCCTGTGAATCCTTACGTACTGTAACTGGGTCCCACCTTACTCTCCGACTAATCAGTAGGGAAACCCCCCTTGAGAAGGACGTGTGATAGGAGTGCAAGGACCATTGGACCCAGGGTTTAGAAAACTGTCCAGCTTTATCTGGGGTAAGATGTGTCTCCTGCAGTGCCACAATATGAGGCTGATACTTCCTAATATGGGAGAATATCATAGTGCGCTTGCGCGGGGTGCGTGCTCCTCTAACATTCCATGACATTATCTTAATATCAGCCATAAGAAGAGACAACACGTAAAACAGCAGGGGGAGAGGTAAAGACAGAGAAGACATACATGCCCCAGCCGGGGCGAGAAACACTGACAGGGATGCGCGGGACCATATATAGACCGTAGTACTGTAGTGGTAAGACAAAAAACCCTGCTAATAGGCGACCTCGCGGGTAGGTATCTTGGAGGCAAAATAAAACCCCAAACTAAGTAGGGGACCAGTAAATAAATCAAACAGTAAACATATCTATACCAGTGTTGCATAAGCATCAGTGGAGCAACAGCTCCAACTAGTGGGGAGAACCTGCTCATACATGCTAACAGTGGAGAACCCTGAGTATGTTCATCAATCAGTAGGAGAATATTAGTCCAACTGGGACCCGAGAGAAGAAGTGGAGGAAAAAAGGAGAAAGCAGGGAGAGAGAGGAAGGAGAGAAGGGGGGGGACGGGAGGGGGAAGAACAGGGGGTGGAGGGAGGGTCTTAAGAAGGAGAGAAGGATAGGGGAAGCAGGAGAAAGAGAGGAAATAGAAAATGATAAAACACATATGATCAACAGTAAATCCCATCCCCTGCTCAGGAGATTGTCTACCCGTCACCCCGACCCCCCCACAAATGGAAAAAAAGTAAAAAATAAAAAACAAAAAATAATAATCCCAGCAAACAGGAGTCACACAGCAAGGGACAGTCCAGGTAATCGAGGAACAAAAGGCCTAAGGCACTATGGGGGGGGGGGGTTTCCGGTTAGGAAGGGAGAACGGGAAGGGGGGGGGGGGAAATTGGCACATCAGGGAGGGGGGAAGGAGACCAGATAGAGATCGTGTACTAGTAGTCCAGCGGCCGATGTCCTCCAAGTCTGTGACTCAAAAATAAAAAATAAAAAAAGGGAAAAAATGAACCGATCCAGGGAAAAGGGACAGGGTGACGTGGGAGGTAGACTGGAGAGGGGCAGAGTAAATCCCTTCAGAGGGTCAGAGTAAGGCAGTCCCGTAGGAACAGTCCTGAATCAGGGCACACAGCAGTCCAAAGTAAGCAACAGAATGGGGGCGAGGGAAGGGAGAGGTAAGGCCTGGGATCATCAGGGAGGCATTAGGTGCATGGGGAGAGTGAAGGGCCTAGGGAGACTAAGCTCCCGGGGAGGGGGGAGGAGGAATCACAGTACCTTGAGCTCCGCAAAGGGGTCCAGGAGACCGGGGCCATACAGGGGGATAGAGGCAAGGAGAGGGAGGGTAAAGGTCATGGCAGGAGGTCCTGTACCAGCATCTCCATCTCACCACGCAATCCGGGGTCACCTACAGGATCCGGATCAACGTTGGCGCCGTAGCCAGTCATCCGCATCCTGCGGGGAAGTAAAGAAAACCGCCCGGTCACCATCCACGATCCTCAACCGGGCAGGGTACGCCATGGAGTATGGTACCCCTCTCTCTCTCAGCCGCGCCTTGATAGAAGTAAACGAGGCCCTCTTGCGTTGAAGATCAGAGGAGAAGTCCGGGAAAATGGACACCTTTGCGTTCTGCACTATGATTTCCGGCAGCCGCCGGGCAGAGCGGAGGATCAAGTCCCGATCATTGCAGTTGAGAAACCTCGCCAATAGAGGACGAGGAGGCGCACCAGGGATCGGTGGCTTAGATGGTACTCGGTGTGCTCTCTCCACGGCGTAAGCAGCTGAGAATGGGGCATCCGGAAAGAGCTCCTTGATCCAGGACTCCACATAGGCCCCCGGGTTCTGACCCTCCGCCCGCTCAGGAAGACCGATCACTCTAATGTTATTCCGGCGCAGCCGGTTCTCGAGGTCGTCATTCTTCTGACGGGCCAAATCCAGTTGCTCCCGGACCTCGCGGAGTGAAGAGGGTAGAGGCTGTACCGTGTCTTCCAGGGTGGAGATGCGTGTCTCAGTCTCCGTCACCCGCTCCCTCAAGGTCTGAAAGTCCTGCCGTAGGAGGCCCACGTCCACCCTGACCTCTTCAAGCTTGCCGGTGAGAGAAGTGCGGCATGTCTGGATCGCCATCAGGAGGGTATCGCTCACCTCCCGAAGGGTAAGGTCAGTAGAATCAGCGCCCTCTTCACGATGTGAAGCCTCTCCTCCCTCCGCAGCCGCTGGTGGAACACGCGCCCCGGCCTGAGCGGCGCCATCTTGCCTGACTGCGCGGGCATAGTCCCGGAGCTTTTCCACGGCCGGTCGATCCTTGTTTCTCGTCGGGTCTTGTTTAGAGGCCATAATGCGGGTCCTCAATCGAGTCTGTGGGGTCAGGGACTCCAGGATTCACCTCAGGATAAGTTAAATGCAGGTTCTAAGCGGGAGCACTCACAGCGTGCGACCGCTCATCTCAACCGCCAAGCCACGCCCCCAGACTGCAACTTTTTTGTACCATACCCGTGTTTTGCGCATGGCCATGTATGGCTTGAGGAATTGATCAGAGAGATCAACTCCCCCCATATACTGATTGTAGTCCAGAATACAATCAGGCTTGAGGACCGTTGTTGTGGTACCTCGCACAAGAATAGGTGAGCTGCCGTTACCCTGAATTGTTGTCAGCATAAGGACATCCCTCTTATCCTTATACCTGACCAGCAACAAGTTTTCATGGGTAAGGGCACGGGACTCACCCTTGGGCATAGGTGTCTGGATCAAATTTTGAGGGAGGCCTCTCTGGTTCTTCCGCACGGTCCCACAAGCGGACGTGGATCTGGCAGCAAGGGATGTGAACAGAGGGATGCTGGTCTAAAAGTTTTCCACGTACACGTGGTAACCCTTATCCAGCAATGGGTGCACAAGGTCCCAAACGATTTTCCTGCTAACACCCAGAGTGGGGGAACATTTTGGGGGTTCAATACGGGAATCTCGTCCCCCCTATACTCTAAACTTGTAAGTGTACCCGGAGGTACTCTCACAAAGTTTGTAGAGCTTCACACCATACCCCGCCAGCTTTGAGGGAATATACTGGCGGAAGATGAGTCTCCCCTTAAAACTGATAAGAGACTCAACCACAGAGAGCTCCCTGAGGGGGTATGTAGGCCTCCAAAAATTTGGGGTGGACATGCCGCATTTTCTGCATAATGCAGGCATTTCCGAATGGCCTTGAACCGCTTCCGTGTCATGCCCATACTGTAAAGCAGGGTCTTGTATAGGATGTCCCCACTCCAGTACTGTCTGACACTGGGCTTTTTGACCAGGCCCATATGCAGCAAGAGGCCCCAAAATGTCTTCATTTCTGCTGCATCAATGGCGTACCATTCATTGGACCTGGCCAAAAAAGAATCTGGGTGGTGGGCATACAGATTTGTCTGCTCCACCATTAGATTGACAAAGCTGTCACTGAAAAAATAACTAAAATTGTAAATTTCAGTGAATCCAGGCGTGGCAATCCGGATTCCTGAGTCGCCAACAAACTCCGGAATCCATGGCTGATAACCCTCTGGGGGTCTCCAGACAGGTTCACCAGAAGGGGGCTCCGGTACACTTGTCTGGGGGGTCGGACTCCTATTACGAGCGGCATGGCCGCTCGTACTAGTGTCAGCCACCGGGTCACCTTAATGGGGGTGCGTGGCCTCGCCTGGCGACGCCAGACAGGGGACTCATCATCAGTACTAGATGATGAGGAGGAAGAACACAGGAATGTAGGATCTTCCTCGTCCTCACTGACAGATTCCGAAAATGCCCGGCAAGCCATCGCCTTTTTTCTACGGGGGGGGGGGGGGGGGGGGGGCTGTGTCGAGGGGGAGGAGGATGTGTGTGTGGGGGGGGGGAAGTAAGTAGTGTTGTGTCTTTGGTGTAACTTTAGATATAACGGAGTGTGATTAGGAATTACACACAGTTATATGGGGGAAGGAAAAGCTGCTGCCAAAAAAATAATGGAAGTGGGCCAAATGGAACTTTTTAAAAAACGTTTTATTTTTTACAGTCCTACCTGTCCTTCTTCTTCCCTGAGGGGGCTCCGACTTGGTAGAGGGGGGGGGGGGGGGGTCCCTGGCTCCTTCTTGCAGCTCTGCCCGCTGACTGAACTCAGTTAGCCGACAGAGCGGCAAGAAGAGGTCATTAACCCCTCCCCTGCTGGCTGCTATTGGTCGGAGGATAGCAGCGATCCAGGGGGGGGGGGGGGGGGTGACGAAATCGCCACCTCCCCATAGGTACAGGATGTGATTGGGAGTGTATCCTACACCCCCAATCACCATGTATCTCTGGGTCAGCCGGTCACACATGGCCCGCATCACTGGAATCGCCGCAAATTCGCAGGTGTGAATTCACTGACCCCCCCCCTGGGCATTTGTGCGGGGTGCCTGCTGATCAATATCGGCAATCCCTTGGTCTGGTCCCCCTCCCCTGGCGCGTGCCTGGGACCGAAATTCCAACTGGCTACAGGTATGTCCTGGGTCCTTAAACACCAGGGTGTCAGGACGTACCCTTACGCCCTGGGTCCTTAACAGGTCCGCTCCCGTTCCATAACGTGGGGCCACAACTTGTTCATAGCTGGTCGGGCCCAGCCTCTAACAACCCTCGGGACCTGTGGCTAATAGCGCGCGGCACTGATTGTGGTGCCGTACACTATTAACCCTTTAGAAGTTGAACGCTGCATCTAAAGTGAAAGTAAAACGTTGCCGGTTAGCTCAGGGGGTGGTTCGGGATCGCCGAGGCAAAATTGCGGCATCCCGAACAGCTATAGGACAGCAGGAGGGTCCCCTTACCTGCCTCCTGGTGTCCAATCGCCGAATGACTGCTCAGTGTCTGAGATCCAGGCATGAGCAGTCAAGCGGCAGAATCATCAGTCAATGGTTTCCTATGAGAAACCATTGATTAATATAAAAGATCAGTGTGTGCAGTGTTATAGTCCCCTATGGGGGCAATAACATTGGAAAAAAAAGTTAATAAAGATCATTTAACCCCTTCCCTAATAAAAGTTTGAATCACCCCCCTTTTCCAATTGTAAATAAAAATAAACATATGTGGTATCGCCACATTCGGAAATGTCCGAATTATAAAAATATATCGTTAATTATACCGCACGGTTAATGGCGTGCGTGCAAAAAAATTCCAAATTCCAAAATAGCGTATTTTTAGTCATTTTTTTATGTCATGAAAAATTTATAAAAAGCAATCAAAAAGTCAGATCAATACAAAAATGGTACCGCTAAAAACTTCAGATCACGGCTCAAAAATGAGCCCTCATAACACCCAGTACGCGGGAATTTTTTTTTTTATAGGGGTCAGAAGATGACAATTATACATTTTCCAGCATTTAGTTATGATTTTTTCCAGAAGTACGGCAAAATCAGACCTATATAAGTAGGGTATCATTTTAATCGTATCGATCTATAGAATAAAGAGAAGGTGTCATTTTTACTGAAAAATTTACTGTGTAGAAACGAAAGCCCCCAAAATTTACAAAATTAAGTTTTTTCTTCAATTTTGGCGCACAATAATTTTTTTCCCATTTTGCCGTAGATTTTTGGGTAGAATGACTGATGTCATTACAAAGTAGAATTCATGGCGCAAAAAATAAGCCATCATATGGATTTTTAGGTGCAAAATTGAAAGGGTTATGATTTTTTAAAGGTAAGGAGGAAAAAATGCAAGTGCAAAAACGGAAAAATGCACAGTCCTTAAGGGGTTACACATAAACCCTGACCCTGGCAAATGGGCATGGGTAAGGGTTAAATTACCTATCTTATGTTTGTTGTAGACATATAAGTAACATGTGTGCCAAGTTTCATGTTAATATCTTTAGACGTTTGGATGTGACACTGGAACATACACACACATTGGGGGAGATTTATTAAAACCTGTCCAGAGGAAAAGTTGCTGAGTTGCCCATAGCAACCAAAGCAACCAATCAGATCGCTTCTTTCATTTTTCAGAGGCCTTTTAAAAAATGAAAGAAGCGATCTGATTGGTTGCTGTGGGCAGCTTAGCAACTTTTCCTCTGGACAGGTTTTGATAAATCTCCCCCATTGAGTTTTACATATAGATTTGCTGCCTAATGTGTCATGTCTCTCTTTTACTTTGCAACACTTAAATGGATTTATGTAGGGGAAAGAGGTATGTATTTACTATATTTCCCTGTTGATTTCTATTTTAAACATGTTATGAGAGTTTTTATCACTCTTCTATGTTGTGGCCCAGTGATACTGTTAATAGTGGATTCTAATTAGCTTCCTTTTCTCACCTCCAATAATAAAAAGTTGGATGAACTCTTAAAGGACAACTGCAGCGCAATATACACTTATCCCCTATATATAAGTGTATGATCGCGGGGTGTCCGACCGGTGGGACCCCCCACGATCTCCTGTACGGGGCCGTGGCTGTCCCGTGCAGGGGGCGTGCCTGCCGCCGCATGATGTTGCGGCTGGCACGCCTCCTCCATGCATCTCTATGGGAGAGGCGGGGAGGCAGCGTTCGTGCCTCCCCGACTCCCCCAAAGAACTGTATGGGGACGGGGAGGAGACGGGGCATCACCGTCGACCTGTAGGTTGACGCTACACGCCCTTAGCGCTCACTATGAGCGCTAATGGTGGCGCCCCGTTAGGGAGATCTCGGGGGGTCCCAGCAGTTGGACCCCCCGCGATCAAACACTTATCCCCTATCTTGTAGATAGGGGATCAGTGTATATTGCGCTGCAGTTGTCCTTTTAAGGTGGCCATGCTTTTCCAATTACGGTCAGGCAAACATTCATTTAGCCGACAGTTATTTCTCCCCATACACATGAATGGTTGTCTTGGAGAATATCCATGTTCCCTCTATGGGGAAGGGAGGGGTCAACTACAGTCAAATAGCTTTGGTGGTGGCTTATCACTCCCACCGTACACTTAAGACGGCCCACCGAACCTACCGAAGGCTGCAGGTTCGTCTGAGTTTAGTCTAAGGTATATGGGCACCTTTTAAAGGTTTCTATTGTCACTGTTCCATTTGCACAAGGATTTATAAATCTACCCCATAGTGTGTGAATACTGCACTCAGAGACTGCACAAAGTTTTTCAGAGCTGGCCTTGAGTAAGGTACTGCATTATATGATCTTTTTTGTGACATTAGAGATACACACTAAAAAAAAAAGTTTACGGCTAGCTGTTCACACCGGTTTTTTTCTTGCATATTTTGGAAAACCGACCACTTCAGTTTTTGAGCCAAAGCCAGAAGCGAATCCATGATGAAGAAGTAGTAGAAGTCCTACTTTTATATTTTCCTTTTTTTTTTTTTGGCTTTGGCTCAATACATGCAGTGACAGCTTTCTAACAAAAGCCAGAAACTATGTGGAAACCTAGCCTAAAGGAAATGTCATCATAAAGTGATTGACTAAGTTTTTACGTTCCATATCATTTCTAATTCAGCCAATTGTTGAAGCTGTGCTAGTCAATCTAAGCTTGAAGTCTTGGACTTATAACTTGATATTTTTCTTTGAACACAGGCATTCTCCTGGTGGCCAGATTTAATAGCGGAACATGCAGAGATTTTTTGGTCCCTCTTCTCAGTTGATATGAACTCTGCATTAGAAGCACAGCCACAAGACTCCTGGGAAAGCTTTCCTCTTTTCCAGCTGCTAAATAACTTTCTCAGGACTGACTGTAAGTAATAAAATACTTTGTTTTATAATAACAGGTAATTTGGGGTACAGAAGGAGACATTTTAAATAAAAACTATGAATTCTAATATGCATCTTTATTAAATTACAGTACAGCCTTTCCAAATACTTCAACTTAGTGTCTTTGTGTTTATTACTTTGAATACTTTTAGAAACAGTCCTAATGTAGAGCAATAACTGGCACTACCCACTATTAAAACACTTATTCCACAAGCATCAGAATAATTGGAGAGCGGAGATCCCACGGCTGGACTATGCACAGAGTAGGTGAGGGGTGCTGATCTCTAAGAAATCCAAGAATTGTCCATCTTTTAGAAACATAATCCCAGCTTCTCAAGCTTCTTCTGGCCTAACTTAACCCATATTAAAGCACTTAAAGAGGTTATCAAGGAATTTCTTTTAAAAACAGCACCACATCTGTCTTCAGGTTGTGTGTGGTATTACAACATGACTCCATTCACTACAATTGCATATTACTGGTAAAATTGAACATCACTTTTTTACACTGTTCTTATACTCCTAAATATGCAGGTCCTCTTGCACCTTTAGGAGGCAGTGATGTTTTTGTTTTGCTCCACTGCATTCCAAGAGTCATAACTATTTATTTTTATATTGATATTTCCATAAATGGGCTTTGTTTTACTAGATGAGTTGTATTTTTTTAATGGCTTGGTTTAGAGTAGGTTCACACAGTGTTTTTTCAGGTGTATTCAATTTAAAAAAAAAAATTGTGCCCACATTTTTAACATTAATGTGTACTATGTAAGTCTATGGGAAAGTGGATGGCCTTGTGCAAAAGCTGTAAAAAAAAATACGGACGCATTTATATAGCCACGTAAATAAGTGACATGTCATTTAAATACACAGCTGTAAAAATGCACCCATATTTTTTACATATTGTGTGCACAGACAACCCCTTTCCCATAGACTTACAGAGCACAGTACAGTTAAAAAGTTGCGCCTGCATTTTTACAAATAAAATACAAATGAAGTATCTGCTATGATCATATTTATGTGTACATATTAATACGCTGCTGCCTTTGCTTTCATTGTCAATTACACATTGGAAATTAATTTCCTGCTAAATTGCCATCTAATGCAGGTAAATTATTCACTAACACATAATAGTATCTGACTCCACTAATGCCCCAGTTACTGTTGCAGCTGATAAATGTATGTCACAAAGTGAGTTTTCCAAATGACAGGGTCAAGGATAGCTGTATGTTGTAGGGGGCTTACGGCAAGCACAATGTCACAAGGTGATGGAATGAATTTTCTTCAAATAAAGATTGTAGATGACAGCTAAGAGATATTTCTATACTCCTACAAGTGGAGGCTGGGTGTGATAAGCTGGTTGGAGAGTGATTTGGCAGCAGCCAGCTGTTCACAGAAATATCAACATGCAGCGGAGCTATCCAGCAGCTGAAATTGCTTGTTAGTTTTATTCCCTCAGGACCAAAGTTGGAGAAATTGGTATGGAGATGTATGTTGTTTGTGACAAAAAATATGATTGGATGACTAGAAAATAATATAATAATAATAACATATATTTTTTAGTTTCAGAACTAATGGTTAAAATACTGTCATTTAATTGGATACTTCATTTAAATGTATCTTACTTTAATGGTAACATTTTTTTTCGCATCTTGTGATAGATAGATATTTTTATATCTTTTTGTACCAGGTATTTTAAGCATAAATTAATTTTTTATTGCAAATTGTATGCTGCTCGACTAAGGTTAACAACAGTTAAGACAGCCATGCTAATGTTCTATTGAGGAGAGTCAGAGGTCACACAGGACCTATTATGTTATACCCTTATGCTATTTACTTAATTACTGCCTTTACATAGGATGCCTGAATGCATTAATGCCATGATAGCATAAGAACTTAAATAAAACAGATAGATTGACCTTTGACAACCCTGAATTTCATATATCTGAACAATCTGTTCTGTCATCGAACAAGTCGGTGTGAGAAGAGACACCTTTTATATACTCCACTAGTGTCAACCTATTAAAAACTTTAAGAAGACATTTTAAAGCAGGTATACTGTAATGGATGCACTTTCTTTGACAGCTGGAAATACTCATCCTCTCAGTAAGATGATTGATGTTATCTGCGCAATAAAATGTCATCTATGTTCTCTGCCTGCAGCAGTATTTTGCAGTATGTCATATGGATTGTGCTCAAGTGCCTACCCTAGTTGACATTATCTGGTGGCTGTCATGTATTACAGACAAAGCTAGATGGACATTTAAACTTTCTGGGCAGTTTGGCACTTGCTTCAGTAATTTCTAAGCCAAGTAAACATACTTCTGATTATACTTAAGAAAATGAATTCAAAATAAAACACACTTTATTTATTATATTTGTTTACTACTTTATGTACTTAGTACATAGTAAACTGAAGAAGAAACAAAATCCAGCTCACCATATTCTCCCTGCTACGACTCAAACGGTATAAGGCAACCCCATAGCAATGGACAAAGTCTAGAAATGTCCAAAGCAGAAAGTGTGTACATGTACGATTAAAGGGGTACTCCGGTGAAAACCTTTTTTCTTTTAAGTCAACTGGTGGCAGAAAGTTAAACATATTTGTAAATTACTTCTATTAAAAAATCTTAATCCTTCCAGTACTTATTAGCTGCTGAATGCTACAGAGGAAATTCCTTTCTTTTTGGAACACTGATGACATCACGAGCACAGTGCTCTCTGCTGACATCTCTGTCCATTTTAGCAACCTTGCATAGCAGATGTATGCTAAGGGCGGCATGGTGGCTCAGTGGATAGCACTGCTGCCTTGCAGTGCTGGGCACTTGGGTTCAAATCCCACTAAGTACAACAATAAAAAAAGCATTATTATTATTATTATAATGTCAGCAGAGAGAACTGTGCTCGAGATGTCATCAGAGAGCATTCCAAAAAGAAAAGAATTTCCTCTGTAGTATTCAGCAGCTAATAAGTACAGGAAGGATTACGATTTTTTAATAGAAGTAATTTACAAATATGTTTAACTTTCTGCTACCAGTTGATTTAAAATAAAAAAGGTTTTCACCGGAGTACCCCTTTAACGACAATGGATGTAAATGTACGTCATGGTGACGTGGTACTTAATGCACCTTGACGTACATTTAAGTGCCGACATGATCGCGAGCACCGGAGCGATGCTCGCGTCATGCCCGGCAGGTCCCGGCTGCTATCAGCAGCCAGGGACCCACTGGTAATGGCGGACATCCACGATCGCGCGGATGGCCGCCATTAACCCCTCCGATGCCGTGAGCAATACAGATCACGGCATCTGCGGCATTGCGGTACTTTGTACGGATGATCGGATCGACCGCGGCACTGCCGCGGGGATCCGATCATCCAGCATGGCGGCCGGAGGTCCCCTCACCTTGCTCCGGCCGTCTCTCGGGGTCTTCTGCTCTGGTCTGAGATCGAGCAGACCAGAGCAGAAGATCACCGATAATACTGAGCAGTGCTGTGTCCTATGCATAGCACTAAACAGTATTAGCAATCAACTGATTGCAATGAATAGTCTCCTATGGGGACATAAAAAGCGTTAAAAAAAAAAATTATATGCATATTTGGTATCGCCGCATGTGTAAAAGTTTGAACTATTAAAATATATTGTTAATCATCCCGTACGGTGAACGGCGTAAACGTAAAATTTTTTTAAAAAGTCCAAAATTGCTGTTTTTCTGTCACATTTTATTCCAAAAAAATTAATAAAAAGTAAAACCTAAGCAAAAATGATACTAATAAAAACTACAGATCATGGCGCAAAAAATCGCCCCATATACGGAAAAATGAGAAAGTTATAGGTAGTCAAAATAGGGCAATTTCAAACATACTAATTTTGTTAAAATGGTTTGAGATTTTTTACAATTATAGAAAAGAATATAATCATGGGTATCATTTTAATCGTATTGACCCACAGAATAAAGAAAGCATGTCATTCTTACCGGAAAATGTACAGCATGAAAACAAAACCTTCCAAAATTTGCTAAATTGCGGTTTTCTTTTCAATTTTCCCACATAAATAATATTTGTTTGGTTGCGCCGTACATTTTATGGTAAAATAAGTGATGTCATTACAAAGTACAATTGGTGATGCAAAAAACAAGCCCTCATATGGTTCTGTGGATGGAAGTATAAGAGAGTTATGATTTTTAGAAGGAGAGGAGGAAAAAAACGAAAATGCAAAAATAAAATTGCTGTTACGCCGAGCGCTCCGGGTCCCCGCTCCTCCCCAGAGCGCTCACGGTGTTCTCCTGTTCGCAGCGCCCCGGTCAGACCCGCTGAACGGGTGCGCTGCGATTATGTCCCCAGCCGGGATGCGATTCGCGATACGGGACGTGCCCGCTCGCGGTGCGCATCCCGACCCGCTTACCAGACTCGTTCCCCGTCTGTGCTGTCCCGGCGCGCGCGGCCCCGATCCCTAGGGCGCGCGTGCCGGGTCTTTGCGATTTAAAGGGCTGGTGCGCCACTGATTGGCGCATGGGTTTTAACCCCTTAACGACGCAGGACGTATATTTACGTCCTGCGCCGCCTCCCGCGATATGAAGCGGGATCGCGCCGCGATCCTGCATCATATCGCTTCGGTCCCGGCGCTCATCAACGGCCGGGACCCGCGGCTAATACCACACATCGCCGATCGCGGCGATGTGTGGTATTAACCCTTTAGAAGCGGCGTTCAAAGCTGACCGCCGCTTCTAAAGTGAAACTGAAAGTGACCCGGCTGCTCAGTCGGGCTGTTCGGGACCGCCGCGATGAAATCGCGGCGTCCCGAACCGCTGATCGGACACCGGGAGGGCCCTTATCTGCCTCCTCGGTGTCCGATCGACGAATGACTGCTCCGTGCCTGAGATCCAGGCAGGAGCAGTCAAGCGCCGATAATGCTGATCACAGGCGTGTTAATACACGCCAGTGATCAGCATAGGAGATCAGTGTGTGCAGTGTTATAGGTCCCTATGGGACCTATAACACTGCAAAAAAAATGTAAAAAAAAAGTGTTAATAAAGGTCATTTAACCCCTTCCCTAATAAAAGTTTGAATCACCCCCCTTTTCCCATAAAAAAAATAAAAGTGTAAAAAAAATAAATAAATAAACATATATGGTGTCGACGCGTGCGTAAATGTCCGAACTATAAAAATATATCATTAATTAAACCGCACGGTCAATGGCGTACGGGCAAAAAAATTCCAAAGTCCAAAAAAGCGTATTTTGGTCACTTTTTATACCATTAAAAAAATGAATAAAAAGTGATCAAAAAGTCTGATCAAAACAATAATCATACCGATAAAAACTTCAGATCACGGCGCAAAAAATGTGTCCTCATACCGCCCTGTACGTGGAAAAATAAAAAAGTTATAGGGGTCAGAAGATGACATTTTTAAACGTATAAATTTTCCTGCATGTAGTTATGATTTTTTCCTGAAGTGCGACAAAATCAAACCTATATAAGTAGGGTATCATTTTAACCGTATGGACCTACAGAATTATGATAAGGTGTAATTTTTACCGAAATATGCACTGCGTAGAAACTGAAGCCCCCATTTTTGGGTAAAATGACTAATGTCACTGCAAAGTAGAATTGGCGACGCAAAAAATAAGCCATAATTTGGATTTTTAGGTGGAAAATTGAAAGGGTTATGATTTTTAAAAGGTAAGGAGGAAAAAACGAAAACGGAAAAACCCTGAGTCCTTAAGGGGTTAATCAGTATCTTCACCTGTGCACTTCCCTATAATACCTCACTTCCCCTGCACTTCCTTGCCGGATCTTGTTGCAATTGTGCCAGTGAACGCGTTTCCTTGTGTGTTCCAGACCTCTTGCCGTTGCCCCTGACTACGATCCTTGCTGCCTGCCCTGACCTTCTGCTACGTCCGACTCTGCTCTTGTCTACTCCCTTGTACGGCGCCTATCTCAGCAGTCAGAGAGGTTGAGCCGTTGCCGGTGGATACGACCTGGTTGCTACCGCCGCTGCAAGACCATCCCGCTTTGCGGCGGGCTCCGGCGAAAACCAGTAGCAACTTAGAACCGGTCCACCGACACGGTCCACGCCAATCCCTCTCTGACACAGAGGATCCACCTCCAGCTTGCCGAATCCTGACAATTGGTCTGGTCCTTAAGGCCAAAATGGTCCTGGTCCTTAAAGGAGTAGTCCAGTGGTTATTCAGTGGTGAGCAACTTATCCCCTATCCTAAGGATAGGGGATAAGTTGCAGATCGCGGGGGGTCCGACCGTTGGGGCCCCCCGAGATCTCCTGTATGGAGCCCCGACAGCCGGCGGGAAGGGGGCGTGTCGACCTCCGCACGAGGCGGCAGCCGACACGCCCCCTCAATACAACTCTATGGCAGAGCCGAAGCGCTGCCTTCGGCAATCTCCGGCTCTGCCATAGAGATGTATTGAGGGGTCGTGTCGGCCGCCGCCTCGTGCGGGGGTCGACACCCGCTATCTCGGCGGAGAGCCGGGGCCCCGTACAGAGAGATCGCAGGGGGCCCCAGCGGTCGGACCCCCCGCGATCTCAAACTTATCCCCTATCCTTAGGATAGGGGATAAGTTTTTCACCACTGGACTACCCCTTTAAGGGGTTAAGGAGTGGAAAACACCGCCTGTTTCCTGATGTTGTTTTTTTTGCAACAACATTTTGGAATCACACTTTGTGTGCTGGATATTTCCGTCCTTAGGATACCCTTTTGTAAGTCATATTTTGCTCATAGCTCATACACTGTGATGTACATTATTCTAAAAACTTAAAATGAAAATGAAAGCATTTAGATATGTGGGAAAATAGGTAACTATGTCTGTACTGCTGGCAAACAGCCCAGCTCTAGTCTTACCACTTGAAAAAAGAAATAGCTGGGCACAATTGAGGAGATTCTCAGTTCAATAACAGCAGTAGGAGCAGTAAAGTCACCTAGGGGTAATCTAGGCACATACATTTGTGACTTAGTGAACCTCTCATTAAGTTATATAAATCATCAATATACTTTTATACCAAAAATTTAAATAAAAATGCTGTGCTTTGGAGGGATTCACCAATCTCCCCCCCCCCCCCTCCACACACACACATCCCCACGCTCTCTAGTTCAAACGATTTGTCCTTTATATTATCCCCTCCTCAATTCCTTTGCCTACCTGAGACAAGCAGTTAATTTACATAATCACTGGGAACAGTAGCGTCTGCATTGAAGGCAGTCTCCAGATTGACATGACATTATGGCTTCTCTGAGACCGAAAATGCTTAAGGGGAAGGGATGTGACTTTAAATTTCTGCATAAGCATTAATGTTATATTGTTATAGCAATGTATCTAACCCTGTTTTGAAGCTTTCAACTGTTCTAGCTGTGACCTGTTCCTGAGTTAGACTTTTCCATAAATTCACAGTTCTTATGGTAAAGAAGACCTATGTTGCCTCCTTGAGACGAAACCTTTTCTTCTCCAGATGGAGGGAGTTACCCCATGTCCTTTGAGGGGGCTTAACCTGAAAGTTTTTCCCCATATTTTTTGTATGGGCCATTTATATACTTATATGACCATATCTCTCCCACCCCCCACCCCCACTTAAATGTCCCATCTTAGTACTAATAGTCTTTTAATCTTTCCTTCTAGCTAATATGTTACATGCCCCTTATTAGTTTAGTCACGTGTCTCTGCACCCTTTCCAGCTCCATAACATCCCTTTTATGAACTGGTGCCCAAAACTGAACAGCATATTCCAGGTGAGGCCGTACCAATGCTTTTTAAAGGGGTAGTTTTATCTCCCTGTCCCTCGAGTCCATGCCTCTTTTGATACATGACAATATCCTGCTCGCCTTAGAAGCAGCTGCCTGACATTACATGCTATTGTGTAGTCTCTGATCTACAAGTACACTCAGATCCTTCTCTACCAGTCACTTTCTTAGTTAACCCCTTAAGGATGCAGGGTTTTTCGGTTTTTGCACTTTCGTTTTTTCCTCCTCACCTTTTAAAAATCATAACCCTTTCAATTTTGCACCTAAAAATCCATATGATGGCTTATTTTTTGCGACACCAATTCTACTTTGCAGTGACATCAGTCATTTTACCAAAAAATCTACGGAAAAACGGGGAAAAAAATTGAATTGAAATTGAAGAAAAAACGCCATTTTGTAATTTTGGTGGCTTCTGTTTCTATGCAGTACATTTTTTAGTAAAAATGACACCTGATCTTTATTCTGTAGGTCCATACGATTAAAATGATATCCTACTTATATAGGTTTGATTTTGTCGTACTTCTGGAAAAAATCATAACATGCACGGAAATTTATACGTTTAAAATTGTCATCTTCTGACCCCTATAACTTTTTTATTTTTCTGCGTGATCCTGAGTTTTCTAATAGGGAAACGCTACTCCAGAACCAAGTGAAGTAATTCCAGTATTAATTAAAATTACGAAAGCATAATCACTTCATCAGGGATTTGTTGGATTTTAAAGAGAATAAGGCGTATAGTGTCCTTGAGAAAGGCTCAGCCCCTAAAGACATGGAGACTGAGGTTTCCTCCTCGGACACTTATTTATCAGAAGGTGGGCCATCATCTACCAACAAAAGAGGTGGTAACAGAGGTGCGGGCAGAAACAGGAGAGGGAGGGGTAGAGGTAAATACAGAGGAGCTAGCAATAACCAAGGAGCACCATATGGTATGTCTTCCTCATCTTATCTCTCTTCTTTTTAAGAGGGGGGGGTCTGAGAGACCCATATTAGCTCCAGTTTATACCCTGCAATCCAGGCAATCCACAGAATCAGTAGCCACTGATGAAACCCCTATTATGAACTAGTCTAGTGTGAACCTGACTGATGCTCAGAGATCCGTCTCATTAAAGGGTTTGACCTTTGTGCCAACGGTCAATTTTGATCAGTTTGAATGGACAAAAGATTTACATTTATTTGTCCGCATACTGAGGTGGCACAAGTTCTTCAAAGGTCTCTCAAAGAAAGAACTTGTGGCCACCAGAAATTTGGTAGCACTACTAGATGACAATGAGAGCCCTATAGGCGAAGGTCCATTTACGGACTTGAAGCCTACTAGCAAATCTTTCCCTCCTCTAGGTGACACCTCGTGTATAGATGTTTTTCTTGAATTAACACTGAGAGACTTGAAAACAATACATAAGTCTCATCATGGCTTACTGGATAATCTGACATATCATGATAGGCAAGCCCTTAAACAATTACAAGAAAATAAACAATTGATTATTAAAGCTTCAGATAAGGGCGGTAATATCATCCTAATGGACAGATTAAAATACACACGTATGTATAAAAAATTATTGGATGACCGTGACCCATATGAGATACTTCCAGGGGGATCCAACCTCTCAATAAATCATATTTATCGGGGTATACCACGCACCGGCCTATAACACGCACCCAAATTTTTCCAAGGAAATTTTGGTAAAACCTTTTTTTACCAAAATATCCTTGGAAAAATGAGGTTGCGTGTGTGTGCAGGTGTACCGCGATAAACTGTTTCTGTCTGCTTCTGCAGTTCAATTATTTAAAGCAAGCGCTTTAAATCATTGACGTGCAGTGGCTTCTGTGGGGCCAGAGTGCTGCTGTCTATTCCCTCCCCGTCCCCGGTTTTATAGTTAAATAGCCTGCCGCCGCCAGATTCCCTCCCTGTCCCCGGTTTTATAGTTACTTGTGCCCTGGGGACTGTGGTCCTTCATGCTCCGGCGACCTTCTGAGCTGTCACTGTGCGCCGCGCACTGACTGACAAGTGACGTCGTCTTGAGGACGTCACTCGTCATTGCGCAGCGCACAGTGACAGATCAGGAGGCCGTCAGAGCATGAAGGAACGCAATCCCCAGGGCACATGTAACTATAAAACCAGGGACGGGGAGGGAATTGGGCTGTGGCGGTGGCAGGATATTTAACTATAAAACCAGGGACGGGGAGGGAATTGGGCAGTGGCGACGGCGGGACATATGACAATAAAACCGGGGACAGGGAGGGAATGTGGCAGTGGCAAGTGGACTCTGGCCTGGCTAAGCTGCTGCAGTTCAATGATTTAAAGCGCCCGCTTTAAATCATTGAACTGCAGCGGCTTTTGCGGGGTCACAAACAGTCTATCGGCGTATAACACGCAGATGGACTTTAGGCTAAAAATTTTTGCATAAAAAATGCGTGTTATACGCTGATAAATATGGTTAATCAAGAATTAACACCTATCTGAAAAAAATGCCTTGGACAAGAAATTAATAGACCGTAAAGAATTTAAATTCTTAATGCCTGGTGCACCTGTAATCACTATGTTCTATGCTTGGCAGAAAGTGCACAAAGACATAGTACCTTTTAAAAGCTTTCTATTGTCTCTGGCATTGGCAGCGTAGCACAGGACCAATATATAGTTACATAGTTAGTACGGTTGAAAAAAACATACGTCCATCAAGTTCAACCAGGGAATTGAAGGGTAGGGGTGTGGCGCGATATTGGGGAAGGGATGGGATTTTATATTTCTTCATAAGCATCAATGTTATTTTGTTCCAACAATGTATCTAATCCGGTTTTAAAGCTGTTAATTTTTCCTGCTTTGACCAGTTCCTGAGTTAGACTGTTCCATAAGTTCACAGTTCTCATGGTAAAGAAGGCGTGTCGCCCCTTGAGACTAAACTTTTTCTTCTCCAGACTGAGGGAGTGCCCCCTTGTCCTTTTGGGGGGTTTAACCTGGAACAGTTTTTCTCCATATTTTTTGTATGGGCCATTAATATACTTATATACATTTATCATATGCCCCCTTAAACGTCTCTTCTCAAGACTAAACAATTGTAACTCCCTTAATCGCTCCTCATAGCTAAGATGTTCCATGCCCCATATTAGTTTAGTCGTGCGTCTCTGCACCCTTTCCAGCTCCACAGTGTCTTTTTTTATGGACTGGTGCCCAAAACTGAACAGCATATGCCAGGTGAGGCTGTACCAATGCTTTATAAAGGGGGAGTATTATGTCCATGTCCCTCCAGTCCATGCCTCTTTTTATACATGACAATATCCTGCCGGCCTTGGAAGCAGCAGCCTGACATTGCATGCTATTCTGTAGTCTGTGATCTACAAGTACACCCAGATCCTTCTCTACCAGTGACTCTGCCAGTTTAATCCCCCCTAAGACATACGACGCATGCATGTTATTAGTACCCAGATGCATAACTTTACATTTATCCACATTGAACCTCATTTGCCAAGTGGATACCAAGACACTTAGTCTATCCAAGTCATCTTGTAACCTATACACATCCTCTATAGACTGTACCGTGCTACAAAGCTTGGTGTCATCTGCAAAGATAGAAACAGAGCTGTTAATGCCATCCTCTATATCATTGATAAATAAATTAAACAACAGCGGACCCAGTACTGAACCTTGGGGTACACCACTAATAACCGTGGACCAATCAGAGTACGAATCATTGACCACCACTCTCTGGGTACGATCCATGAGCCAGTGTTCAATCCAGTTACAAACTAAAGTTTCCAAACCAAAAGACTTTAACTTACCTGTCAAACGTCTATGAGGGACAGTATGAAACGCTTTAGCAAAATCCAGAAACACTATATCCACAGCCATTCCTCTGTCAAGGCTTCTACTCACCTCTTCATAAAAGCAAATTAGATTGGTTTGACAGCTTCTATCCTTAGTAAACCCATGCTGGTTATCACTTATAATACTATTATCCCCTATGTATTCCTGTATGTAATCCCTTATAAGTCCTTCAAACAATTTACCCACAATGCACGTTAAACTTACCGGTTTATAGTTTCCTGGGGAAGACCTAGAGCCCTTTTGGAAGATTGGCACCACATTTGCCTTTCGCCAGTCCCTTGGCACAATACCAGACACCAGTGAATCTCTAAATATCATGAACAGGGGTACAGATATTACTGAACTTACCTCTCTAAGAACTCTTGGGTGTAGTCCATCCGGTCCTGGAGATTTGCTTACATTTAAATTACTTAACTTACCTTGTACCATCTCTACATTAAGCCAGTTCAGTACATTACATGATGTGTTACCAGCACTGACCTGTCCAGTGTCATATATATATATATATATATATATATATATATATATATATATACATAAGATCTTAAGGCAATTTGTGTTCACCCTTCC
This sequence comes from Hyla sarda, assembly GCF_029499605.1. Lineage (NCBI taxonomy): Eukaryota > Metazoa > Chordata > Amphibia > Anura > Hylidae > Hyla > Hyla sarda. Next base: position 239,224,776 of record NC_079192.1, read on the forward strand.
CTCCTATTTAAATGATACAATGGCGTATTGAGGGGATAAGTATCAGTGAGGGCACCATCTTTGCGAGCATTGATGTAGAGGCGCTCTACTCATCAATACGCAGGTTGGTCTACAGATGGTTGAGTATTATCTCGGAACAAAAGGGATAGGATTTTATGAACATAACAATTTGTCGTACAATTGCTCATATTTGTCCTGACTAGGAACTACTTACTTTTCAGTGGTCGCGTTTTCCACCAGCTCTGGGGGGACCGTCATGGGTTCCCATGTGCCCCCAGTTATGCAAATCTCACCCTGGGCTGGTGGGAGGTGAGGCTCCTATTCAGTGAAAAAAAAGAGAACATTTCAGCGAACTAGCCATGATCTGGCTATGCTTCATAGACAATGTATTTGTACTACGGAACTGAACCAGTGCGGAATTTGAGCAATTGGTTAGTGCTATTAATACCAGTGACTTAGGACTATTCTTTACGTTTGAGACTCATGACAATGAACTAGATTTTCTGGATGTAAACATCTATAAAGATGCTGAAGGGACCATACAGAGTACTATATATCGCAAAAAAACTTTGAAGAACAGCCTCCTGAGGTGGGAAAGTTGCCATCCGGGCATCCCAAAAGGGCAATATCTCTGCCTTAGGAGGAACTGTTCGTCACCACAAGAATTCAAAAAGGAGGCTACTGTGATGAGACAGAGGTTTAAAAACAGGGGATACCCTGATTTTATATTGTCACAAGCCTATCATACTGCATTATCGACACCAAGGAACACCTTACTCATACCCAGAATCTGGCCCATAACCACATAGAATTATAGGGACATTTGATAAACAGTCCCCACCAATATGGGGGGATTATTTCCCAGCACTGGGACATTCTGAGAATGGACCCAGATTTACAGGATATTGTCAGTCCCTTCCCCCTAAATAGTCCCCAAGACGAGGGCAGGGTGTTGGGGACTATTTAGTCCAGAGTCATCTCCAACCTGATAATACCGCTTCTCAAAATTGGTTGAACAGATTGGGCAACAGTACGGTTTGTTTTAAATGTGGAGGTTGTCGAGCTTGCCAGTATGTCTCTAAAACATCTACGGTACCATCACAGCAAGAATTGCTCTATATTAGATATTTCATTAATTGTTCCTCAAGTTCAGTTATTTATGTGGCTTATTGCTCATGCTCCCTAATGTATGTGAGGAAAACAGTCAGAGAGTATGAGCGGAGAATATTAGAACATTATTAGAATCATAGAGACACCCCCTAGTTACCCATATGAATCAAGAACATAAGGGTAACCTCTCGGATATTTATTTTGTTGGCATAGACAGGATTATACCCTCATAAAGAGGAGACATTATAGACAGACAATTATTGGAGAGAGTGTGTCGTTGGATTTACAGACTCAATACAGTGTCACCAAAGGGATTGAATGAGCAGCTAAACTTTGGCTTCTTCCTGTAGACGAACATGACGAGGTGGCTAGGTGACCTTATAGGTAGTTAGGGAGGGCTGTAGCTGGCCTGTTAGGAGTGAGTGGTCACCTTACCTAGGGTATATAGCTTGCAAGCTTTTTAGGGCAGCCACCCAGCCTAGGAATAGGGACCATGATATAGGGCCACCTATGGATAGATTAGTGACACATTTTTGTCCCTCCTTTGCCTTCAGTATCGATACCCCTGACACCTTGTCGTGTTTGCTGTAGGCAAATTCAATCCCTGTTCATTTCCTAACTGCTCATCTGGATAGCTACTGACCTGTATCTATACTGACCATATTTTGAGACCAAATGTACATGGACAGTATGTATACGCCATTTATATGATACAATCACTCAACATTTCATGGGATTCAATAATTAATTATACATACATATGCCCTTATCTTATTTATGGCTTGGTGACATTAGGGTGTCCCCTGTTTTTCCAGTTGTGTCCAGCAACATAAAGCCTTTCATTTATGCTGTAATTTTTTATATAATACAACACCACTTTGTGTCCGATGGAGAGAAATACCCGGCAGCCATCTAATTGTTTTATGCACTATTTAAATACCTACCTAAAACCCAAGTGTTATATTCAAACACCGGTATTACAATTGAGCAAAGTTTTAACCAATGCGCAGTAGTCTAGCTAGTCCTGGCAGCACGCCCACTCTGTTATGCGCATCACGGAATTGGGCGGCAGCTATGTGTATAACTTCCACACTGGACCGGTAGTGATGTTAGATGCCAACATCTCGCTGCACCAAGCTAGTCGAGCTGGTAATCCCCGGCTCCCTGCGAAATAGCAAGTTATGCTGAGGCCGCAACCTGATACAACTAATCGTGATACAACATATTACACAGCCCCTGATCTCCTTTTTTCAGGACAAGACACTGAATGGGCTCTTTATGCCTGTCCCATTTTATCTTTCAGGTGGAAATAGCGGCTTTATATGACTTATGTGGCAATAGCCTGGTTATAAAGCGACAGAACATTTCTCCACAGGATAACGGGCTGTGAATATTCCTTCCTTAATGGATTATTAGGGATAACTTTTCCCTTCACGGTGGACCTACATTTCAAGGGTGATATCCATGTGTTCTTTTCCCAATGAGAACTAATGCCATGTTCTCAGCCAACTAGCCGTTACCGTCTATTTATATCAATACTCTGTGGTCATTTTGAACTGTTAAAATTAGTATTTTATACCTTCCTGATGAAGCCACTATTGAACAAGTAGTAGAAACGCATCTGCAGTTTGTACTTTTGTATATTTCTTGTTGGCACGAGTGGGCTGGCAGGGCTCAGCAGAGCGCTACCTTGTACTTGTTGTTGCTAATGGTGATGACCACCTTGTAGAAAATTATGATTTCAATGATGTTGGTTACACAGGCACTATAAATGGTAACTTTTAAAGGCCACTATTTAAAAGTAAAGTTTTAGGCACACCTTTGAGCACATTATTAGTTGTTCATTTTTTTGATCTCTTATACTAAGGTGTCAAATCTGTAAAAACGTGGTTTCACTCAGAACCATGATCTTTTCTGCACTAATATTTATAATACTATTATCTCCTAAGTATTCCTGTATGTGGTCCCTTATGAGTCCTTCAAACAATTTTCCCACAATGCACATTAAGCTTATTGGTCTATAATTACCTGTGGTAAGGCCTAGAGCCCTTTTTAAAGATTGGTACCACATTCACCTTGCGCCAGTCCCTCGGCACAATACCAGACACCAGAGAATCTCTAAATATCATGAACAAGGGTACAGAAATTACTGAATTTAGTTCTCTAAGAACTCTTCGGTGTAATCCATTCGGTCCTGGAGATTTGCTTACATTTACTTTACTTAATTTACCTTGGACCAGTTTAATTTACATTATGCCAGTTCAGTACATTACATGATGTGTTACCACCACTAGCCTGGCCTATGTCAGCTTCTCCCTCTTCCTTCCTAAATACATAACTAAAGAACCCATTCAGTAGCTCCGCCTTCTCTTGATCACCAGTGACCACCTCCCCATTATAATTCTTAAGGGGTTCAACATGCTCTGTCATTGGTTTTTTTGCATTTATATATGTAAAAAAATATTTGGGATTTGTTTTGCTTTCTTTGGCCACCTGTTTTTGTTAAATTTGTACAGATTTTAAAAGCTCTTTGAAATGTTTAACATCAGTTTTCAGCCATGTAGGATTACGTTTTAATCATATATACTTGTTCCCCTTAGGAATAAATTTAACTGTATAGTAAGTCAGTGCTGATTAGAAAATTTCCCATTTATCGTCTGTATCAGTATTCTCCCAGTTTCTCCCAGTCTATGTCCTGTAGTGCAGCTTTTAGCCCAGGGAAATTTGTCTTTTTTTATTTTATGTTTTTGCCCTCCCAACCTGTCTTTGTTTTTATACCATAAGCCAAAAGTAATTATATTGTGGTCACTATTACCAAGGCTTTCATGCTCAGTTATATTTCCAACCATCACTGCATTGTTAGAACTGACCTGATCCAACAGAGCATAACTTCTTGTTGGGTCCTCCACAAACTGGGCCATAAAATTATCCTGCAATAAATTTAGTAATTGTCAGCCCTTTGTAGTTTTAGCCAAACCCCGACCCCAATCTATATCTGGATAGTTAAAATCTCTGATTATTAACACTGTACCGGGCAGCCCTCTCTATTTGTGTATGCAGCTGACCTTCTATCTCCTCAGTGGTGTTGGGGGGGTCTATAGATTACACCAAAAATTTTCTTTTCAGGGTTTCCCTCCTTTTTTAATTCTACCTACAAGGATTCCACATGCGCAGAATCATCACACTCTATGGTATCGTTTACACTGACTTTCATACCTCTTCTAACATGCAGAGATACTCCACTATCTTTCCTTTTTACCCTATCCATGCAAAACTGTGTAAACCCCTGCAGATTGACAGCCCAGTCATTAGAAGTCTAGCCATGTCTCAGTGACCCCAACTATATCAATGTGTTCCTTTGCTAGAACAGCCCAGAACAGAAGATGGGTGTAAACCTTGCGAAAAAAGTGGATTACCCAGGAGTGGTCTTAGAGGGCCATCATGTGCAATAAGAGAGGTTTTTACCAAACAAAGTTTTTTTTTATACGAAAGACACTGAAGACACTAGAGTTAATGAAGTGTGAGTATAAATAAAAAGGGCGGACAAAGATGAATGCAGAGAAGAGATGAAGAGAAGGATATTGTCTGTGAACGTAGATAATTTGTGATGAAGATGTTGGATGTTATGGTGCCATGTTGGAAACTCTAAATGTTGGGATTAGACCATATAGAGATGAACAGAAGTTCCATGCAAATAACATAAAAAGAGGGGTGGGGGCACAAAGCGACTGTTATGGGACCAGAAAGGGAACTGTTAACACATATCCGTGCCTAGGGGTCTTGATTGAGGGGTATTCCATTATTTTTATTTTTTTTACTTTTCAGTATTGTTCATCTGATGTCCTACATTAACTTAAATTATCTATGGAGTTTTCTGGCTTTTCATTGTACCACCAGGTTCGGCATTCTTCTGGACTCTAGATGACTGTCTCAGCCTTTCTTGGTATCCTGTTCGGCTTGAGACAACAGCTGATCACTGGGGACTTCAGTTCTTCTCTTTTTGCCTGACTAGTCAACCCCTGATCACCTGTGCGGTCCAGCTGTACGTGCCCCTGCACTTCACAGGTCATCAGGGGGCTGGCTTGTCAGGCAAGAAAAGAAGTCAAGCCCACTGTGATCAACTGTTGTTTTGAAAAAAAAAACTGAATTACACCTTTAATCTTTTGAAGCATAACAAGGCTAAGGCCAATCTGTGCAAGTGAGGTCTCCAGGATGCCTTTTCTTAGGAGTTTCTTAAAGGAACTCTGTCATCAGTTTCACCCACACTAATCTGTTGGTACAGGCTGGTTGTGCGAGTAGCACGGATGATAATGATACTTACCTATCCCAGTCAGTGGCCCTGTTTGCCGCTATTCTCCTTATTTGGGTGGCAGGCTTTGTTCACCGACGGCACTCCAGGAGCCAGCTAACATCACCACTGAAGCTTCCTCACTTGACGGGGCTGCGAGCAGACCTGAAAGCGCAGCAGTGGTGATGCCAGCATGCTACTGCAGCAAGTAACTCCCGAGGGGAGAGAACCAGCACTCCAGATTCCAGTCAGGATATGGTAAAAAATGCAAGCTTTATTTTCATCTTCTTAAAATCATTACAAAAAGGGGGAGAAAAAAAGAATAAAATATCATGATGTTTTCATGCTATTTTATCCTTTTTTTTTTCTCCCCCTTTTTGTAATGATTTTAAGAAGATGAAAATAAAGCTTGCATTTTTTTTACCATATCCTGACTGGAATCTGGAGTGCTGGTCCCCTCCCCTCAGGAGTTACTTCCTTCAGTATACACCATGATTGTGGCTATCACGCCCCGTGCACCTGGCCAGCCTGGGACTGTTGGACTCGTTGTGACGCCTGATGAAGTAAGTGATGACGTAAAAAACAGCGCTGACTCCTCTCCCCTGCTACTCCGTTACTGCTCCCCGCCTCAGTGTACATGTCTGCACAAAGATCATTAAAGGGGTATTCCAGGCAAAAACATCTTATCCCCTATCGAAAGGATAGGGGATAAGATGTCTGATCGCGAGGGGCCTGCCGGTGGGACCCCCCCCCCCCCCCGCGATCTCCCTGCAGCAGCCCGCATTCTACGCGTAGCTGCGTCTGCAATTTCGAAAACCACTGGGCTTCCGAGACGGGGACGTGACGTGATGCCAAGCCCCCTCTATTCATTTCTATGAGAGGGGGCGTTGCGGCCGGTACGCCCCCTCACATAGAAATTAATGGAGGGGGCGTGGCGTGATGTCACGTCCTCGTCTCGGAAGCTCGGCGGTTTCCGAAACTGCTGGCTTCTGCAGGGAGATCGCGGGGGGTCCCTGCAGAGGGCCCCCCGCGATCAGACATCTTATCCCCTATCCTTTCGATAGGAGATAAGATGTTTTTGCCCGGAATACCCCTTTAATGAATAAAGACTGAATTCTTCGGTATTGTTGAGTTGCCAATGTTTTATTCTTCAACTCATCTACTAGCCTTGTTGTTTGCCTATCACTCAGCAATAGAGCACCACTGAAAATACCTGAATACAACGTGTCAGATTCAATCTGATGGCGAAGCCTTCCCGATAGTAGAGCTCTAGTGATCGCTGGAGTGCCAGACTTTATCTATTTGGAATATTCTTGGAATTTTGCAATCTTCTTACTAGTCTAGAGCACAGCACCTGGAATTTACGTGGAAGGAAGCATGGAAGAAGCTACAGAAGAATCAGATAGCACACTGCAGGTGGTAAAATCGGACGCAGAAGAATTTTTTACATCTTGCAACACCAAAGATGTTTTGTTAGTAATGAGCGTCAGGATTTTGGTACAACATATTGCGTCCTTGGCGGATAAAGAAGTCCGCATGTTCTGGACGATCAATTCCCTGATATCCTACAATGATAGCGGACGAGTTCAGAGAGGGTTAAGAATATATAAAAACTCAGTTTCAGGAAGATTAGAGTTTCATTGAAGCAAGGAAAAAGGCTCACCTAGCTCATGCAAGGAAGTTGCAAGAATTAGTACTCATTAGAACAGAAAAAGAATATGAAAGCATTACAGCAGAACTCTGCAAAGCGAAAATAGAATATCGCACAAGAGTAAGTGAAGCAACAGCAAGCAATTCCTGTAAAAAAATTTAGAAAAAAACGCTAGTAATTCAAGTCAAAATCAAAGAGAAAAAACACAATAAATTCATGAGGAATAAATTGGACTTTGACCAGAAACAAGTCTTTACTTGGAATATAAAAAGAATCATTAGGAAACCAAAAAGAAATCCTGGAGGTTAAAAACACCCACAGAAAAAACAAGGCTTAGACTTCTGGAACACTGATTCGGATACCAGCATTTCAGATGATACTACAGCAATAAGTCACTTGAAGATTGCTAATTCTCAGTCGGTCCCTTTAGGAAATCAACAAGAAGAGGGAAGAAAAAGAAGAGATCAGTGGAACAGAAAACGCAAGAATCTGTCTCGGAGGAGTTAAAAAAGGACAGTGTGATTAATTTGACCGAAGTTCGCCTTAAAGTATCCCCTTCCCATCTTAAAGTAGAACAAGTATGCAGACAACAACTAGCATTATAACTGAAATCAGGCATATGAGAGGGCTAGGGGGAAAAAAAGGAAAGAGAGGAAGATTTTGAATGACTAGAGTTGCAGCATACTGTATACATTACATAAATTCAGGCTATAATGTCCAAAGGATGTAGCAAGGCTAATGTCCCATTTCAGTCTCTGAGTTATGTCTATTCTGCCAGTGTTGCCACTGAGGCAAGGGGTAACCAGTGGCGTTGCTAGGGTTGGTGTCACCCGATGTGGTAGAAAATGATGTCACCCCATACCTAGCCCCCCCAAAGTAATTTCTTGGCCTGTTGTGACAGACACCACTGGTGTAGGGCATTAAAAAGTTCCAGTATAATAATCAAAAATACTAATTGACACAGAATGGTAAAGCCCTAAAGAATTATTCACCATTTAAAAGTACAGCTCCCAGAATAACTTAAAGTGGTACTCCACTGGAAAAATTATTTTAAATCAACTGGTGACAGAAAATTAAACGGATTTGTAAGTTACTTCTATTTAAAAAATCGTAATCCCTCCAGTACTCATCAGCTGTTGTATGCTCCACAGGAAGTTCTTTTTTTTTGAATTTGCTTTCTGTCTGACCACAGTCCAGAGCAGGAGAGGTTTGTTATGGGGATTTGCTCCTACTCTGGACAGTTATTGACATGGACAGAGGTGTCAGACTGTGGTCAGACAGAAAAGAAATTAAAAAAGAAAATAACTTCCTGTGGAGAATGCAGCTACTGATAACTACTGGAAGGACTAAGATAAATCTGTTTAACTTTCTGGCATCAGTTGATTAACAAAAAATATATATATATGTTTTCCAGCAGTGGTGAGGTTATGCTGGGAATTGTAGTTTCACTCATCATAACTGTAGATCTAACAAGTGACTACAGCTCTGATAGGACATAGTGAGGAGAATACACAAGAATATCAGTGACTACAGGTGACGTCTTCTCTATAGCCTTTCCTTATCTATTTCAGCTGGTACATACCGCCATGAATTGTTTCAGCTAAATATTCTCTCTGCAGAATGTGATGCCCAGACGTCTCCTCACTATGTCAGCGGATTCTGATCCTCTATATGAAAACGATTATTATTATAAACCTGCCAGACACTGCATCCTCTAAATATAATATTACTATACACTGCACTCTTTGAATATAAACCTTCAACACTTTGAATATAAATCTGCCACATACTGTACCCTCTGAATAAAATACTGTCACATACCGTACCGACTAAATATAATATTATGACACACTGTACCCACTGAATATAATACTACCACACACTGTACCCACTGAATATAATACTATGACACACTGTACCCTCTGAATATGCTACCACAGATTGTACATTCTGAATATAATACTACTACACACTGTGCATTCTGAATATAATACCAACACACACTGCACTCTCTGAATATAAACATGCCACACACCATACCCTCTAAATACAATAGCTGATGCTTAAGTTTAAGATTAGTGCCATTAAAGTATGTCACCATGTAGCTACACCTTTTGCATAATGTCCTCTTTGAGAGTATAACGGTGAATGCAGCAAATTGCATTTCAGGGGTGTGCAGGGTCAGAACTCAATGCCCAGAGTGCCCTATGGGCCCTGTCTATTTCCATTGGTGTATCCAATAGCCTATTAAGCATATAGTTTGAAATACCAGTCAGCAGATCTTTAACAAGAGTAGCTTCTTTCAACCCATGTACCTGTGTGCTGGGATGCACCCCGATCAAATAGGGGCGCCGTGCATTGAGAGGGATAGAACATCTGAGTCAACTGGTGCTACTTCCTCCTCAAAGAGAAATCTACTTGATGGGACTCTGAGTGTTAGGAACAGCATCTGAAGATGAAGAGTGTTCTCTGTGTGGGTGATTGGGCCCTAGACTCCCCTGCCATGTGCATGGGGTACTCTGTAGCTGTGCCTAGTGACTAGGTGACTAGTGAAAGGACTGATATCACTGCCGCAGCCACAGGCATGAAGGATGAGGCAGCCACTGATGATTGGGCTATGAGGCCACGGAAATGGGCAGAAACATGTTAAGTAAGCGGCACCATGATAGAAGGCGTTGCTCGACTTTAACTGCTCTAAGAGAGGGGGGTAATTGGACATTGGGCTATTGGGTTTCAGACATTGTAAGGGGGCTCTTGGCCTACTTTATCACTTTTGTCTTCCCCATTAGTGTAGGAAAATGTCCCATAATAGACAGCCAATGATGGAGCACACCTCGGGCTCCTAAGGATATGAAACCATTTTTAAATCCTTTTGAAAGCTGCTACTTGGAAATACCCCACACAGCTATTTTAATTGGTGTATCAATAAGACTTTTGTCTGCTATTCTGCAATAGTATTACAAACTGCTGCCTTCCATTGTCAAGAAATAAAGTAAGTAATACCTCATGTGAAATCTTTTCTGCCCCATCTTTAAAGGGGTAGTCCAGTGGTGAAAAACTTATCCCCTATCCTAAGGATAGGGGATAAGTTTGAGATCGCGGGGGGTCCGACCGCTGGGGCCCCCTGCGATCTCTCTGTACGGGGCCCCGGCTCTCCGCCGAGATAGCGGGTGTCGACCCCCGCACGAGGCGGCGGCCGACACGCCCCCTCAATACATCTCAATGGCAGAGCCGGAGATTGCCGAAGGCAGCGCTTCGGCTCTGCCATAGAGTTGTATTGAGGGGGCGTGTCGGCCGCCGCCTCGTGCGGAGGTCGACACGCCCCCTTCCCGTACAGGAGATCGCAGGGGGCCCCAGCGGTCGGACCCCCCGCGATCTGCAACTTATCCCCTATCCTTAGTATAGGGGATAAGTTGCTCACCACTGAGTCACCACTGGACTACTCCTTTAAATCTCAGTGAAAGAACAGACTCTTAGAACAATTCACTTTATAATCGGGGATAGAGAAGCTTGTAAGTAGCAAGTGACCATTCTGCTAGGAAACATCTCTATTGAAACACACCACTATATTTGTTCTTAATTAGCAGCCTTTTTGCACAGCTAGCACGTTAAAGATGGCATCTAGAATGCCCCAGCTTATCCTATAAATATAACTGTCTTGTTCTAACAGGTAATAAATGCTCTACTGTAACTCTAAATGAATCCTATTCTTAAACAGTTCATCTCTCATAAAGGAAGATGTAAGATCAAAAACTGAAATGAGGCCTCATGAGGATAAAAAGGCTAGTGTTAATAATTATCAGGGAGAGTGAAGTGGAGTCAAATTAGCCATAATAGAGCACAGAGTGACTGGCAAAGTCAACTCTCATTATCCAAAAACTCATTAGGAAATGAAGAGGTGGAAATCCCACTGGGCTTTACTTCTCTCAGATGGTTTATTACAGATTAGTTTTTAGAATTCTTTCAAACCGAGAGCTCTTAAATCACCTTTTTACATATTAGGTTAAACTGCAGATGTTAAAAATTGTAGAACTGACAACTGCATATTTTCCAGTTATATCTTATTTGAGCACTGAACTACAGAGGCAATTTTTTATGCCTTATCAATGATCCCAACCTCTTTAGATGAGAGCAGAAAAAATGTAGACATGCACTCTTGCAAAATGATGTACAGTGATCTGACAATCATTAAGAAGCATTGTTTTCCTCAAGTAATAAAATGTCTGTCCATAAGATAGGAACAGACTAAACCAAAAATGCGGCTTCTAGAAAGGCATTTAAGGGAGATTTATCGAGACCGGCGTCTTACACAAGCACACAGGCTTGCTGGATTCATGTAGAGGAGCATGCCCCTACATAAATCCAGAAAACCTGTGGGAGACTGCTGCTTATAAATAGTCAGTGCTACTTTATTTAAAATGTTACTATTATTTAAAAAATAAACTTTTGCCATGTCATAGAGACATGTCAAAAGTTTTGATCAATCTGGGTCTGGGTGCTAAGACCCCCACTGATTGTTAGAACATGCAGGGAGAGGCCCCTCTTTACTTGCTGCAGGAGACAGGCTCTATAGACTTACTATAGAATCAGCTGAGTGCTTCTTTATGCTAATTCTAATGATTGACATGTCGAAACTTGTGACAGTCTCAATGACGTCTTTAGTTTTTTTAAATGATGGTTACACATAAGTGTCAAACAGCCATGCTGTCTGTCTGCTGTTTGAGTACTAAAAGATAAGGTGATGATCTAAGATCAGGAGGATAGAGCTTGTTCATGGCTTTGTCTGGTGAAACGGCTGAATTGAGGTCAAGTAGATGAAATATTGCTCTATGTTCCTTGCAATGCATTAACACAGATGCAGAAATTGTTTACTGTATTATGTGTAGGAGATCCATGTTATTAGCTTACTGAAGGCTAATCTCTACTGTCTCTAGCCCATATTTCTTATTTATCTTTTTTATGATTACAGACAAGTAAAGGAGGTTTTTGAAAAGATTTGCTTCAAATGTATTAAAATTGGCACATCTCACACAATAGGCAGGAAATAAAATCTATGATATACTATGTACAAATGTAAATTTGCGCAAACACTTGCAACATTTCCAACTATACAAATTAATAAGATTATAAAAGTGTTTTTATGGAGACCATATCCACTTTTATACTCCCCTTCAAAATTTTGGCACTAAAATTCAACTTTTTTTTTTTTTGTGGAAAAAGCGGCCTTAGGCTTGCTTTACAAATACTTTTTATTCCAATCATCCCTCTGGCAGCACACAAAGGGTTAAACATACTCTTTTCTTACTGGATAGAAGAACAGTACAAGCTAATTATAAGATTAATCAAGCAATTAATTAGCATTATAACAAGCTCTATAGGAACCCCCCAGACTCAGAAAACTCATTTTGTTCTTCTCCTATAGACACATGGTCTAACATACCAAGGGTATCTTGAGTCAACTGTCCCTCTACATGTATGTGTGCCAACAGTGCCTTTTTCCATTCAGGAGTTATATGTGCAGTTCCACCTCTGCTAGTAGGTGCTGATGGCTTTCAAAGCAGGAGAGTGGCAGAGGGCTCCACTCAGACATAGTACTGCAGTGTCCCATCCCTGGCAGTTACAGTATGTGGATGATAAGTACTGTCTTGAGCAAAGTCTATTGATGTTCCCCAGCGTTCTGGACCTTTTCAAGCACATTGTCTTACTTCCTGGTCAGCTAACAGGTCCCAACTCTGTAATTTCCAGTCCTCCGGAAAGAGTGCTCTTGTGAAGTTTCCCTGACATCAGAAAGGGAAAGGCTTAGGGCAAAAAAAAGGTGTGTCTTTCCCTCAGTCTAAACAGAAGCTCCGTTTTTGCCTAGAGCGTAGGCAAAACAGGAGTTTTTTTTTCTTTGCAAAGGAGGACCTTCCCTCAAAGATAAATAGAAAGAAAAACAGGGACCACACCTCGTGTATTAACTAACACACCAGATGGGGGTAAACAGCGAACAACACCATCCTTGTGGGTGACCGCTCACCTTGTAATGGATAGTCAGTGCTTATCACCCCTAAATTGGGGTACAAATATGCTCCTGGCGGAAGAGAACTGCAAAGCCCAACAGGTCACAGGAGTAGGAGATCCAGTCCTGTCTGTACTATTTTTCACCCCTACCACAGATATCACGCATGTTGATTTATCCATCCATGACAACCCTACATCTGATATAAATAACTCCCCTCTGGACAGTAATAGCCATAATCACAACTCCACAATTTTTTTAGGGCTGCCCCCAAGTGTGGGGAAAATTACAAACATATCATCACTACTCATCTCTATGGAGATTCTGCCTCTGGAGATAGTGCACATTGCACCACCTCTTGGGGGGGGATGGGAGGGGAGAAAAAACTAAGAAAACCTGGATGCAGGAGAGGCAGACTAAGTAGAAAGGGAAACAATGATGAGAAACAGTCAAAAGAAAATATAACTACAGTCAAGATCTTCACTCTGTCCTCATATGTTTTGTACGAGATAGAAGAAAATATTTTGAAACAAGGTTTATCATACTGCCCTACATCTAAGGTGGATAGCTTCAACCTGTTTTTTCTAATGGAGTTTTAGACAAAGCTGAAAAAGATTATATTATTGTGGATGAACCTGCGCTACCTTTGTTTTATTTCTTGCCCAAGGTCCATAAGGACCAGAAAAATCCCCTGGGTCGTCCCATTGTCTCAGGGATTAATTCATTATATGCCAATCTTGCACATTATATAGACCTATTGCTGCAGAAGCATGTTTTCAACCTCCGATCTCATCTGAGAGATACCACGGATTTTATTAAACATGTTTTGAAGTACCATTAAATGATGACTTTTGGCTCGTGACAATGGATATTTCATCCCTCTACACTGTAATCTATCACAGCCTCAGAATAAGTGCAATATTACACTTATTGGAACAAGATATGCCCGCTGCTCAAAAATAATTTATTTTAAAAGGTTTGAAATTTATTCTGTGCCATAACTACTTTGAATTCAATAAACAGATCTACTCACAGCACACTGGCACAGCGATGGGGTCGAAGGTGGCGCCAAGTTTCGCCAGTCTTTTTGTGGGCCTCTTTGAACAACAAATGTTTTACCCCCATCCCCTTTTTAACCATTGCCTTTTTTATAAACGATATATTGATGATATTTTTTTCGTGTGGAGTGGCAACTTGGAGCAACTGAATCAGGTTTTATCAGATCTTAATACTAATGAATGGGGTTTGAGTTTTACCCAATCAGTTTTTAAGAACCACACTGAATTTTTGATGTGATAGTTTAACATAATCAGTCAAATAAACTATATACCAAAACTTTTTTCAAGGCCATAGATAGCAATAGCTATCTAGATTTTACGAGCACACACTATAAAAATAGATTACTAATGTGCCCTTTGGCCAGTTTAAGCACATCAGACGCAATTGTACAACGCAAACGGATTTTCAAGAACAAAGTAAAATCCTTAAGGATAGGTTCCACGCAAAAAAAAAAAAGCCAAAGAAACTCATTAATGCTTCATATGAGAAAGTGAGTAAACAATCCCAGAATGAATGTTCACAACCAGGTAAAAAAAAAAAAATTTACTAATCAAGGGAGTCAGTCTACTAACACCAAGGACTGGTCTATCAATTGTATTACCAGTTTCTGTAGAGAAAATAAGGATATCAAAAAAGATTCTTAATAAGCAATGGCCAATTTTATTACAGGACCCCTTTTTAATTAAATTATTATCTCCAATGCCGGGAGTAACATTCAGACGTAACAGCACCTTGAGAAATATAGTTGCTCCGAGTAAACTGAAAGATCATAAATCATCCAAGACTACATTCCTAGACACAGTTGGAAGTTTTAAATGTGGTATCTTCAGATGCAAATGTTGTGACAGTATCTCAAATAAGACCAAAGAATTTACATCCAATGTCACCAAAGAATGTTTTCCAATTAATTCCTTCCTCAATTGCAACTCCATTTTAGTAACATACTTGCTCTACTGTCCATGTGGTCTCCAATATATTGGTCGCACAAAACAGTGCCTTAGAGACAGACTAAACAAACATAGGAGCAACACAAACTTAGGTTTTAAACTCCATAGTGTTTCTCGCCACTTGGTAGAAGTTCACAACTCGGATTTTAGCAGCATCGTGATTACACCCATAGAAGGAATATCTAAAGACGACCCCCATCTCTTCTCTTCCTTAAAAAAAAGATAGAACTTTTGGACTATAAGCTGCGCACTCTGATGCCATATGGCCATAATGAACTCATTGAAAGTGCACTGTAATGATTTATTAACTAATTAGTATTTTATATATTCACTATATTTATTATATTTATGATATGAATTGATATTACCTTTTTTATTTTTAAACGCTATTTACATGTGTTTTATATGCGTCTCATAATTTGTTTATTTAATCCATTTTTAGTCCTATACATCAATTTGTAAGTCCCGGGTAATTACTCTACTAAGACTATCTATTATATTAATTTACCAATATCATATTTAACCCCTTATGGACTCAGGGTTTTTCAGTTTTTGCCCTTTCGTTTTTTCAACCTTACTTTGAAAAAATCATAATTCTTTCAATTTTGCACCTAAAGATCCATATGATGGCTTATTTTTTGCGCCCCCAATTCTACTTTGTAACGACATCAGTAATTTTACCCAAAAATCTACGGCAAAACGGGAATAAAATCATTGTGCGACAAAATTGAAGAAAAAACACAATTTTGTAAATTTTTGTTGCTTCCGTTTCCACACAGTAAATTTTTGGGTAAAAATGACACCTTCTCTTTATTCTGTAGGTCAGTACGATTAAAATGATATGCTATTTATGTAGGTTTAATTTTGTCGAACTTCTGAAAAAAATCATAACTGCATGCAGGAAAATTTATACGTTTAAAATTGTCATCTTCTGACCCCTATAACTTTTGCATTTTTTGCGCCGTGATCTGAAGTTTTTAGCGGTACCATTTTTGTATTGATCTGACTTATTGATAGCTTTTTATTCATTTTTTTCATGATATAAAAAGTGACCAAAAATACTCTATTATGGACTTTGGAATTTTTTTGCGCATACGCCATTGACTGTGTGGTTTAATTAATGATATATTTTTATAATTCGGACATTTCCGCATGCGGCGATACCATATATGCTTATTTTTATTTACACAGTTTTTTTAAAAATGGGAAAAGGGGGGTGATTTAACCTCTTAAGGACCCAGGACGTATGAGTACGTCCTGGGTCCCGGTCCTGCGATATAACGCGGGGTCACACGGTGACCCCGCATCATATCGCGGCAGGCCCGGCGTCATAGTGAAGCCGGGACCCGCCTCTAATAGCGTGCGGCACTGATCGCGGTGCCGCGCGCTATTAACCCTTTAGCCGCGCGCTCAAAGCTGAGCCACGCGGCTAAAGGTGAAAGTAAAAAGTGCCGGTTAGCTCAGGGAGCTGTTCGGGATCGCCGCGGTATAATCGCGGCATCCCGAACAGCTGTAGCACAAGAGGAAGGTCTCTTACCTTCCTTCCTGCAGTCCGATCGCTGATTGAATGCTTCAAGCCTGAGATCCAGGCTTGAGCATTCAATCGCCGAAAACACTGATTGATCCATTCCTATGGAGATGAATCAATCAGTGTTAAAGATCAGTTAATGCAATGTTATAGACCCCTATAGGAGCTATAATATTGCATTAAAAAAGTGTAAAAAAAAAAAATCATTAACCCTTTCAATTATCCCTTCCCTAATAAAAGTTTGAATCACCCGGCATTTCCAAGAATAAAAAAAACCACAGTGTAAATAAAAATAAACATATGTGGTATCGCCACGTGCGGAAATGTCCGAATTATAAAAATATACCGCTTTTTAAACCGCACGTTCAATGGCATATGCGCAAAAAAATTCAAAAGTCCAAAATAGCGCATTTTTGATCACTTTTTATACCACAAAAAGTGATCAAAAAGTGAATAAAAAGTGATCAAAAAGTCTAATCAGAACAAAAATGGTACCGCTAAAAACTTCAGATCACGGCGCAAAAAATGAGCCCTCATAGCGCCCTGAACACAGAAAAATAAAAAAGTTATAGGGGTCAGAAGATGACCATTTTAAACGTATAAATTTTGCTGCATGTATTCATGATTTTTTTCTGAAGTGATACAAAATCAAACCTATACAAGTAGGGTATCATTTTAACCGTATGGACCTACAGAATAAAGATATGGCATCATTTATGCCGAAAAATGTACTGCGTAAAAACGGAAGCCCCCCAAAACTTACAAAATAGTGTTTTTTCATCAATTTTGTCGCACATTGATTTTTTTTCCCGTTTCACCGTAGATTTTTGGGTAAAATGACAAATTTTATTACAAAGTAGAATTAGTGACGCAAAAAATAAGCCATCATACAGAATTTTAGGTGAAAATTTTTAAGAATTATGATTTTTTAAAGTTAAGGAGGAAAAATTGAAAATGAAAAAATGGAAAAAGCCCGGGTCCTTAAGGGGTTAAGTTTTTTTTTTTTTTTTTGTAACTTTTTTTTGCAATGTTATAGCTCCCATAGGGGGCTATAACACTGCACACACTAATATTTTACATTGATTGATTAAGGGTTTCTCATAGGAAACCATTGATCAATGATTCTGCCGCTTGACTGCTCATGCCTGGATCTCATGCACTGAGCAGTCATTCGGCAATCGGACACCAGGAGGCAGGTAATGGGACCCTCCTCGTTTCCTACAACTGTTCATGATGCTGTGATTTCACCACGGCGGTCTCGAACAGCCCCCTGAGCTAACCGGCAACACTTTAGTTTCACTTTAGACGCGACGATCAACTTTGAACGCCGCATCTAAAGGGTTAATAGCATGGCACTGTGATCAGTGCTGCGCGCTATTAGCCACGGGTCTCGGCCATTGTTAGAGGCCGGGCCCGGCCCGCTGTGGCCCTGCATTATAGAACTGGAGCGGACTCTGAACGTACAGGTACTCCCTGAGTCCTTAAGGGGTTAATATAATTGTTACTTTTATATACACTATTCCCTAGTTGAATTTTTATTTATTTATTGTCTAATGACTTATACATGTTTGGGAGAGGCACCAATTCTGGTGTAAAATGGAGATTCAAAAAGCCCAATAGCACTCTGCGGGCTTTCTGGGTAAGAAGTATGCAAAGTTTCTCATCACACCACCATATAAGGTAGCGTGCCCTCTGATCAGCTCTGGCTAAAACGTCTCAGAAGCTGATTGGGATTTATGCATATATGTATGTATGTGTGTATGTATATATATATATATATATATAAATATATATATAGTGTGTATATATTTTAGAATATAACTGCAATATACATATTAATACACTTTCCTATGCATTTTATTTTCATATGCTATTTATATATTTACCATAAATATTTATCTATGATTGTGTATACAGTGACCCCCCGACCTACGATGGCCCCGACATACGATATCCATCGTATGTTGAAGTCAACATCAACATACAATGTTTTTGTATGTCGGGGTCATTGCATAGACGGCAATCCGGCAGCGCAGACTGCTTCAACTGCTGCCGGATAACCGTTTAAGGTGCCCCGTGTGGTCTGGTGATCACTCCCCGGCACTCCGGACCGTCCTCTTCTGGCTCCCCTACATCGCAATCGCTCTCCTTCGTCGTCATCATGTCACCGCGCACGCCGTCCCGTTATCCAATAGGAGAGGTGTGCGCAGCGACGAGATGAAGAGCGACGAGATGAAGAGCGACGATCCCAGGCAGCAGAGATGGTCCGGAGCAGCGGAGACGTGGCGACAGCGATGGAGGGCGACATCCAGGGCAGCGATGACGGTCCGGAGCGTCGGGGACAGGTGATTATAACTTCATATACTTTACATTGCATGGATCCCCCAACATACGATGGTTTCAACTAACGTTGGTTCATTTGGAACGAATTATCATCGTATGTTGAGGGATCACTGTATACACTTTCTTTCTCACTTTATGTATATGGGCCAGTCTATATTCTCCTTTTGCCCATGATTTAGATCTATCTGCTTAGTGTGTGTGTGTGTGTGTATGTATATATATATATATATATATATATATCTGTTGCTGTTTAACTAAGATCTAATAGCAATGTTTCTACTTTCTCTACAGTAGCTGTTATCCTCCCTGCGCTCTGTTTGGATTCGCTCCACATTACACAGCTCCCTGGTGAGCGCTCCCATCCTTCCTCCAGTCTCCTATTACAATGCTTGTATTTGTGGCCTCGGATCTAAACAGAGCGCAGGGATGCTCTCTGCATCACGTCGGCTGACAGCAGAATACTATGGCCGCGTGTGCTGATGTTTACTTCATTGAACTTCCTTCCTACACTGCTGTGTAGTGGAACGTCACATTTTTATCTACACTGGCTTTCATTAAGCCTCTCTCTCGCACAGTACTGCTGGTTCACAGAGTGAACGGGCATGCTGTGACCTCTAGTTACCACTGTGTATTTCCAATTTGTGCAGATGTTATATGCTTTATGTGCATGTAAACTATGTGGAATTTAATATACTGGTGCTGACTTTTGTTTTTAGAATGGTTTAATGGGTCCTTTCATGTTTTATGTGGGAGAGGGTAGCTCCACCCACTTTAACCTGCCGCCAATTTCCTGCTCTATAAATACGCTGTATGTATGATACATTGTATGCCAATCTGAGGAAGGAGGACTGTACTTCCAAAACGCGTCATTGGTCTTTGAACTAAATAAACATAGTGCCTGATGGTACTGATATCATATTCTTGCTTTGGATATACTTCTTTCCTGCTGGAACTCTGAACAGCGCCTGATGTATGGCTTCCCTCAAAGAGGCAGGCAGCAGAGGCAGAGGAATCAGGCGTATGCAGCTCCCACCTTCAAGAAGTCTCCAGCTTGTGGAGGCAAGAATCAGGGCTTTTGACACCTCCATTTAAGTTCCAAGGGTAGGAGCCACAGCCCCTCGGGTGTTCACAAAGATGGCGGTATTCCTCAAATCACATCATAGGCTCCAAGGGGTGTACGCTATTCCTTACCTAGACCACTGGCTGATCAAGGCTCCCTCAGAAGACCAGTGGTCTTGGGATTTTTAGCTGACATTACAAGTCCTGACAGACCCCGAACTCATCTTGAATTTCTGGAAGTTGCATCTAGTACCATCCATGGTGTGTGACTTCTTGAGGTTTAAAGTGATATTACACCCATAAACCTCTTATTCCCTATCCAAAGAATAGGGGATAAGATTTTTTGATCGCGGGGGCCTGCCGCTGGGGACCCCTGCAGCACCCAGCATTCTGTGAAGTGATGTCACACCACAGCCCCTCGTGACATCACACCACGCCTCCTCTATTAACCCCTTAAGGACCAAGCACATTTTCACCTTAAGGACCAGAGTGACGTCACGCCCCCGTGTGATGTCACGCTCCGCCCTTCAATGCGGAGCATGATGTCAGGAGCGGAGCGGGACATCACACGCCGCCAGCCCTGTGGTCGCCGGTAATCAGACTGATATTAACTGGGGTGCTGCGTGCAAGATCACAGGGGTCCCCAGCGGCGGGACCCACTGCGATCAGGCATCTTATCCCCTATCCTTTGGATAGGGGATAAGATGTCTAAGCACCGAAGTACCCCTTTAAGTACCAGGGAGCGAAGGTGTACCTGTATGCCCTTGGTCCTTAAGTGGTTAATGTCTATGGGAGGGGGCTCATCTGGGCAACAGTTAGGCCCAAGAGAGCGTCCAAGCCAGGAAGGTCTTAGACCAATCAGACAACTAACCAGCGGAGTTCTACATGAACAAGCTGGGCGGTATACGGTCACCTCAGTTTATGGCAACATTCCACCAGTTGAAGATTTGGACATACAGGCAGTGCACCAACTGGGCTTACTGTGAACCGCAGGGCAGACCTCCTCAGCAGACAACAGTTGAACCTTGTAGAATGGTGACTACATCAGGAAGTTTTCCAGTAAATTACGGGAAGATTCAGCATGCCAGACATGTCATGGCAACAATGTTAAATCGTCATGTGCAAACATTTTGCTCAATCTTCAGAAAGGAACAGTCATGCTGGCTGGTTGGTCTGTGAATGAGGAGAAAAGGTGAAAACATGTATAATCTCTTCTTCCAAAGTAATAGCATTTCTTTCATTCTAGCCGAGACAGACCTGGTTTCATCTCGCATCCAGTTTTTAAAGAGGGGTATTTTGGGAAATTCTACTTCAGCACCTGTTGATACAGGACAAATTTAAACATTTGTCACCAGACAAGTTCCATCTTACAGCCTGGCTAATGAGAGGGTAACCTTCAGAGAGCAGGGTCTTTCTGAATGCCTTATTGATCTTCTGTCACCATCTAGAAGGCCGTCTACACTTAAGGTCTATGATCATATCATTACTAAGTTCAAGGGCTGGTGTGCAGCAAATAATTCTTCTTCTCCAGCTCTGGCGGAAGTCTTTGAGTTCCTGTAAGAAAGGATTTGCTAAAGGCCTAATGTTAAATAGCCTCAAAGTGCATTTCTCTGCTGTGAGTTCACTCTTACAGGGAGAATATTCCAACCATCTCTTTGTTCGGCAGTTTTTCAAGCTGTGAAAAGTTTTCGTCCAGTCCTGAGGAATCATATTCCATCTTGGGATTTGCCAGTTGTTTTGAAAGCACTCACAGGTCCTCATTTTGAGCCACTTATGGAGGCAGACAATAAATATCTGTTGGAAAACATTCTTCTTGGTAGCTTTCACCCAAGGGTAGCATCTTCATCAAACATCAACCAGGAGTTTTTTTCCTTCTGAATATTTTCCTGACCCAAAAGATAAATACTATGTAAAATTGCATGTTCTAGATGTTAAAAGAGGTGGTCATCTGCTATCTACAAAGATCCAAGGCTTTCCATATCTTCAGAATCTTTATTCTTGCATTTCTCCAGTCCTAACAAGGGCAAAGAAGCTTTGAAAGCAACAATATCTTAATGGATAAAGGACATTATATTACTCAGTTATTCTGTCTCAACCTGGGCATCTTTAGTGGCATTATTCAAGCATTACAGATTAGGCCTCTGTACCAATGCAGAGATGTCCTTTGGCAGATGAGTGCTGGCGAGTGTCTGATTCTACCCTAGTTTCTTTTTTTCTCTTTATATCCCTATGTGTGGTGCTGGAAGGATGATAGGGAAAGTTTAGTTATACTTACTGACATTTTTACTGAAACTAACTTTCCATGAGTCCCAAATGCGGCACAAGAAATCCTCCTAATTAATTGCAGTGCTAAAAACTACATATGTTCTTCTGTGTCAAAATGCAACACAGAGGGCCTGTGCCCCGGATGTTGTAGGACCCTAACAACGCCCCTGCATCAGGAACTGATCACTGCAGGAATAGTTGTGGGCTTTATAACAGGGTTAGATGCATTCTTAGGACAAAATAACATCAGTACCTATGTAGAAATACAGTATCACTTCCCCTCCCCTTCATCCACCCATACCCCTGCCATTCATCCACCTCATACCTTCCTTGGTTGAACTTAAGGGACATGTCTTATTTCAGGCATACTTACTATGTTGCATACTTGAGTTATATATATACATAATTAGTGTGTGCACTAACATCTTTCTTACAAATGTATCTCTTTTTTTTTTATTTATGTTCATCAAGCTCTGTTATGCAATGGGAAATTTCACAAACATGTTCAGGAGTGTTTTGTGCCACTTGTCATCCGTTACATTGACCTCATGGAGTCTTCAATTGCACAGTCTATCCACAAAGGGTTCGAACAAGAAGCTTGGCAGCCAGTGAAGTAAGTTGTGCTGTTTTGTACTTTGAGTGGGAGTATGTTTCTTGTAAATGTTTGATGGAATCAACATATTTGTAATACAAAATTAAAAGGGCACTAAACTTTGCACAGATCAATTGTACTTTCTGCTGTAATCAAACTTTTTCCCCCTCCTCCTTTTCTGTTGCTCAATATTTTTCTCTAAAAATCAGCTCAGCATTGTCCTGTGTCTGCAAGACAAGTCTATAAGAGGGGGGAGGATGGAGTTCCACTCGCCAGCATTGGGAAAACTGCAAATTAGAGATAAAGCCTGCAGAGCATAAATCTGCCAAAAAAAAAATACCATATACAAGTTATATAATTACCAGAAATAGTGCTGCTCCTCATAAACACACAGAAATCTACATTAAAGGAGATATGTCATAGAAAAAAGGTATCCACGATCCGCAGGATAGTGGATACGTTTTATATCGCGGGGGGTCCGAGCACAGGGGCCCCACGCAATCTCCTGTATGGGGCCCCGGCTCTCCTCTGGAGCAGCTTGTCACAACACCTGCCCAAAGCAGGGGAGCCACCACGCCCCCTCTATATCTCTATGGGTGAGCCGCTTGGCTATCTTTGGCTCTCCCATAGAGATATATGGAGGGGACATGGTGGACCCCACTTCGGGCGGGGGTCATGATGCGCCGCTCCAGGGGAGAGCTGGGGCTCCGTACAGGAGATCGCGGGGGGCCCCAGCGCTCGAACCCCCCACGGTCTAAAACTTATCCCCTATCCTGTGCATAGGGTATAGGTTTTTATTGTATGAGACTTCTCCTTTAATTAAGACAACACTGTTATATATTATATTTCAACCCCTTACGGATCCAAGGTACATTTATGCCCTGCACTTGCAACAGGACTTTGAAGCAAACTCTGAACGTGAGCTCCCTAAAAGCCACTAAGTAATGGCTGCCATCAGTGAATTTACACAGTCTCAATCAGTTAAGACAGCAAGAGGGTTCCTTACTTACCTCCATGCTGTTGAATCGGTGCAGGCAGCCTGTATAAACAGAGCACCAATAACACTGATCAATGTTATGCTATGGCACAGCACGGAACAGTGTTTGTAATTGAAAGATTGCATGTAATAGTCTCCTATGGGGACTCGGAAATAGTGTTAATAAATGTGAATAAACCCCTCCCCTGATAAGTTTAAATCACCCCCATTTCCCAAATAAAATATTGTAATAAAAAATAACTTATTTGATATCACAGTGTGCAGAAATGTCAGAACTATTAAAGCAGAAGTACCATTGGGGAAACAAAATTCTATGATGCCCGGGCTGCCTTAAAATAAAACAATAAAGAGGACTCACCTGCCTCCGCTCCCGGTGTCCCAGTATCTCGCTCCGCCGGCATCTTTTCCTGGTCTAGCTGCTGCTCAGCAAATCACTGGCCAATGATAAGCTGAACAGCAGTGTGATGCACTGAGCCTAGGCAACCAATGCCGTGTCTCAATGCATCACACTGCGCTCAGCAAATCATCGAGGCAGCGAGATACCGAAGGAACGGGGGCAGATGAGTCCTCTTTATTGTTTTATTTTAAAGGGGTATTCCAGGCCAAAACTTTTTTTTATATATCAACTGGCTCCTGAAAGTTAAACAGATTTGTAAATTATTTCTATTAAAAAATCTTAACCCCTTAAGGACACATGACGTTCTCATACGTCTCCATTTCCGAGTCCTTAAGGACACATGACGTATGAGAACGTCATGTGTTTTACCGGCCCCCCGCAACCATCTGGAGCGGAGCCGGTCCCCGATGCCTGCTGAAATCGTTCAGCAGGCATCGGGGCATATCGCCCAGGGGGGTCATTATGACCCCCCATGTCGGCGATGGCCGCAGATCGCTGGACAATTCAGTCCAGCGATCTGCGGCGGATTCCGGGTCAATCGGGTCTCCAGTGACCCGATGACCCGGAATTACTGGCTGATCGGGGCCGTCAGAGACGGCCCCAAACAGCCAGAGCCAGCAGGGGTGAGGTGGCACTGGTGCCACCTCACGATCGCCCTGATTCGTCGTCCGGATTACCGGCCGACCAATCAGGGCGCCTGCTGCGGGTGTCAGTCCCGCAACCCGCTCCGCCCCTCTTCTGGAGGACGTGAGCGGGTGCGGGACGTGCACCCCGGGTGCTGGGGACCCCGATCCCCGGCGCCCCTGTTGGGATCGGGGCCCCAGGAGCAGCGGCGGCGGCGGAGACGACGAGGGACTGACCTGGTGCAGCGAGGATCGTTGGAGGTGAGTGACAGCCTCCTGCTGTTGCTTAGCAACAGCTCCCAGCATGCAAAAAGGGCATGCTGGGAGCTGTAGTTATGCAACAGCAGGAGGCAGACCACCACAACTCCCAGCATTCCCTTATGGGCATGCTGGGACTTGTAGTTTTGCAACAGCTGGAGGCACATTCTTTCTATGGAAAAGTGTACCTTCAGCTGTTGTGTAACTACAACTCCCAGCTTGCACAATCAGCTAAAGTGCATGCTGGGAGTTGTAGTGGTGCATCTGGTGGTTGCATAACTACAACTCCCAGCATGCCCGTTGGCTGTCGGTGACTGCTGAGAGTTGTAGTTTTGCAACAGCTGAAGGCACACTGAGTTAAGTAGCAAACCAGTGTGTCTCCAGCTGTTGCATAACTACAATCCCCAGCATCCCCAGCCAAAGTAGTATGCCTCCAGCTGTTGCATAACTACAACACCCAGCATGCCCTTCCGCTGTCCGTACATGCTGGGGGTTGTAGCTTTTGCAACAGCTGAAGGCACACTGGTTGCAAAACACTGAGTTTGTTACCAAACTCGGTGTTTCACAACCAGTGTGCATCCAGCTGTTGCAAAACTACAACTCCCAGCATGCACTGATAGACCGTACATGCTGGGAGTTGTAGTTTTGCAACAGCTGGATGTTCCCCCCCCAATGTGAACGTACAGGGTACACTCACATGGGCGGAGGATTACAGTAAGTATCCGGCTGCAAGTTTGAGGTGCGGCAAAATTTCTGCCGCAGCTCAAACTGCCAGCGAGAAACTACTGTGAACCCCCCGTCCGTGTGACTGTACCCTAAAAACACTACACTAACACAAAATAAAATAAAAAGTAAAAAACACTACATATACACATACCCCTACACAGCCCCCCTCCCCTCCCCAATAAAAATGAAAAACGTCTGGTACGCCACTGTTTCCAAAACGGAGCCTCCAGCGGTTGCAAAACTACAACTCCCAGCATGCACTGATAGACCGTACATGCTGGGAGTTGTAGTTTTGCAACAGCTGGATTTCCCCCCCCCCCCCCCCCCCCCAAAAGTGAACGTACAGGGTACACTCACATGGGCGGAGGATTACAGTAAGTATCCGGCTGCAAGTTTGAGCTGCGTCAAATTTTCTGCCGTAGCTCAAACTGCCAGCGAGAAACTACTGTGAACCCCCGCCCGTGCGACTGTACCCT
The DNA here is from genome assembly GCF_029499605.1 of Hyla sarda. Classification (NCBI taxonomy): domain Eukaryota; kingdom Metazoa; phylum Chordata; class Amphibia; order Anura; family Hylidae; genus Hyla; species Hyla sarda. The sequence goes on from NC_079192.1 coordinate 239,251,093, forward strand.
AAAAACACTACACTAACACAAAATAAAATAAAAAGTAAAAAACACTACATATACACATACCCCTATACAACCCCCCTCCCCAATAAAAATGAAAAACGTCTGGTACGCCACTGTTTCCAAAACGGAGCCTCCAGCTGTTACAAAACAACTACTCCCAGTATTGCCAGATAGCCGTTGACTGTCCAGGCATGCTGGGAGTTTTACAACAGCTGGAGGCACACTGTTTGGGAATCACTGGCGTAGAATACCCCTATGTCCACCCCTATGCAAGTCCCTAATTTAGGCCTCAAATGCGCATGGCGCTCTCACTTTGGAGCCCTGTCGTATTTCAAGGCAACAGTTTAGGGCCACATATGGGGTATTGCCGTACTCGGGAGAAATTGGGCTTCAAATTTTGGGGGGTATTTTCTGCTATTACCCTTTTAAAAAATGTCAAATTTTTGGGAAAACAAGCATTTTAGGTAAAAAAAATATATATTTTTTTACGTATGCAAAAGTCGTGAAACACCTGTAGGGTATTAAGGTGCAAATTACCCCTTGTTACGTTCCCCGAGGGGTCTAGTTTCCAAAATGGTATGCCATGTGGTTTTTTTTTTGCTGTCCTGGCACCATAGGGGCTTCCTAAATGCGGCATGCCCCCAGAGCAAAATTCGCTTTCAAAAAGCCAAATGTGACTCCTTCTCTTCCGAGACCTGTAGTGCGCCAGCAGAGCACTTTTCACACCCATATGGGGTGTTTTCTGAATCGGGAGAAATTGGGCTTCAATTTTTGGGGGATATTTTCTGCTATTACCCTTTTTAAAATTGTAAAAATTTTGGGAAACCAAGCATTTTAGGTAAAAAAAATATATATTTTTTTACATATGCAAAAGTCGTGAAACACCTGTAGGGTATTAAGGTTCACATTACCCCTTGTTACGTTCCCCGAGGGGTCTAGTTTCCAAAATGGTATGCCATGTTTTTGTTTTTTTTGCTGTTCTGGCACCATAGGGGCTTCCTAAATGCGGCATGCCCCCAGAGCAAAATTTGCTTTCAAAAAGCCAAATGTTACTCCTTCTCTTCTGAGACCTGTAGTGCGCCAGCAGAGCACTTTTCACCCCATGCGAGGTGTTTTCTGTATCGGGAGAAATTGGGCTTCAAATTGTGGGGGGTATTTTCTGCTATTACCCTTTTTAAAAATGTAAAATTTTTGGGAAACCAAGCATTTTAGGTAAAAAAAATATATATTTTTTTTACATATGCAAAAGTCGTGAATCACCTGTGGGGTATTAAGGTTCACTTTACCCCTTGTTACGTTCCCTGAGGGGTCTAGTTTCCAAAATGGTATGCCATGTGTTTTTTTTTGCTGTCCTGGCACCATAGGGGCTTCCTAAATGCGGCATGCCCCCCAAAAACCATTTGTCGCTCCTTCCCTTCTGAGCCCTCTACTGCGCCCGCCGAACAATTAACATAGACATATGAGGTATGTGCTTACTCGAGAGAAATTGGGTTTCAAATACAAGTAAAAATTTTCTCCTTTTTATCCCTTGCAAAAATTCAAAAATTGGGTCTACAAGAACATGCGAGTGTAAAAAATGAAGATTTTGAATTTTCTCCTTCACTTTGCTGCTATTCCTGTGACACACCTAAAGGGTTAATACACTTACTGAATGTTTTTTTGAATACTTTAGGGGGTGTAGTTTTTATAATGGGGTCTTTTATGGGGTATTTCTAATATGAAGACCCTTCAAATCCACTTCAAAACTGAACTGGTCCATGAAAAATAGTGAGTTTGAAAATTTTGTGAAAAATTTCAAATTTGCTGCTGAACTTTGAAGCCCTCTGGTGTCTTCCAAAAGTAAAAACTCATAAATTTTATGATGCAAACATAAAGTAGACATATTGTATATGTGAACCCAAAAAAAATATATTTTGAATATCCATTTTCCTTACAAGCAGAAAGCTTCAAAGTTAGAAAAATGCAAAATTTTCATTTTTTTCATCAAATTTTGGGATTTTTCACCAAGAAAGGATGCAAGTTACCATAAAATTTTACCACTAAGTTAAAGTAGAATATGTCACGAAAAAACAAGCTCGGAATCAGAATGATAACTAAAAGCATTCCAGAGTTATTAATGTTTAAAGTGACAGTGGTCAGAATTGCAAAAAACGCTCCGGTCCTTAAGGTATAAAATGGCCTGGTCCTTAAGGGGTTAATCCTTCCAATAGTTATTAGCTTCTGAAGTTGAGTTGTTGTTTTCTGTTTAACTTCCCTCTGATGACTCACATCCCGGGAGCTGTGCAGTTCCTATGGGGATATTCTCCCATCAACAAATATGGAGGCCGGATGAAGTGCATGTGCACGAAATCAACCGGTTAATTGCCTCCTGAGCTTCCCTCACTCTTCCCTACCCCATGGACGGACCTCATGTCGATTAGCAGCTAGCATCTTACTGTGAGTTGCCGGACCCCTTTTCTTTGTTACTAGCATAATTTACAAATCTGTTTAACTTTCCGGAGCCAGTTGATATATATAAAAAAAGGTTTTGCCTGGAATACCCCTTTAAGGAAGCCCGGGTATTATATGAATAATTTTTTCCAATAGGACTTCTCCTTTAAAATGTAATGTTAATGGAATTGCATGGGGAATGGTGTAAACGTAAAAATTACCAAAGTCCAGAATTGCTTATTTTTAAGCACTTCATATACCAGAGGAAAAAAATTATAAAACACGATTAAAAATCCCCTTCAAAACAGAAATGGTATTGATAAAAACTACAGATCATGTCACAAAAAATTAGCCTTCATACATCCCCGTATGTGAAGAAATAAGTGTTATAGGAGTCAGAAGATGACAATTTTAAAGGGGTATTCCAGGCATACATATACATATTTGGTATCGCCACGTGCGTAAATATCTGAACTATTAAAATAAAATGTTAATGTTACCGTACGGTGAACGGTGTGAACGTAAAAAAAAAAAAGTCAAAAATAGCTTTTTCTAACATTTTATTCCCAAAAAATTAATAAAAAATTATTATTTATAGTTTTATAGTTAAAGTTTTATATAAGCAAATATGGTATCAGTAAAAAAGTACAGATCACGGCGCCAAAAATTAGCCCTCATGCCGCCGCTTATACGGAAAAATGAAAAAGTTATAGGTCTTCAAAATAGGGGAATCTTAAACGTACTAGTTTGGTTAAAAAGTTTGTGATTTTTTTTTTAAGCGCAACAGTAATAGAAAATTATGTTATCATGGGTATCATTTTAATCATATTGACCCAAAGAATAAAGAACACATGTCATATTTACCATAAATTGTACGGCGTGAAAACGAAACCTTCCAAAATTTGCAAAATTGCGGTTTTCTTTTTAATTTCCCCACACAAATAGTATTTTTTTTGTTGCGCCATACATTTTATGGTAAAGTGAGTGATGGCAAACAGCATACAAAATGACTCAGATTTTTCCTAGGTTGCAATGCAGCCAAGACCTGACTCACTAGTCAGCTGATGAAAGGGAGCCTGTCTGCTTCAATGGGTGGAGGGATTGCTTGGTGGGAGAGAGATCAATCTGCAACTAATGCAACAGCTGTAGGCACCCTTATTGAAAACCACAGGTCTTTTGAATGGATGCAGCTCATTTATGTTTTAATGGGTGGGGTGGCTGATGTGTGGGAGGGAGGAAAATTGAATTATGGGATTTGTAGGCAAAAGAAGAAAACTCAAACAGGAAATACCAGTTCACAAAAAGCTAGCCACAGTATTATGGTAATCTCACAACATAGCCATTAAGCCCCAAGACAAGCGTAGATCCTTCCTAAGCATGTCCATTACTGTCTGGCAGGTATGTACTAAAATCACCTTATGGTGGATATCCCCTTTTAAGGGGTTAAGCAAACTAATTTGCTTACAAAATTGATCCTTTCTTTTTTTAAAGTACCTAAATAATTTAAATGGGCACTGTCAGATACAAAAACATCTGATATGTTGTAAAGCATGCAGCATAGGTTTTACAATTGCTTTCATTAGAAAATTTTCAGTATTTTATACTGAAAAAGCCAATCAAACAACTGCCCCCCTGTCTACTTTGACACATACTAGTCCTGCTGTGTCCGTGCATCATCACCTATGTCATGGACACACTTCCTTGATTGACAGCTGTGAACAAAAATCCTCCCACTGTCAGCTTGTGTCCCGCTACTGTCAGTGAGGACAAGCAGGGAGTTGTAGTTTTGCTAATGCTAGAGGAGATGTGAGCAGACAGCATACTGAGGGAGGGGCGGAGACCTGCACATTGAGGCCATGCCCCCTCCCTTTTAGAGGAGTTAAGACAGTGAGCTAAACTAAAAGTGTAATAAAAAAAATAAAGGTGCTAGACACATAAAAATTAGATGTACATGGTTAGGATTAGGTACTGAGTGATATATTTAAGTTTTGTTCAATCTGGCGGGTACGCTTTGTGTAATTTTAATCGTAAAGGTAGGTTCACATGTAGCATATATATGCAGCACAAAATCCACCATGCAACGGGACATATGCTGCATATTCTCCGATGAGCAGACACACAGGGCTTTCTGAAAACCTGCTTAGGCTCCTTTCACACTACCATTGGTCACCTGTAAAAACTCCTGTCATGAACTACCATCTGAAAGTCCCTAAAACAGCCATCAATATATCCCATTCATATCAATGGGATTTTTTGACCATCCTTCAGCACCAGTTATGTACCGTTATGACGGTCGGTTTTTGGCGGCATGAAAGACTATACATGCACTGATTTTTGTTCCGTCAAAAATAACAATGGAATAACGGATGCTATGGTGACAGATGTTCACAATTGACATCCGTTAGTGCCTGTTATTTTAACGTCCATTATGAGCTGTTATTTGTACTGCGCATCAGAGCAGCATCACAACCAGGAAGTCACATGGAAGAAAAATAACAGACATAAAATAACGGACTATAACGGTGCATGCCAGATGAAATAACGGGTGATAACGGATGGAACATGTCCATTATTTTGACAGAATGGGCGTTAAAATAACAGACGTTGGTCATCCATTAGCATCCGTTATGTTCAGTTATTTTGTCTATTTTTCATCACCTCTTTCAGCAGAAAAAACAGCTGTCAAAATGCAGGAACACAACGGTAGTGTGAAAGAAGCCTTAATGTTTTGTTTTTCTTCAATTTCTCCCCACAAATATTTTTTTTCCCATTCCCTCCCCACACAGCTCCTGGACCTTGCATATCTATTGAGTTCATAAGCACAATCAGAAACTTCCTAAATAAAAGCAGAACTCTTTCTGACTCAGCGATTTTTCATTTTTGTGTTTTTTCCTCCTCGCCTTCTAAAAGCCTCAACTCCTTTAATTTTCCAACTACAGACCCATATAAGGGCTTGTTTTTTGCACCACCTATTGCAATGACACCACTTAATGTATTTTACCACAAAATCTAAACCAAAATCAAAAGAATATTATTTGTGGGGCAAAACAACCCCACATTTATGCAAATTTTGTGGAGTTTCTGTTCTATGCAGTACACATTTTGGTAAAAATGACACATTATGTATATTCTGTAGGTCAATATGTTTACAGCAATACCCAATTTAGAGATTTTTTTGTTTGTTTTACTACTAACTACTGAAAATTGCCCTCTTCTGACCCCTATAACACTTATTTTTACATATACGGGACTGTATTAGGGCTTATTTTTTGTACTATTATTTGTTGTTTTTATCTGGACCATTTTTGTTTTGATGGGACCCCTTTGATTGCTTTTTACTCACTTTCTTCTGGTCTATGAAATGACCAAAAATCTGCAATTCTGGTGTTTATTTTTTTACATTATGATTCAAACTTTTATTAGTGGAGGGCTTAGTCACATGTATTAACATTTTGTTTAATTTTATTCACAATTTTTTTGTCCCCATAGGGGACTATTACATGCAGTCTTTCAATTGCAAACACTGAACAATGCTGCGCCATAGCACAGCATTGATCAGTGTGTGCTTTACTTGTATTGGTGCAGCGATCAGATGGCACAGAGGCAGGTAGGGATCCTCTGTCCGTCATCTCAGCTGGTTGCTACCCTGCGATTTCGCCACTGTGTTCAGTTCACTGAGCTATTGTGCATTTTATCATTTTTAGATGCCGCAGTCAGCTTTGATTGTGTTATCTAAAGGGTTATTTTCAGACATCAGCATAATTGTTATGTCTGCAAAAGCCATGTGTCCAGCAGCCAGGACTTTAAGCGAGCTCAGCTCCTGACCATAATATGCTCCAAAATGAGGACCAAATACTGACCAAAATATTGTGTGTAAACCCAGCCTCGCAGTAATAAATGGTTTAGTGATCATCCAGATGATGTGTAATTAAAAAAGAGTTGTCTCTGAACCCCTGGAATAATTAACATATTCACCACTGCTTCATTATTGTACTACCTTCCGCCTCAATTGTGTGATGCCAATAACTGTAAGGATTGTGGGATAGGGGTAGAAACACTCCTATTGGTTAAACCCTATTAGTCTGATTACAGACTTTTTATATGAAAACATATTTTATTTAAATGATTTCAAACTGAAAATTTAATATTTACATATATACTTAAATGTATTTTAGGGCTATATTATGTGACCAGTGTTGGTCATCCAGTTGAGGTTCTCCAAATTTTACATTAAAAGAAAACATAGACAACCACATTCAGCATTTAGGACTCTACCTGGTCATTAATAACAACAGATATTTATCTTATTTATAAATAAAGGGTCATAAATATCGTATGGATCTTTTATTGCATATGGGTATGGTCATACGTGCTGTATTTTGCTGTCTTTTTTCTGCCATAGGTTGTCTCTCTGCTGTAGGATCATTGCTGCCACTGAGGCTGCAGACAGCAGATATCATTGTTTAGTCCTAGTCTGTCATAGTTTCCAAGGCTGGCAATACAAAGTCATGTCATCATTGATTTTGACTAGATAGCCATGCAGTGGCTATGGTGGCTGCCTCTTTTCTTGTAGTATGTCAATCAACTGGTCACTAGACTGATTGATTGTGAATTATAATTAATATTACTTTTAATGTGATGTAATGTGTTCTTTTTTAAAGTATTTATTTTCATAATTTTAAATCCAAGAAAAGAATAAGTAGAACAAAATACAAACATACTCCAGGTAGCCACGGGGGCAAGCCCAGACAGAAATTAAAGAATACAGTGCAAGAACCTGTCAGGGAGGTCAAATAAATAACTCAAGGAGCCCTCTGCATCTGCCAGTGTATTGTCTGCAGAATGGGAAATCTTTTCTACAATAGACCCCCCTAGGGATGCCCTGTCTTCCTGGTGATACACAGACAGCTGCCGCCAGGGGCTCGACTCCCAGTGCAAAAAGAAGGGGAGACTATGGCAGCCCTGCCTCGTCTCCCTACCCAGGGGAGAAAAGGGTTCAGAAACATCTAGGTTTGTACGAATGCGTGACCGAGGACATTCAAACAAAAGGCGGACCCTGGAACTAAACTGGGGACCAAATCCTGAAGCTCTCATTACTCCCCAGAGATAATGCCACTCCACAGAGTCAAATGCCTTATAGATATCAAGTTTACCACAAACCCGGAAGAGCTACCCTCTCTGGAAGCGCCAATATTCAGCTGGAGATGTTTAACATTTTTGTCAGTAGCCCTGCCCGGCATGAACCCCATGATGTAATGTATTCTGTTGAAAATATTCAAACAACCAATTCCTGCAAAATTTCATACATGTATGGTACCGGCACAACAGGTTTACCCATGGTCATGCAACAGCCACAGTAAGAAAACTCAGATGCTAGACAATTAAGGGTACGTTCATACTGTGTGATCTCCAAGCAGAATTCTACTCAGAAATTATGCAGCTGGGAATTTTTTTTCATTGGCATTCTATTGTACCTTTCACATATGCATTCTTTTGGTGAAAATCTATGCAGACTGCATTGTCATCAATGTTGAGAATTCAATTGTCATCAACAGAGGTCGTAGTGCTGAATGATTTTTGTTATGCCCGCAGTAGACAAATTATATCCGCCAAGAATATCTTTGGGCAGAAATGTCATAGTGTGAAGGCACCACAATCAAAACTGCCCATGGAGCGGACAAAGCTAGAGGGCTCACTTCATGATCATTTGACATTTGTTTAAAGCATACTTATATCATAAAATTATCATAAATAAAAAACTGTAAAGTGTTACTCAGTAGCTCCCCCTGATCATGTACATCTAAGTTTTATGTTTTCAGCCCCTATATTTCTATTAAAAACCGCTTACAGCAGTTGCAGTCTGGATTCTCATCTACTTCATCTTCTCAAAAGCAGGGGGCGTGTCCCTCTCCTGCCCTCACTCTACATGACCAAACTTCCTCCCTTACTGTCTCAAGAGTGAGCCTGGTAGTCAGCCAATCACTGCAGGCTGCTCTCTAACCCTTTCCTCTCTGGATTTGTAGTTCATTATACACAATACATATACACACACACATATCTATATATGTATATATATATATATATATATATATATATATATACACACACACATCTGTTTATCCTATCTATATATATATATATATATATATATATATATATATAAAACTCAATGGCCCTCATTTACTAAGGATGGAGTGTAGGTTTCTTTGTGGGTTTTAATTCCCTACACTTTATTTTCCACGGTATTTACTAAGGTTTCCCCACATTTTCCACTTTCCCTACACTTTGCTTTTTTTTACACATGCTCTGATCTGTCTGGTTTTCCTCAGCTCAAATCCACCACATTTTATGTGGAAACCTTAGTAAATATGTTGGGTTTTTGTGAAAATGTCGGGAACACGCCCCTTTTCTGAGTCCACGTCCCATTTTCCCGGAATCCACGCCCCCTTTTTCGGGTTTTCTTAGCAAAATGGAGAGTTCATCGTTTTTTTTCAATTCTGGCGCAAATTCTGGCGGGTTTGCAATAGTAAATGAGGGCCAATTTGTGTGTGTGTGTATGTTCCAGCATCACGTCCAAACGGCTACAGATATTAACATGAAACATGGCACACATGTTACTGATATGCCAACAACAAACTTAGTATAGATAATTTAACCCTTACTCACCACCATTTGCCAGGGTCAGGGTTTTTGTTTAAAGTCCCATACAAGTCTATGGAAAATATATGTTACTGCATAACTTCCAAATGGCTGGAGATATTTCGATTATGCTTGATTGTGTCCCATCAGTGCTGAAGTCACTTGTACATTCTACACTGAGGGTGTCCGTCAAACCAAGAAGAGAACCTGTTAAAAATTTGAACCCCACCCCTGGTATGAATTGCCCACCTTAAACCCCCCTGCTGCCTCTTCTTAGAAAATAAAGTGACCTCCCCTAATACATCTGTGCCACTGATGTAATAATAGAAGCAGGGAGTGAGAATCGAAGATCCTCGGAAAAACGTGGTGCTCCAAAAGCGCTCCTTTACAAGGTATTGATAACCATGGGTCATGCTCTCCCAGTCAGACATTTCTTTCCTAGCAGCCCCCCAGTCTGACTGGGAGAGCATGACCCATGGTTATCAATACCTTGTAAAGGAGCGCTTTTGGAGCACCACGTTTTTCCGAGGATCTTCGATTCTCACTCCCTGCTTCTACTGACCAGACGCCCAGGACCGGTTCCCGGGACGGTGAGGTGCCAGCAGCCCTTTCTAGATCACATGTCCCCAGAGACCTGGGACCAAAGCTGATAACGGTGTTGTGCCTCGGACACAACACGCTCAGGTGAGCGCAACACCTTTCTTTTCCACCATTTCACCACTGCTCAAGCAGAATCATGGCACATTAGTGCGCTTTTTGTCTGTTTCTTTTTTTACATATTCGAGCATCTACTGATGTAATAATGGTTTTTATTGGTACTTGTGTTCCCTTACTTGAAGCAGCATCAGCTGACAGCCAATAAGACTAACCCCCTCTTACTAACCCCTACATGCGGAGCAAATTTTGTAGCGGCATGCAACATTGAGTGGCCCCACTCCTTTTTACTCCTCCCTTTTGTGGCTCCTGGGCTTCGGATCTTTTGGAGACCTAGCAACACCCCTGGACATGACCATAGTTAGCTGCAAAAGACTGGAAGTTTAAAATGTACCTGTCATTAGCAAAAAAAAATTATAAAGTATAGGGAATAACATTATATTTATATTTGTGATATACATTGGTTAAAAAAATGTGTATATGTTTGTCCCTACAGCTATTGCCTTTGTGTCTCTGTAAAGAGACCAAATACAGGAAGTATGGGTGGACAAGCAGGGCACTGCATTGAGGACAAGCAGGGCTCTGTGCATTGAGGACAAGCAGGGCTCTGTGCATTGAGGACAAGCAGGGCTCTGTACAATGAGGACAAGCAGGGCTCTGTACACTGAGGACAAGCAGGGCTCTGTACACTGAGGACAAGCAGGGCTCTGTACACTGAGGACAAGCAGGGCTCTGTACACTGAGGACAAGCAGGGCTCTGTCCACTGAGGACAATCAGGGCCCTGTGCACTGAGGACAAGCAGAGCTCTGTTCAATGAGGAGAAGCAGGGCTCTGTTCAATGAGGAGAAGCAGGGCTCTGTACACTGAGGACAAGCAGGGTTCTGTACACTGAGGACAAGCAGGGCTCTGTGCACTGAGGTTCTGTGACACACCCCTGGCTCACACAACAGGATGATTGACAACTTGGGAGCCTGCACAGAGCCCTGCTTGTCCTGCCCTCACTTCCTGTATTTGGACTCCTTATAGAGACACGCAGGCAATAGCTGCAGCATTTTTCCACCCATGAATATACACATTTTTTTTAACCAATGTATATTACAAATATACATAAAATGCTGTGTGCATGAAAATGTTTGATATGCAAAAACAAGGCAACTTATAGACCGTTTTTCTTCAGCACCAAAAATGTTTAGAATTTCACACTGCAGTATGCAGTGGGATTACTAGTATGACCCAAATACTAATTATGATCCAAATAGCATACCAGTGGCAATAAAATAGTGGTCAGTCAGTTATCCAGTTGAAAAGCAACCAGATCACACTGACACTTTATTATCATACAGGGATCACTATGTTCAGTCATACTAAGATGGTAGTATGCACTTCTGTTAATAAAGGGCAACTGGTTCAGGGACAAAAATGTGGTCACATTAACCTGAACTTTTTCAAGCCTTTACCGTGTATAAAGAATTGCAATAACATTTACATAAGAGGCACCACCCATCATCTTAGAGTCCATAAATGTATGCTAGTAACAAGAAAATGCTAGGCTTTGTTATATTGAACAAACAAAAATAGCACACTTTTCTGGATCACACTTTGTCTGTGGTTCTTCCAGCGTCCCTTTTCTCCAATAGAAATCACATACGGTAGATGCAAAATGTTATTATTCAGTCACATGTACGGTATTGTCCTTTTGTAATGTTAAATTCTGTATTTAGATACCAGCTTAAGTGTAAACCTAGCTTTAAAGTAGCTGTGAAGCTTACCTGTCAGCAGGAAAACAGTTGTGTAAATGACTAGATAGGACTAGTGATCAGAATTCCGGACATATCTTTTTTTTATCGCTATAGTCCTTTCCAACGACTAGGTATAAGCTTCTTTGTTATTATGCAATTGAGGCTTACGTTTAGCATAGCAAGAGCCCAGGTAAGTCCAGCCCATGTCCATGGGCAATGCCCCCTTGGCTTTTGAGCCTCATTTATATAATGACAAAAAAAAAAAACATAGACACTGGAAAGGACTATGGCAATTAAAAAAGGTATGCCCGAAATCCAGATGAGACGGTCTATCTAGCCATCTGCTTATTTACGCTCATGTGTTTCTGCTGGCAGGTCGATTACAAAATAACCAATATTGTATTGATTACAACCTCCTTCCAATTCAACATACCATTGGTCCACATGTAAGCCTCTATACCTTAACAGTGAGATTTTTTTTAATTCAATATGTAATATTAGTTGATCAAGAAGCCTGAAGGTAGGCAGTTACTTGAATAAAATAAAATCTGATATTTAGGTTCCACACCTAAGAATGTGTACATACTAAAGAATATATTGTGTTTTTCTTTGTATCCATTAATTATCTTTTACAGAAGCATCACCAACAGTCTTCCTAGTGTACCTCTTCCAAAAGTTCCAAGCTTGGCACTTAACCTTCCACAGATCCCTAGTTTTTCAGCACCATCCTGGATGACGTCATTATATGAGTCCACGTGTGTACTAATGAGTGTATTCCCAATGCATGATTATTCTGCATGCTGTGGATTTAGACCTTCTGTGTTGTTTTTGTGCTGTGCTGTTGTGTAGATGCATGTACAGTGCACATAGCTATAAAATTCTGGTAATCAACTGCGGAATGACTACTTCCTAGGAAGACAATTTAATTGTCTATAACTAAACTAAAGGCCCTTCTTCACAGGCTGACATTGGGCAGGAAACAAGCACCATTCTCACTGATCGGCTCTTGTTTGTGGAGCCTTTACAAGACTCAATCAATCATGCATCTATTCAGATGCATCATTATCTGCCGGTCTACACAGGGCGATGTGTGGCTGATAACTGTAGTTTAAATGGCCGTACAAAAGATTAAATCAGCTGATGAACCAGTGTTTACTTGTATGTTTGCTGAACACTGGCCCTTTTACACAGGCCTATTATCAGAAATAGGTGTTCCTTTTCCCTATGTGTAAATGGACCTTAAAGGGGTACTCCGGTGGAAAACTTTTTAAATGAACTGGTGTCAGAAAGTTAAACAAATTTGTAAATTACTTCTATTAAAAAAATCTTAATCCTTTTAGTACTTTTTAGCATTTTTTGTGCTGTCCACAGTGCTCTCTGCTGACACCTCTATCCGTGTCAGGAACTGTCCAGAGCAGCATAGGTTTGCTATGGAGATTTTCTCCTGCTCTGGACAGTTCCTTATATGGGCATCAGGTGTCAGCAGAGAGCACTGTGGAGAAGAAAAAAAGAAATACATTTTTTTTTAGATTTTCCTCTGTAGAAAACAGCTGCTAAAAAGTACTGAAAGGATTAAGGTTTTCAATAGAAATAATTTACAAATCTGTTTAACTTTCTGGCACCAGTTCATAAAAAATAAAAAAAATAAATAAAAAAAAGATTTTCCACGGGAGTACCCCTTTAAGTGTTGTGTCAGAAAGTGAACAATAGATTCTGTTACAGACAAACATTTGGAGCAGTAACTTATAAACAACTAAGTAACTTATAAAAGCAGTTGTTTGTGTAGGCTTTTAAGGATTTCTAAGTCTATTTATGTAGCAAATTTAAATCTTATTGGAGTTATCCTTATGGAACTTGATACCAAATACTGTTTCAAGCCTATGCCTTTTTGTAACTGCATATAATTGTAGTAATGTTATTTCTGTGAGCAAGTTGCATAAGCAAATCGCAATGGTTAATACTAGGCAGACTCCCAACACATGGCAATTCATGTTAGGTAAAAGTAACTATGTTTCTTTCTATGCTATTTGTAGGTTTCATAAATTTCCCATCAGAATCTGCATGAAAGCCATGTAGTATCTGCTTACTTTTAATTTGAATCCACAGTATAGTTCTCACTGTCCTTCTCTTTTACTATGTAAATTTGAAATCTGTGAACATTGTGCCATTGAGTCTTACGTGTCCAGGGAAGGCAGAGGGGGGCATTCCTTAGCATGGCAAGAGCCCAGGTAAATCCAGCCCATGTCCATGAGCAATGCCCCCTTGGCTTTTGAGCCTCGTTTACATAATGACAAAGAAATATTGACACTGGAAAGGACTATGGCAATTAAAAAAAAGTTGTGCCTGAAATCCTGATGAGAAGGCCTATCTAGCCAAGTGAATGGTTATGTGCTTTCATAAGGTAGAAAAATACAATTATTTTCTGGTGCCAGCCCCTACAAACATATTCTCTCCCCCCGCTCCCCATTCCACAAATTATCTCAAGGGCAGGGCCCGACTCTCCCAGCTGAAATAGTATGGTGGGTCAGCACTCTATTCATTGTATATGAGAGCATCAGAGATACTCAGCCACAGTATAGGGGATATGTTTTTAGGATCTGGAACACTGTTTTTGGTAGGGTAACACAGCCCTGTGTGTGCAATGAGGTTTGGAGGCAGGCTGAACACGCAGCCGTGACTGTGATGTTCGGGCCTGCCTCCAAACCTTACTTCACACACAGGGCTGTAACGGGGAAGCCCGTGTCTTCTCATAGCAAAATGCACAGCGTGAAATACAATATGTGTGACCCTACCCTTAATGGGAAGCGGCCACCTAACAGACATCCTTATATTTGTTATTTATGTAATAAAACTTACTAAACTTAAATAGTTTGAGGACGTACCATTGGATAACTACATTAATCTGTTATATAGAACTTCTTGCTAATACAGGTTATATAGATCTATCTTGCTAATATAGGTTATAATTAGTGATCAACCGTTGGTGGACAGTTGGGAGCCCCCCCCCCCCCTATAGATAGTCGCCTGGACTCACTAGTGGCAGCAGGTTTGCAAGACTCTAATATAAAATGTATAAGCATCTTTATCCCACTTAGAATAAAGATGGAAGACCAACCCGGCTTCTTTAGGGTGTATTAGTTTTGACTTACTTTAAACCACTAAGCTTCAATTGCATAGTCACAGCCGAACTACAATTTCTCATTTAGTTATGCAACAATATAGAAAATCTCAGTTCTCAGTACAAGTTACCAATAACATAAAGGGCTGTCAAAAAGCAAAAAAGAGTAATCACAGCAGTCATTGTTTTACTTAAGGGCTTCTCATATAGTCTATTTTTCATTCATTTAAATCTATATGATAATTTTCAGTATATTTTATATAGTGTTTATATGCTATAGCATGATGTTTTTTTTGCTCAGTAACTGTGTACATGTTACATTAAGGTATTATTCCTTTGGGCATTACCTAAGGCACATTTGTTATTTTACTAGAATGTATTGAGCATTCAAATTTCTGAAAAGCAACTATTGATGGTAATATCATCCTCTGTTAACAGTCTGGTACAAGGGATTGGGTTATCAGCTTGCACACATGGTGGTTTGCAACATGGGGATTTCTGGCATGCTGCCGTTAATTTCAGATCCCCTTGAGACAAATGTTGTAGTTGTTGAGACAATACAAACACAAATTGCCAAAGGTTTAGTGGAAAATACTACGTTTAATTATGCATATTGTATTTTCCAGGATTTTGATTTAAAGTTTAACATTAAAGTAATTATAATAGAAATTGTCTAATAGCTAAAAGGTCAGGTATGTCTATTAAAGATTAAAAAGTAATAATGTATTGCGTAAAATTACAAATCAGATATGTAAAATTAAGTACATCAGTGTAAAATGCTAAACAGGTTCATATGCCACAATTAAAAATGTAATTATGAAAATATGACATTTTCCAATAAATATGAAAGTTTGAAGTATTTTTATAGAAAGACAGATGTGTAGGTTATGCGTATATGTATATACTGTATACATAATTACATCTATATCTATATTTTTGTATACATAATGTGACTTGTAAGTTATAATCCTTATAAATGCTTATTTCTTACTGTCTTGTACATGTTTATTCAGTTTACTTGTTCAATCAGTATATCACCTGTTCTTTAGAAGTTTCATTATAGTATTTTATGTTGTTTTCGAGTGGTTCTTCTATAATGGTACATTTGGGGCATTAGATCCTCTGGTTTGGGAGATGTTAGGGAGTGTAATGTGCTATGTGAAATGTTCTGTGTTTTGCTTTGATTGGTCTACTGGGAGTTTTAGCTCAAGGGATAACTTGGCTAGACCTTCTTATCCCTGCACATTTGCTGGCACTGAACGTGACATCGCAAACAACCTTAAAGAAACCGAACACTTTGATAGAAAAATAATTATTTTTATTAATTTAGTGGTGGTTATTTTTTAGTATTTTCCATTTTTCATTTTTCATTTAAAAGATTAGTCTGGCAAGTAAAAATTAGTTTGTTTTGGATACCAACTATCATGTTTCTTTTACAATCATTAGGTTTCTGTACATGCTACAGATTTTCCTCAGCATATTTTTGTGGTTAAATGTTCATATTGTGTTACAGTAACTGCAAAATGGAAGCATTTTAAAGGAGTACTCTGCCCCTGGACATCTTATTCCCTATCCAAAGGATAGGGCATAAGATGTCTGATCGCGGGGGGGTCCTGCCACCGGGACCCCCACGATCTCTGGACAGCTCCCCGACATCCTGAAAGTTTTTGTTCAGAACATTGGGTTTGGGCAGCCATAATCTTGATGTCACGCCACGCCCCCTTCATTCAAGTCTATGGGAGGCGGCGTGACGAGCAACCACAGCCGCCAGAAACCGGCATTCTTAACAAAAATGTTCAGAACACCCGGTATTGTCCTTGCTGTCGTACCCCCAGCAATCGGACATCTTATCGTCTATCCTTTGGATAGGGCATAGATGTCCAGGGATGGAGTATCACTTTAAGGAATCTTATTCACATGCTGCAGAATAAATGTCTGTGCAGAAATTGACCCAAGGACTGGATTTTAAATTTGCAGGATGTCAATTTATGTAGCGGATGAATTGTAGATTTTTTCTATTGAATACTAAATTGTGATCCACCTTTTGTAGTGTCAGAAGATGTTACTGATCTGTAACTCAGCTCTCCCAGCCTCAGTTTCAGTTTATAAACATATAAATACAGAGTATTAAACCAGCTTTTCCAGTGCATTCCTCTTTAAAGGGGTATTCCAGGAATTGTATTTATTTACTATGCTACCGGGGCTGTAAAGTTAGTGTAGTCCATAAAATAGTGTCTGTACCTGTGTGACCGTTTTCTCACAATTCTTTTAACTTTTAACAGCATACAAAATTACGGTTCTCTCAGATTTTTCCCAGGTTGCAATGCGGCCAAGACCTGACATCACTAGTCAGCTGATTACAGGGAGCCTGTCTGCTTCAATGGGTGGAGGGATCGCTTGGTAGGAGAGAGATCAATCTGCAACTAATGTAACAGCTGTAGGCACCCTGATTGAAAAACACAGGTCTTTTGAATGGATGCAGCTCATTTATGTTTTAATGGGTGGGGTGGCTGATGTGTGGGAGGGCGGAATATGGGATTAAAGGGATTTGTAGCCAAGGAAGAAAAATCAAACAGGAAATACCAGTTCACAAAAAGCTAGCAACAGTGTTATGGTAATCTCACAACATAGCCATTTAGCCCCAAGACAAGCGCAGATCCTTCCTAAGCATGTCTATTACTGTCTGCCAGGTGCATACTAAAATCACCTTATGGTGGATAACCCCTTTAAGTAAAAAGCTTAGTAATGGAAGCAGTTGACTAGAGTGCCAATGGCCCACTAGAAGTTACATGTGACTATTACTACTTTATTTTAGGCTTTAGGGATGAAGCAATGGAGTTATGAGTTTTTGGAAAACTAAAATACTTTGATGAATGAGGCCCATTGTTGTATTTATAATTTTGCAACAAATATTTAATATCTAGAATTTTGCATCTAGGAATGGATCAGCAACTTCAGAAGATTTGTTCTGGAAGTTAGATGCGCTACAAGAATTTATTCATGATCTTCACTGGCCAGAAACAGAGTTTGCCAACCATCTGGAGCAACGACTGAAACTCATGGCAAGTGATATGATAGAAGCCTGTGTTAAAAGGTAAGCTATTCGAAAAGCATTAAAGGTACTCCGACGCTAAGACATCTTATCCCCTATCCAATGGATAGGGGATAAGATGCCTGATCACGAGGGTCCTGCCGCTGGGGACCCCTGTGATCTTGCACGCAGCACCCCGCTAAAATCAGTCCCCATGTTCGCTCCGGGTCTGATTACTGTCGATCACGGGGCCAGCAGCGTGATGTCACACGGAGGTGGAGCCTTGACGTCACAATCCTTTGGATAGAGGGTAAGATGTCTTTGCGCCGGAGTACCCCTTTAATGTTAATTGTTTATATCTAGGGTACCGTATATACTTGAGTATAAGCTGACCCAAATATAAGCCGAGGCCCCTGATTTCACCCCAAAAACCCAGGAAAAGTTATTGACTCAACTATAAGCCTAGGGTGGGAAATACATCATCCCCCCCTGTCATCATCCAGACCCCCGTCATTAACACCCTCATCATCATCACCGCCTGTCATCATCCCCCCTTCATCATCACCGCCTGTCAACATCCCCCCTTCATCATCACCGCCTGTCATCATCCCCCCTTCATCATCACCGCCTGTCATCATCCCCCCCTTCATCATCACCGCCTGTCATCATCCCCCGTCATCATCCCACACCCCCCTTCATCATCACCGCCTGTCATCATCCCCCGTCATCATCCCACACCCCCCTTCATCATCACCGCCTGTCATCATCCCCCTGTCATCATCCCACACACTCCCTTCATCATCACTGCCAGTGTCATCATCCCCCTGTCATCATCCCACACCCCCCTTCATCATCACCGCCTGTCATCATCCCCCCTTCATCATCACCGCCTGTCATCATCCCCCGTCATCATCCCACACCCCCCTTCATCATCACCGCCTGTCATCATCCCCCTGTCATCATCCCACACCCCCTTCATCATCACTGCCAGTGTCATCATCCCCCTGTCATCATCCCACATCCCCCTTCATCATCACTGCCTGTCATCATCCCACACACCCCCTTCATCATCACCACCTGTCATCACCCCCCCCCCCCCCCTTTTCATCATCACTGCCTGTCAATGTCTGAACAGTGGTCTTCAACCTGTGGACCTCCAGATGTTTCAAAACTACAACTCCCAGCATGCCCTGACAGCCATCGGCTGTCCGGGCATGCTGGGAGTTGTAGTTTTGAAACATCTGGAGGTCCGCAGGTTGAAGACCACTGCGGCCGACGACATCATCCAGACCCCCACCCCCACCCCCCCACCCCCTTTAGTTTTGTACTCACCGCAACGTCACTATTCCGGGCCCGAAGCGCGGAGAAGAGGCCCCCCTGGTGAAAATGGACAGCCAGGAATGACTATCCCTCACCACCGTCCCTGCAGCACAGATGGCCTGGACCAGCTCACCCTTCCTTCCCGTTGAGGGGAGGTGAGTACAAAACTAAAGGGGGTGGGGTGGGGGGTTCTGGATGATGACGAAGGCCGCAGTGGTCTTCAGTCTTCAACCTGCCGATGGCTGTCTGGGCATGCTGGGAGTTGTAGTTTTGTAACATCTGTAAGTCCGCAGGTTGAAGACCACTGAGGGCGCAGAGTTCACTCGAGTATAAGCCGAGGGGGGTGTTTTCAGCACAAAATATCGTGCTGAAAAACTCTGCTTATACTCGAGTATATATGGTAAATATTAAATTAAGAAATAAAGCTTGCGCATACGATGTCCTTTTTAAAGATTAAAAACTCGATTTTTGCCTAGAGATAAAACCATCTTGATGTAATAACATTTCAACATAATATGTCAAGAAAGTTTAATTTACACTGTGTGTGCAATTAATAAGCAAGTATTTTGACCAGGTCATCTTTTTTTTTTTTCTGCATATTTTCCAACTCCAAGCTGTATAAATTTGAATGCTTATTGGATTTAATCTGATCAGGTGATATATACCGTATTTGTGTAATGGGAGAGGGTATGGCACAGGTATGCATAAATATTAGGAAGCTTCTTTTTCACAGGCAGATTAAAAAAAAAAAAAGGAGATTTAATACCCTGAAATGTCAAATGGTTTTAAAAAAAAGCCTATTCAGCACTCTTCATGTTTATAAGATAATGGGTGTGATCACAGAATGCAAAAAGCGCAATTGCAAGAAACATTTAGAGAAAAAGGGTTGAAATCAACTGGCAAAGTTTTAAGAAACAAACATGAAGCTGCCAGGAGCCTATTATTCTCCAGAGCTATCATATTCCAGAACTGCAACCTACCAGGAGTGGCCAGAAGTACAAGGTGTTCAGTGCTGAAACCCCACCGCAGGGCCAAGAAATATCTAAAGATAGATTTTTTACATGTTGTATGGACTGATGAGATGAGTGACTCTTTACAGTGGCCTGTGGATGAATCAGTAATGGGCACAGAGTTCCTCTTTAACTTGGGCACTCGTATGGTACTGGTATCGCCTGATATTATCAAAGAAAAGCTTGTTAAACATTTTCCGGTTGAAGATAGACTCAAAATCAACTCCCTAACTGCCAATTTTTAGAAGACACTTTCTTCAAGCAGTGGTGCAGAAAGGCTGCTTCTTTCAAAAAGACCACGATTTTTATGCGGGACGATGCTTCATTTTTATGCGGGACGATGCTACATGCATCAAAGTACTCCACTGTGTAGCTAAAAGTGTAAAAGTAAAAGCATAAAAGATTTTTTTTTTTAATCATTTTATTAAATATACAGAGGATCCGACAATGAAATGAATTGAAAGGAGGATTTCGCAGACCTGTTTCAGACATTTTTTCATTTATTTCTTTTTTCATTCTCCATTTTTCCAGCTTTATAGCATATAATCCATTAGATAGGAGCACAGAGACACTGCACCCACGTCTGTAGCCAAGCCTGATGCTACGTTTCAGGAAGGACTCCCTTAATCATTCACACAGACTGGGGATGACTTAACCCCTGAAGGACCATGGGCATACGGGGACGCCCTGACGTCCTTGTACTTCAGGACCAAGGGCGTACCTGTACGCCCGTGGAAATTCCGGTCCCTGATGCTCTCCGGGCAGGGACTGGACCCTGTGCAAACCCCTGGGGGGGGTTCGGCAATCACCCCCCCCCCCCCCATGTCTGCAATCACTGCAAATTGCCGATCAATTCAGATTGGCGATTTGCGGCGATTCTGGGTTAATCAGGTCACTAGTGATCCGGAAAAAAAGGGTGATTGATGCAGTCCGAGTCAGCACCAATCACCCTTGCCCACCGGTGCCACCTCACGATCGGCGTGATTAGTCGGCCGGACCGGCCGACCAATCACCAGTCCTGCTGGGTGGCATTAGCGAATGATCTGTGGTAGAGGGAGGGGATGATCGGTGGTGGGAAGTGTAGGGAGGCTCACCCGGGGTCCGGTATGGCGGCTGTCTGTTGTGGAGTGATCCAACAGCAGGAGGTAAGCGCTGTTTGCCTCCTGCTGTTGCTTAGCAACAACTCCCAACTTGCACAGCCAAAGGGCATGCTGGGAGTTGTAGTTTTGCATAAGCTGCAGGCACAACTGCAACTCCCAGCTTGCCCTTTTGCTGTCTGGGCATGCTGGGAGTTGTAGTTATTTAGTTATAAAAAAAAAAGTGTGCCTCTTGCTGTTGCATAACTGCAACTCCCACCATGTACAGACAGCGAAAGGGAATGCTGGGAGTAGTACTAGTATGCCTCCAGCTGTTGCATAACTACAAGTCCCAGCATGCCCTTCGGCTGTCACTGCATGCTGAAAGTTGTAGTTTTTGCAACAGCTGAAGGCATCCTGGTTGTGAAACAATGAGAGTTTACCTAACTCAGTGTTTCACAACCAATGTGCCTCCAGCTGTTGCAAACTACAACTCCCAGCATGCACTAAAAGACCATACATGCTGGGAATTTACGGTTTGGCAACAGCTGCAGGCACACTGGTTGCAAAACACTGAGTTAAGTAACAAACTCTGTGTTTTGCAACCAGTGTGCTTCCAGCTGTTGCATAACTACAACCCCCAGCATGCACGGACAGCCAAAGGGCATGCTGGGAGTTGTAGATCTGCAACAGCTGGAGGTTTGCCCCTCCCCCCCCCCCCTTGCTAGTTTCTCGCTGCAAGCTTGAGATGCAGCAGATTTTCCGCTGCAGCTCTAACTCCCAGCGGAAAACTCGCTGTGAAAAAACACTACATATACATATACCCTTACACAGTTACCCCCCCCCCCCCCCCAATAAAAATGAAGGCACTGTTTCCAAAACGGAGCCTCCAGCTGTTGCAAAACAATAACTGCCAGTATTGCCAGACAGCCATTGACTGTCCAGACATGCTGGGAGATTTGCAACAGCTGGAGGCACCCTGTTTGGGAAACATTGCCGTAGGGTAATTTTGGTATCGGAGGCAAGTGTAATTCTTGCATCTGGGTCCGTCCCTATGCAAATCCTTATTTTAGGCCTCAAATGTGCATGGCACTCTCTCAATTCAGAGCCCTGTCATATTTCAAGGCAAGTTTAGGGCCACATATGGGGTATTTCCGTACTCGGCAGAAATTGCCTAACAAATTTTGGGAGGCTTTTTCTCCTTTTACCCCTTATGAAAAGTGGGGTCTACTCCAGCATGTTATTGTAAAAAAATTTAATTTTTTACACTAAAATGCAGGTGTTGCTCCATACTTTTCATTTTCACAAGACGTAAAAGGAAAGAAGACCCCTAAAATTTGGAACACAATTTCTCATAAGTACGGAAATACCCCATATTTGAACATAAAATGCTTTGCGGGCAAGGCTCAGGAGTGGGAGCACCATGTACATTACAGCGGATCTGCTAGTTTTATCCAAAAAAATAAAATGCTGGTGTTATGCCAAATTTTTCATTTTCACATCATTTCACAACCATTTCTTCTGAGTATATAAATACCCCATCTGTGGATGTAAAGTGCTCTGTGGCGCACTACAATGCTCAGAAGAGAAGGAGCGCCATTGGGCTTTTGGAGAGAGGATGTGTCTGGAATTGAAGGCCATGTGTGTTTACAAAGCCTCCATGGATCCCCCCCACATGTGACCCCATTTTGGAAACTACACCCCCACGGAATGTAACAAGGGTTGCAGTGAGCATTTACACCCCACAGATGTCTAACAGATATTTGGAACAGTGGTTCATGAAAATGAAAAATGTTATTTTTCAAAGATCTGTCAAATGCCAGTGGGGTGTAAATACTCACTTCACCCCTTGTTACATTCCGTGGGGGTGTAGTTTCCGAAATAGGGTCACATGTGGGGCGGGGGTCCACTGTTCTGGCACCATGGGAGCTTTGTAAACGCACATGGCCTTCAATTCCAGACACATCCTCTTTCCAAAAGCCCAATGGGGCTCCTTCTCTTCTGAGCATTTTAGTGTGCAGCAGAGCACTTTAAGTCCACACATGGGGTATTTATATACTCAGAAGAAATAATTATGTTACACATTTTGGGGGGTTTTTTCTCCTATTACCCCTTGTGAAAATGAAAAATTTGGGATAACATCAGCATTTTAGTGAAAAAATATTTTAAATTTTCATTTTCACGTCCAACTTTAACTTAGTTTCCAAACAAATTCTCTCTCCAAAAGCCCAATGGCGCTCCTTCTCTTCTGAGCATTGTAGTTCGCCCGCAGAGTACTTTACATCCACATATGGGGTAATTCCATACTCGGAAGAAATGGGGTTACAATATTTTGGAGGTTTTTTTCTCCTATTACCCCTTGTGAAAATGAAAAATGTGGGGTAACACCAGCATTTTAGTGAAAAAAAATCTAATTTTTCATTTTCACATCCAAATTTAGCAGAAATTTGTCAAACACCTGTGGGGTGTTAAGACTTACTGTACCCCTTGTTACGTTCCTTGAGGGGTGTTGTTTCCCAAATAGTGTGCCATGTGGGGCTTTTTTTTTGCTGTTCTGGCACTGTAGGGGCTTCCTAAATGTGACATGCTCCCCAAAAACTTGGTCTACAAGAACATGTTTGTGTAAAAAATTTTACTTTTGAATTCCCCCCCTCACTTTGCTGATATTTCTGTGAAACACCTAAAGGGATAACAAACTTTCTGAATGTCATTTTGTATACTTTGAGGGGTGCAGTTTTTATAATGGGGTAATTTATGGGGTATTTCTAATATGACGGCCCTTCAAATCCACTTCAAAACTGAACTGGTCCCTGAAAAACTCAGATTTAGAACATTTTGTGAAAAATTGGAAAATTGATGCTGAACTTTGAAGCCCTCTGGTGTCTTCCAAAAGTAAAAATATGTCAACTTTATGATGCAAACATAAAGTAGACATATTGTATATGTGAATTAATATATCATTTATTTGGAATGTCTATTTTCCTTACAAGCAGAGAGCTTCAAAATTTGAAAAATGCTAAATGTAAAAAATTTTCATGAAATTTTGCAATTTTTCACCAAGAAATGATGCAAGTATCGATAAAAATTTACCACTATGTTAAAGTAGAATATGTCATGAAAAAACAATCTCTGAATCACATTCACAAGTAAAAGCATCCCAGAGTTATTAATGCTTAAAGTGACAGTGGTCATATGTTCAAAAAATGCTCTGGTTCTTTGGGTGAAAATGGGTTTGGTCCTTAAGGGGTTAAAGGGGTACTCCATTGGAAAACATTTTTATTTTTTTTAATCAACTGGTGACAAACAGTTAAACAGATTTGTAAATTACTTCTATTTAAAAATCTTAACCCTTCTGGGAATTATAAGCTGCTGTATGTTCCAGTGGAAGTTCTTTTCTTTTTGAATTTCCTTTGTCTGACCACAGTGCTCTCTGCTGACCCCTCTGTCCATGTCAGGAACTGTCCGGAGTAGGAGCAATACCCCATAGCAAACCTCTCCTGCTCCGGACAGTTCCTATAATGGACAGAGGTGTTAGCATACAGCACTGTGGTCAGACAGGAAAAAAAAAATATATATATATATAGATATATATATATATATATATATATATCTCAAATATATAAAAATATAAAAAGAAAAGAAAATAACTTCCTGAGGATTCTATAGCAGCTGATAAGTACTGGAAGGATTAAGATGTTTAAATAGACGTAATTTACAAATCTGTTTAACTTTCTGGAACCAGTTGATAAAAAAAAAAATGTTTTCCAGGGGAGTACCCCTTTAAGTACCTGTTACAATATACCTTGGTATATAAAAGGTTAATATGAAACTTACTTTACTGTATTATATTAGAATTATTTTATAAATATACCAAAAGATGAGTAAAATGTATTACAAAACGATACAAACTTTATAAAGAGACTTTAAAAATACACAACTCATAAAAATACAAAAGCTCCATGTGTCAAGTTAATTTATCCAGTGTACCTCCCTCTGTTAATGTAAACGAGGACATGAATAGATGCCATTTGCTGCAGAGGGAGGTACACTGGATAAATGAACTAGACACGGTGGAGCCAAAGGGATTAAATGAGCTTTGTAATTGAAAGGGGTACTCTGGCCCTAAGACATCTTATCCCCTATCCAAAGGACCCCCGCTATCTCACATGCAGTACCCATCTCTGAGAGCTGCATGCGGAGCTGTAGCCTCGGAGCCTGCCCGGTCACTAATTCTAATATAATAGCTTAAAGTAAGTTTCATATTAAGGCTGGCTTCACATCACGATTTGACCTACCGATG
Organism: Hyla sarda; assembly: GCF_029499605.1. NCBI lineage: Eukaryota > Metazoa > Chordata > Amphibia > Anura > Hylidae > Hyla > Hyla sarda. Next base: position 239,276,408 of record NC_079192.1, read on the forward strand.
CACAGATACAATTTCGGAAGCTCAAATCGCCTGAAATCGTACCTGTGTACGGACAGGTACTGACAGATAAGCCATTAACTATTATGGGGCTGCAGGCTCATCTGGTCATTTGAGCTTCAGAAATCGAATCTGTGCGTCGGAAGATCAAATCGTGGTGTGAAGTCAGCCTAACCTTTTATATACCAAGGTATGTTGTAACAGGTACTTAAAGGGGTTATCCACCATAAGGGGATTTTAGTACGTACCTGGCAGACAGTAATGGACATGCTTAGGAAGGATCTGCACTTGTCTTGGGGCTAAATGGCTATGTTGTGAGATTACCATAACACTGTGGCTAGCTTTTTGTGAACTGATATTTCCTGTTTGACTATTCTTTTTTTTTTACTACAAATCCCACAATTCCATTTTCCTCCCTCCCACACATCAGCCTCCCCACCCATTGAAACATAAATGAGCTGCATCCATTCAAAAGACCTGTGTTTTTCAATCAGGGTGCCTACAGCTGTTGTATTAGTTGCAGATTGATCTCTCTCCCACCAAGCGACCCCTCCACCCATTGAAGCAGACAGGCTCCCTGTCATCAGCTGACTAGTGAGTCCGGTCTTGGCTGCATTGCAGCCTGTGAAAAATCTAAGACAACAGTCATTTTGTATGCTGTTAATAAATATTGTAGTGAAAATCACAGAAGAATTGTGAGACAACTGTCACACACAGGTGCAGACACTATATTAAGAACTACACTAACTTTACAGCCCCTGTAGAATAATGAAATACCCCTTTAAGTCATCCCCAGCTGTTATTCTGTGCGCATGATTAAGGGGATCCTCCCTGAAGCATACCATAAGGTTCGGCTTCGGACGTGGATGCAATGGCTCCGTGCTCCTATCTAATGGAATACATGCTATAAAGCTGTAAAATTGAGAATAAAAAAAAAAATATGAAAAAAAAAACATCTGAAAAAGGTCTGTGAATTCCTCCTTTCAATTAATTTCATTGTCGGATCCTCTGTATATTAAATAAGGGTTACATTTTCCAGAACAAGGTGGAGCTCTGTAGACAAAGAGACTTTTTCTATCAAGTTATTTAAAAGTATATAGTCGTGTATACTATCAAGGTGATGACCCCATTCCTTACCAGACATAAACCCTATTGAGGCCATTCTTAAATGGGAAATTTATGGTGAAGGAAAACAGTACAGTGTCTATGAGGCTGCGGTGGCTTCTGCACAAAAAGTTGATTGGCAGCAGATCAAAAAGCTGACAGACTTCATGAATGAAAGGCTTATGACTCTTATTGAGAAGAACGATTACTGATATTTTTTATTTTTTGAAATGCCAAAAATGTTTGTTTGTAAATTTTTAGTTGTTTGTTTATTATTTTCACCTTTAGGCTAAGTTTCCACTTGTTTTTTGTTTTTTTTGCAAAACGCAAAGAAAAACGCCAATTCTGCCGCATGGTGTTTTTTAGGTAAAATCAGTCAATGAGAAATCGCAAATTTCGAATTCCACTTTGCGTTTTTTCTCTTTGGCTTTTTTAATCCTTTTGGCGTTTTTTCACTTTTTCAGCGTTTTTTTTCCACTCTTTGGCGTTTTGAAAAAAATGCTGTAGTTCCCTCAAACTTGTCAAAATCGTGGCGTTTTGCTCCAATAGAAGTCTATGGGAGTGAGTAAACACCAAAAAAAATGCTATGTGGATCTTAACTTTGGCGTTTTTGCAGGCGGTTTTTAATCTTTTTTGGACTTTAGTGATCCAAAAAAGTGATGTAGATAGCTGTTTTTAATAAAATTTCGTAGAGTACCATAAAAAAAATTTCCCAAAAATATACAGTAGTGAAGGAAAAAATTGTATCTAATGAAATGTATATTATGGAAAAAAAAACTATTACTTTTTAAACAGGGATCAATTTATGTGTGCGGGGAAATAAAAATGTAGCCGACAATTATAAAAATGTATTGTGTGTGTGTTTTTCACTTTTTTGCTTTATTTTTTTTACATTTTTTTAGTTAGTACTACTACTCCCAGCATGGAACACACTGTTCCATGATGGGAGTAGTACTACCTGTACTAATAGACAGATCGTCCGCTGCGATCTTTCTGTATAATATATAGATGCGGCGGCCGCTCTTCTATGGTCCCCTGCACTGACGTATATATACACATATTCATATTTCCCACAGAGCTGTGATTGGCCAGATGGTTCCAGCCAATCACAGCTGTCTATGAGAAATAGGAGCATGTGTATATATACGACCGTGCAGGGGACCATAGGAGAGCGGCCGCCGCATCTATACATTATACAGGAGGATCACAGCGGCTGTCAGGAGTGATACCCGCAGTGATCTTTCCATAACTGCAGGTAATACTACTCCCAACATGAAGTACACTCTGCCTCATGCTGGGAGCTGTAGTACCTGCATTAATAAACAGATCGAAGCGGGTGTCAGAAGTTACACTCGCTGCGATCTGTCTATTAATACAGATACTACAGCTCCCAGCATGGAGCAGAGTGTGCTCCATGTTGGGAGTAGTAGTGCCTGCTTAAGGACACATCACAGTGGATGTCACTACTGACACCCTCTGTGATCGTCCTGTCTATAGCAGAGATGGAGCGGTTGTATACAGCGCTCACATCCCTGCTCTGCACTATACTCCGGGCCGGCCACTCATTCATTCATCTTTTCCTCAGAGCTGTGATTGGCTGAAACCATCCGGCCAATCACAGTTCTGGGTGGGAAATATGAATTTCTGTTGACATCAGTGGCCGGAGTATAGTGCAGAGAGACGAGCGATGTATAGACCCGCTCGCTTCTCTCCTATATTATGGACGATATATGTCTATAGTACAGGTACTATCACTCCCAGCATGGAACAGTCTTTTCCATGCTGGGAGTAGTAGTACTACATAAAAAATTTTTAAAATGTATTTAAAAAAAAGTGAAACACACACTTTATTAAAAAATTATAAAAATTGGGTTATAAAATATATACATTGTGTTTAATAAAAAAATTCCATCACTGCTGCATCCTTTTTTTTTTTTTTTTGGTACCCAAGAAATTTTAGGTACCAAAAAAAAAACGCCAAGGTGCAATTTCCACACAAATGAAACAAACGCTGGAAAAAAACGCAAGAAAAAACGTCACTTGCACTGGCGATTTTTCAGACGTTTTTTTAATCTCTAAGAACGGAGTGCAAAAAAACAAGTGGAGACTTAGCCTTACAGATTAACCCCTTAAGGACACAGCTCATTCTGGCCTTGAGGACACAGCTAATTTCCATTTTTGTGTTTTTGTTTTTTCCTCCCCGTTTTTTTAACAGCCAAAACGCTTTTATTTTTCCATCCACAGACCCAAATGAGGGCTTGTTGTTTTGCGGGACCACTTGTTCTTTCTAATGACACCTTTAATTTCACCATAAAATGTATGGTGTAACCAAAAAGATATTATTTGTGGCGGTAATTGTGCATATTTATGCTGCTTTTAATGTATAATTTATACTGCTTTTGAAAAAACGTCAAACTATTTTAACAAAATAAGTATGTGTAAAAATACCCCTATTCTGACCTAGTAGAATTTTTCTATTTTTCTGTATATGCAGCTGTATGAGGGCTTTTTTTTTGTGCCGTGATCTGTACTTTTTATGTATATGAGACTTTTTGATTACTTTTTATTTCATTTTCATTTCATTTCATTTTCATTTTCTGGGATGTGGAGACTTAGGTTTGTTTGCTTTTTACATTTACACCGGTCACCATACTGGGTCATTAACATTATATTATAATAGATTAGACTTTTCTGTACACGGCTTTCCAAAATATGTTTATTTATTTGACTTTTTTTTGAAAAATTATTTGTAAAATGGGATTTTATTATCTATTGATGGAACAGCTTATTTACATTCATGAAATTTTTTTTTTTAACCCCTTAAAGGGATATTTCAGGAAATAACTTTTTTTTATATATCAACTGGCTCCAGAAAGTTAAACAGATTTGTAAATTACTTATATTAAAAAATCTTAATCCTTCCAATAATTATCAGCTGCTAAAGATGAGTTGTTCTTTTCTGTCTGACAACAGTGCTCTCTGCTTGTCTCGGGAACTGCACAGAGTAGAAGAGGTTTGCTATGGGGATTTGCTTCTACTCTGGACAGTTCCCAAGACAGGTATCATCAGAAAGCACTTAGACAGAAAAGAACAACTCAACTTCAGCAGCTCATAAGTACTGAAAGGTACTTAAGATTTTTTTAAAGAAGTAATTTAAAAAATCTGTTTAACTTTCTGGAGCCAGTTGATATATATAAAAAAAAAGTTTTTTCACTGGATAACCCCTTTAAGGACCCAGCCCATTTTCACCTTAAAGGGGTACTCCGGTGAAAAACTTTTTTTTTTTCAATCAACTGGTGCCAGAAAGTTAAACAGATTTGTAAATCACTTCTATTAAAAAAAATCTTAATCCTTCCTGTACTTATTAGCTGCTGAATACTACAGCGGAAATTCTTTTCCGTTTGAAACACAGAGCTGTCTGCTGACATCATGAGCACAGTGCTCTCTGCTGATATCTCTGTCCATTTTAGGAACTGTCCAGAACAGCTTATGTTTGCTATGGGGATTTCCTTTTACGCTGGCAGTTCCTAAAATGGACAGAGATGTCAGCATAGAGCACTGTGCTCATGATGTCAGCAGACAGCTCTGTGTTTCAAACGGAAAAGAATTTGCACTGTAGTATTCAGCAGCTAATAAGTGCAGGAAAGATTTAGATTTTGAAATAGAAGTAATTTACAAATCTGTACGAACAAGAAAGTTGCAACAGCACTCTAGGTCAAAAAATGTAGGCTCTCAGCGCACTTTTTGATCAAAATGTGTCCCCCCATCCACCACGCGGAGGTGGCCTCATATCGGATGGGACCCTAACATGATAACTCACCTCTGCTGTGCATATAGCCTCTGACTGTGTGACATGTTGGATCAGCCATTGACTAAACCACCTCCAGTCTGAGAGGGGTGGGGTGCACGGCTAAAGAGGGTGCCACACCCCCCAATTTACAAAGTAAAAACAAAAGGAAAAATAGCCAGCACAACAACCTAATACACAGGTGCCCGCTGCTGTGGCAAATACAAAATGTACAAACAAGAAAGTTGCAACAGCACTCTAGGTCAAAAAATGGAGGCTCTCAGCGCACTTTTTGATCAAAATGTGTCCCCCCATCCACCACGCGGAGGTGGCCTCATATCGGATGGGACCCTAACATGATAACTCACCTCTGCTGTGCATTTAGCCTCTGACTGTGTGACATGTTGGATCAGCCATTGACTAAACCACCTCCAGTCTGAGAGGGGTGGGGTGCACGGCTAATGAGGGTGCCACACCCCCCAATTTACAAAGGAAAAACAAAAGGAAAAATAGCCAGCACAACAACCTAATACACAGGTGCCCGCTGCTGTGGCAAATACAAAATGTACAAACAAGAAAGTTGCAACAGCACTCTAGGTCAAAAAATGGAGGCTCTCAGCGCACTTTTTGATCAAAATGTGTCCCCCCCTCCACCACACGGAGGTGGCCTCATATCGGATGGGACCCTAACATGATAACTCACCTCTGCTGTGCATATAGCCTCTGACTGTGTGACATGTTGGATCAGCCATTGACTAAACCACCTCCAGTCTGAGAGGGGTGGGGTGCACGGCTAAAGAGGGTGCCACACCCCCCAATTTACAAAGTAAAAACAAAAGGAAAAATAGCCAGCACAACAACCTAATACACAGGTGCCTGCTGCTGTTGCAAATACAAAATGTACAAACAAGAAAGTTGCAACAGCACTCTAGGTCAAAAAATGGAGGCTCTCAGCGCACTTTTTGATCAAAATGTGTCCCCCCATCCACCACGCGGAGGTGGCCCCATATCGGATGGGACCCTAACATGATAACTCACCTCTGCTGTGCATATAGCCTCTGACTGTGTGACATGTTGGATCAGCCATTGACTAAACCACCTCCAGTCTGAGAGGGGTGGGGTGCACGGCTAAAGAGGGTGCCACACCCCCCAATGGCTGATCCAACATGTCACACAGTCAGAGGCTATATGCACAGCAGAGGTGAGTTATCATGTTAGGGTCCCATCCGATATGAGGCCACCTCCGCGTGGTGGATGGGGAGACACATTTTGATCAAAAAGTGCGCTGAGAGCCTCCATTTTTTGACCTAGAGAGCCTCCATTCTCTTCTGAGCATTGTATTTCTCCCGCAGAGCACTTTACATCCACATTTGGGGTATTTCCATACTCAGAAGAAATGGGGCTACAAATTTTGGTCCGCTTTTTATCCTATTTTCCCTTGTGAAAATGAAAAATGTAGGGTAACACCAGCATTTTGGTTTCATTTTCACATCCAGCTTTAACGAAAATTCGTTAAACACCTGTGGGGTGTTAAGGCTCACTATATTGTTATGTTCCATGAGGGGTGTAGTTTCCAAAATAGGGTAACATGAGGGTATTTGTTTTGCGTTTATTTCAGAACCACTGTAAAATCAGCCACCCCCGTGCAAATCACCAATTTAGACCTCAAATGTACATGGTGCGCTCTCACTTCTGAGCCATGTTGTGCGCCCTCAGAGCACTTTGCGTCCACATATGGGGTATTTCCGTAGAAGAAATTGTGTCACAAATTTTTGGGGTCTTTTTTTCCTTTTACCGCTTGTGAAAATTAAAAGGAACACCAGCATGTTAGTGTAAAAAAAAAAAATAATAATTACACTAACATGCTGGTGTAGACACCAACTTTACCTTTTCATAAGGTGTAGAAGGAGAAAAAGCCTCACAAAATGTAACGCAGTTGCTCTCGAGTAAGGAAATACCCCATATGTGGCACTAAACTGTCAACTTGAAATACGACCAGGCTCCAAATCGAGAAAGCGCCATGCGTATTTGATGCCTAAATTGGGGATTTGCATCCACCACCAAAATACCCTACGGTATTTTGGTGGGAGTTGTTGATTTTTAACAGCTGAACGCTCCAATTTGGAAACCGTGCCGTACAAGACTTTTTTTTTTATTGGGGAGGGGAGCGTTAACTGTGTAGGGGTATGTGTATATGTAGTAGTGTGTTTGTGTATATGTAGGTGTAGTGTAGTGTAGTGTTTTTAGAGTACATTCACACGGGTGAGGTTTCCCGCTGGGAGTTTGAGCTCCGGCGGAAAATTTGGCACAGCTCAAACTTGCCCTCACCCCTGTGTTAATGTACCCTGTATATGAGGGGGGGCAAACTTGCAGCTGTTGCAAAAGTACAACTCTCAGCATGCCCTTTGGCTGTCTGTGCATGCTGGGAGTTGCAGTTATGCAACAGCTGAAGGCACGCTGGTTGCAAAACACAGTTTGTTACTTAAATCAATGTTTTGCAATCAGTGTGCCTACTGCTGTTGCAAAACTAGAAATCTAAGCATGCATTGACAGCCGAAGGGCATGCTAGGAGCTGTAGTTATGCAACAGCTGGAGGCACACTACTACATTGCCCAGCAATGCCCTTTGGCTGTTTGTGCATGCTGGTTGTTGCAGTTATGCAACAACTGGAGGCACACTTTTTCATAGTGTCTCCAGCTGTTTCATAACTACAAGCCCCAGCATGTACAAACAGCCAAAGTGCATGCTGGGAGTTGTAGTTTTGCCACCAGCTGTTGCAAAACTACAACTCCCAGCATGCCCTTTGGCTGTATATGCTGGACGTTGTTGCTTAGCAACAGCAGGAGGCGAACAACTCCCCTACTGCTGTATCCTGCAGGACACTGCTGCCGCGGCCGCCTGGGGTCCTCTGCCACCGACTCCAGGGACCTTTCACGTTGATGCCGGGGACCCCAGCCTACCCCGATGGACAGGTAAGGGACCCCAGACTTGCCTGATCACCGCCCGATCACCTCCCAGCAGGCTCTGTGATTGATCGGTCGTCCGGACTGATCATTGACGCGATCGTGAGGTGGCACCCATGCCACCTCACTCCTGCTGATAAAGGGTGATAGGTGGTGTCGCAGACGCCACCGATCACCCTTTATTTCCAGGTCACCGGAGACCCGATTGACCCCTAATCGCCGGTCTGAATTGAACGGCCGGCATGGGGGAGTTTATGGCAAAACGAGAATAAAATTATTTGTGGGACAAAATTGCAAAAAAAAAAAAACACCATTTAGTAATTTTGGGGGCTTCCGATTCTACGCAGTGCATTTTTTTGGTAAAATTACACCATATATTTATTCTGTCGGTTCATATGCTTACAATGATAACCAATTTATATAGGTTTTTATTTTTATTTTACTACTTTAAAATAACTAGATGCACCAAAATTAGTATGTTTAAAATTGTCATCTTCTGACCCCTTTAACTTTTTTATTTTTCTGTATACGGGGCGTTATGAGGGCTTATTTTTTGCGCCATGATCTGAAGTTTTTAGCGTTGCCATGATTGTTTTGATGGGACTTTTTGATCGCTTTTTATACATTTTTTTAGGTTATACAAAGTGACCAACAATACGCAATTTTGGACTTTGGATTTTTTTTTACGTGTACCCCATTGACCGTGCGGTTAAATTTAAATTTTTTCTCACATACAACTATAGCTAGATAGCCATATATAGCCGTTTACGGTGCTCCATTGATGGTCTCCTATCTGTCCTCGGGGCTACGGAGCGCCCTCTTTGGGATCCCCTCCATCCGTCGCTGCGTACGCCGTCCCGTCATCCAATAGGAGCGGCGTGCGTAGTTACGTGATGACGGCAACGTGAGAGCAACATACCCGGGCAGCAGAGACGTTCCGGAACGATGGGGACACCACAGGGACGCGGCAACAGCGATGGAGCGCAACATCCAGGGCAGCAGTGACCAGCGTGACGGGTCCGAAGCGGCGGGGACAGGTGTGTACAACTTCCTATACTTTACATTGCACGGATCCCTCAACATACGATGGTTTCAACAAACGATGGTTCATTTGGAACGGATTACCATCGTATGTTGAGGGACCACTGTATCTGTGTTGAAATCAGATGAGTTTTTCCCGTGTTAGCTTTAGAAATTAGCCTTATTGGAGTAGCCAATAATGGGGTCTGTAGGAATATTTCTCTTAGTCTGTCATCGATGTGCAGTGTTGTTTGAAGTTCCTCTGATACTTTGCGCAAAACCTCATCCTGGGAGTGGTAGGTGACCATCAGTGGTATACTGTTCCCTGTGCGATGCTCTTTATACCACAGCAGTTCTTTTCTGGAAATGTTGGTGGCTTTTCGTATCTGGTTGTCAATAATCCTGGAACTGTAGCCTGGGTTTATGAAGTCTTTCCTTAGCTTCTGGAGGTGAATGTCATGGTCTGTCATATAAGAACAGATGGGGTTGCATCTTATAGCCTGACTGTATAGGATGGAGTTCTTTGTATGTTCAGGGTGGAAGCTATTGTTTTAGAGGTAGATTGGTCTAGGTTTGTGATACAGGGATGTGTGGGTTGTTCCTGATGATTATAGTTGTGTCCAGAAGTTAATTTCTATGGGGGAGTAGCTGATGGTGAGGTTGATGCTGGGGTGAAATAAATTTAAACTTTCATGGAAGGTGAGAAGTTCCTTTCTGCTGGGGATTCAGATGATTACTATTTCATGTATGTACCTTAGGGGTTTTGTTTGGCAGGTGGATTGGAAGTTCCAATTTTGCCATAAAGAGGTTTGCATACTGTGGTGTCCTTCGAAAGCCCATAGCGTTCCCAAGATTCTGTTTGGAGAGGGCCTGTCCAAATCTGAAATAACTATGGATAAGGATACATTTAATACGTTGTAGTGTTTTGTGTATCTGTGTTGCAATCACAATTTTCACTCTGCACAACCGCTAAGAGCATTAGCTTTAGGAACACCTCTGTTCTGTCAAAATATTCATTACCCTAACTCTAACCCTCAGTAATGGAAGCACAGTGCGGTAAATATGACCAAAGTAGACCTGACATTTTACTTGGTTTTATGTCTCTCCTAAGCCATGCCATCTGCCAATTCAACAGATAACATGCCACATCTGGGATACTGGAGTGTTCTAGGAGAAATTGTGATACAAAGTTTGGGGTGCTATTATTCCTGTGTTCCTTGTGAAAGTGAAAAAATTGTTTCTAAAAGTGCAAATTATGCATCAAATGCTCCTTTGGTTTTGTGCACTGCTGTGTTGTCAAATAGCGGCCTATGACCACATATGGGGAACTGGCGTGTTCAGGAGAAATTTTATAACAAAGTTTTAGGTGCTATTATTACTATCCTTGTGAAAATAAACAAAATTGGTGCTCAAAGTTAAAGTGATGCATCAAAATACATCAACGTTAAATTTTCACAGTCTTATACAAAAATCTAAATTAATTCTTTGAGGGGTGTAGTTTCCAAAATAGGATCACTTGTGGCATTTTTCTACTGTACTGGTACCACAGTGGACACTGCAAAATATCCTAAAAAAGATGAGGCATCAAAATTCCCTAGTGCTTCATCATGTCTTAGTAGGCCTGTGTGTGAGCCGGGGAGCAAACAAATATAAGGCAAAATATAGAAAAGCTCAGGGCTACAGTAGGGATGTGGAGATTTGGGGAAGGGTAGGGTGAAGAGATGAGGCAGGAAAGGGTAGAGGTTGTCAGGCCAGATACCTATAGGATATCACATATTTGAAGGAAAGAGGAAAGAAGTTTTCACCATCATCACAGATGGGGATTCTTTACTGTAAGGGCAGTGAGAGACTCTATGGAAGTCTCTACACAAATACTGATCACGGCATCTGAAGTATTGCATTGGTGTATAGACACACATTCGACCTCGCGCAGTGCAATCGCGGGTGCTCCGATATGTTAAGATGGCCGGCAGAGCTCCTTTCACCTGCTCCGGTTGGCTCCTGCAGTCTTCTTCTCTGATCTGCCTTCTAGCAGACCAGAGAAGTAGATCACAGATAACACTGATCAATGCTATGCCTATGCATAGCACTGTTCAGTATTTGCAATACAAAGATTGCAAAAAAATAGTCCCCTGTGGGAACAAAAAAAAGTGTAAAAAAAAAAAAAAAAAAGTTTTAATAGAAGTGAATAAGTCTTGTCAATCTGTTTTATCTGTTTTGTATGCAAAAAACTTTTAAAAAACTTCCTGATTTAAAAAAAGTGAATAAGACCCTCCCCAATAAAAAAAAATGTAATTCCCCTCTTTCCATTTTGCCAAACAAAATGTTAAAATAAATAAATAAATAATTAACATTTGGTAGTGTCAATACCTAAACTAATGTGCAAACTATTAAAATAGTGGTCCTGTACGTTGAACAGGGCAAACGTATAAAAAATTGCTTTAAGTCACATCCCAGACCAGAAAAAAGTTAAATAAATGGTGATCACAAAGTCACACATACACAAATGTGGTGCAAATAAAAACCACAGATCACTACGGAAAAATGAGAAAGTTTTTCTTTTTAACATACTAATTTTGTTCAAAAAGTTTCAGGTTTGTTTTTAAAGCAGTACAATGATAGAAAAACATTTAACCACAGGTATTGATTGACCCACAGAGTAAAGAAAACCTGTAAAAAGTTATGCCTCTTAGAAGGCGAAGAGGAAAAAACGAAAATGCAAAAATAAAATTGTGTCCTTCAGGCCTTAAAGGACTAGTTAAGAGGCTAAATTGTACTTAAAAGGGTTATCCAGGAATTTAAAAACAGGGCTAATTTCTTTCAAAAAACGCTCCCTGTCTGTCTTCAGGTTGGGTGTGGTTCTGCAGCTCAGTTCCATTGAAATGAATGGAGCCAAGTTGTAATACCACACACAACCTGGAGACAGATGTAGAGCTGTTTTTGAAAGAAATTACCTCTGTTTTTCTATTCCTTCATAACCCCTTTAATTTTTCTTTAGTTTTTAATATTCCAAAAAATGCAATCAGCTTGCATCTTTATCATTTCGGTTTGTGCAGTGATGGTAATATCTTGCCAGCTGTCATGTTGAGAAAGCATTTTATACTGTGAGTTGGCCCTGGTTCAATTTAGCCTTACATAGTCATGGGATTACAGGTCCTTTACAGACCTACATAGATGCTATTTACACTAACCCAATGGCCAGAGTATTTATCCCAGGTTTTCTTTTAGACATCATTCATCTGCAAAAGGCAAAACTAGGCAGGGTCGCCCTCTTTCGTCCTTGCTTTTTAACCTTGCCCTTGAGCCACTGACTCTTCATCTGTCTTCCTTGGTTTACAATGGTATCACTGTGAGCACAAAGGAAGTGAAATTATCCTGTTTTGCAGATGACCTGTTACTCTTTTTGGATAACCAGGTGATACACCTTCCAAGGGTCTTGCACACACTCTTGTCTTTTGGACGATTCTCGGGCTACAAAGTGAATGTCAGCTAAAGTCAGTTATTATACCTTGATTCCTCTCTTCCTTCTTACCATCCACTAGTGTATGTTGAAAGGGCACATTCTTCATATACGTATCTGGATATTCAAATTGGACATGTTTCTTAATCCCTGTATAAACTTAAAGGGGTACTCTAGTGAAAAACATCTTATCCCCTCTCCAAAGGATGACTGGCAATATGGGATAAGATGTTTTCCGGCAGACTACACCTTTAATTACTTAAGAAAATAGTGTGGGAACTTGAGCGATGGTCTGATTTGCCTCAAGTCTTTTGTACGGTTCTTGGGCTAAAAGTAAATGTTAGCAAACTTCAGTTATTATACCTTTGTTCCTCTCTTCCTTCTTCCTGTTCATCGGTGGATGTTGAATGGATGGGCACATTCTTCAATTACGTATCTAGGTATTCAAATTTGATACAATCCTTAATCTCTATATTACAAACCCCTCATTAAGAAAATAGTGTAGGAACATGACTGGTTCTTATGGATACTATCGGGGCATGGAAGGCTATTAAATAAATGTACCAGCTCCATTTCTGTCTTTCCATGTAAATTCCATTATCGGATATCGACTCTTTTCCACAAGGTTGACAAAATAAATTGTTAGGTAGGTGATCTTATTAACCACTTGGATGGGTCTGTTCTCCCTTGGGCTGATGGACAGTAAAGTTTCCATTATCTCCCTCTCATCTCTTCCAATGCTCTCAATCAACTCCACTCGTATTACAATACTGTGATATGATACTTTGCTGTTGTAGAAAAAAGGGTACTGTTTGATGATTTATTGGGTTCTCATGATAAAACCATGTCACCTTCCTAACTATATAGACAAATGGAAAATGTTTAATTGCTGCAACCATTTAACCCGCATAGGAGTCTTTATCAGAGTCTGTCATTTATTGGATCCACCATAGCAATATGGTTTCCTTTTATTACAGAAACCATAAACATATAAGCCATAAACCGCTTTAACTGATGTATTCTTAGCCTGGTAACTTGAATATACTTGTCCTTTTCTGTAGAGGTGATTCTTGATATTTCTTTTGGCAATCCTCTTAAGAGCCTGTTTAATTGCAGATTTGTTTTTTAAAAAAACTAACAAACTAAACTGTAATTGTGCCCTTCAACTGAATAAGGTTTATGTACAGTATACACTGAATTATTACTGGCATTACACCTTTACAAATTGTGCACATTACATACACATTATGTGCATCTTACAATTAATTGCTGAATAATTCAACTGTAGCATTTTCCACCTTTAAATATCACTGGAGTTCAAAATGAAGTTTGCACACAAACATTTTTTTTATTATTTCAATGTATTTTTTATAAAAAAATTTCACATACAAACAGTAGTGAGAATAATTCAAACATAAAGAAACAATATGAACATTACAAGCCCTATACCATAAAGAATCCATCAGAAAGTGATCATACAGAACAATCTAGCGAGTGAGTAAAGGAATGGGTCTGCGTAACTAAGCCCCACAAAGCAGCCACTTTGGTGAACTTCATTGTCACAGTTGGGGAGATCGGTGATGGCTAAAACAGATCCTCTCTAACAGCAAATAGTTTGTATTTAGCCCATGCTTATAGGAGCAAGGTGGGCTTGGTAATGACTGAGCAAAGGAGAACAAAGAACAAAATAAAACAAAAGTAAATGGAGCCTAAAAGTGAAGTGAATGGAGCCTAGTTGTAATACAACACCTGAAGTGGAGACAAGGAGGGAGCGGTCTTTGAAAGAAAAAATGTTTTTTAGTCCTGGAATACCCCTTTAATTACATCCTCCAATACCCACTACAGAGCCATGCATCCCACACCTTATTAAATTTGTGCAAAATGTGTCCTTTCTACTGAACAGGAGAAATTGACATGCTTCAACACCTCAGCCAGGGAGGGTGCAATGGGACTTTACCAGTCTTGTGATTACTAGTTTGGTTGCTTCAAGAATAAATGCTATTACATTTCTGTGGGATTGGGGGAGTTGGTTAAGATCTACTAGTAGCAGAGTTAGATGGGGTAGTAGTGTGAGTTGTGAGACAGTCATAGAGGAGATTAGGTCTGCCACAAGGTCTGTACTATGGGGCAGTCCCACAGAATATGTAAGAGGTTCTCTCCCGACAGCAGTCCTTCCAGCAAAGATTTGCCACCGCCTCCTGGTGATTCGCACTTTATCTTATAAATAACAGTGAAATCAGAAAGTCATTGTTGGGAAGTTATTTCTATGGAAAGTTCGGATGACCATTGTCTGTAATGCCGCTCACCTTTGGTCAGTAGAAAAAATGCCTATCACCCCACTAAAGGGGTATAGATGTCCTGGAACTGCTGCTTTGCCAGTGAGTTGCAGGAAGCAAGAATCCCTTGTCCTGAAAGCTATGAAGAGATTGCGGAGAAAAACACCCTTGGAGGTCAGCACTGCAGACTTAGGGACATCAAATGGAGAGCGGAGACAGAAGTATTTTCAAGATCTTCAGGGGGAAATATATAATAAGAAATAATTATATAACCAGTCCTCAAAAAGTAGTGAAAAAAGGGGAAAGAATAAATACAGAGAGAAAAGTGATTAAGAATTGAATATGTACAGTGATGTGTGAGTAAAAATAAAAAAATAAAAATAAAGGTGAGTATGAACGTTCACAATATCAAAGAAGAGTGGATAAGTGCAAAGTGATAATCAGAAAAATTAGGGGTAATGAAAATATTAATAGTTATTAAACATCAAAAAATACCCCAAAATATGTGAATAATAAGAATGCCTGCAAAAGATGATAATTTTAAACAATCATATGCATTTATTAAAAAATAATGATTAATGCCTGGGCAGGGCCCTTGCTCAGGCATGCGATCTAAATAATAAAATAATTTAAAAAATGCCAACTATCTCAAAATATCAAAATTGAAAAATTGGCCTTTGTAGCCGAAAAAAACGTATAAAGTTGTGTGAATAGCAACAGTATTGAATATAATATCCAGCGATCGGAGAGTCTGTGTACTCCAGTGATACTCCAATGTGAAACACAGTCACCTTAAACTGTAGCAAATGTTTCAATATTTCATTCTGAAGATATAATGTAATTGCTCACTGTTATCCACTTGTGTCCCACAACAGGTGTTTGTAGAATAGCAGTATTAATAGCAAGATATAGTTACAGTTGCTTATATGAAGTCAGGCACAGTACCTTATGGTTTTATTCACCGTGATGATCGGCAGCTGAATGTCTCCAGAGTTGCAGGCTCCGGGGAATGTGGGAGCCCAGTGCCCGCACGGACCGAATCAATCACTACCCTGGTATGGGTAGGGAGGTACTTCTCGTGCCGTGGTTGGGAAGATGTGATGATCCCGATTGCATTGATGTAGAGAGCTGGGTTATATATCGTAGCCAAGCAGGAGTATCGTGCTTTGCACAGCTCAGTGGCCGGTCTGTGGAAAAATCGTCAGCGGCTGCCCGGCGTCCTCGTGGTGTGTGAATAGCGCGCTAATTCACAGAGGTCCACTAGTCCGGGTCCTACAGCGCTGTCTAGGCAGTATCGGCTGATACAGGTATAAAACAAGATTGAGATAGAGATGGCTGATAGATATGAGACAAGGCTAGACACGTTTCACGACTTAATGTCGCATTGTTCAGTAGCCTGATTAGATACATTTTTTTAAATCTAATCAGGCTACTGAAGAATGCAACATTAAGGATCGGGATCATCACATCTTCCCAACCACGGCACGAGAAGTACCTCCCTACCCATACCAGGGTAGTGATTGATTCGGTCCGTGCGGGCACTGGGCTCCCACATTCCCCGGAGCCTGCAACTCTGGAGACATTCAGCTGCCGATCATCACGGTGAATAAAACCATAAGGTACTGTGCCTGACTTCATATAAGCAACTGTAACTATATCTTGCTATTAATACTGCTATTCTACAAACACCTGTTGCGGGACACATTACATTATATCTTCTGAATGAAATATTGAAACATTTACTACAGTTTAAGGTGACTGTGTTTCACATTGGAGTATCACTGGAGTACACAGACTCTCCGATCGCTGGATATTATATTCAATACTGTTGCTATTCACACAACTTTATACGTTTTTTTCGGCTACAAAGGACAATTTTTAAATTTTTAGATTTTGAGATAGTTGGCATTTTTTAAATTATTTTATTATTTAGATCGCATGCCTGAGCAAGGGCCCTGCCCAGGCATTAATCATTATTTTTAATAAATGCATATGATTGTTTAAAATTATCATCTTTTGCAGGCATTCTTATTATTCACATATTTTTTGGTATTTTTTGATGTTTAATTACTATTAATATTTTCATTACCCCAAATTTTTCTGATTATCACTTTGCACTTATCCACTCTTCTTTGATATTGTGAACTTTCATACTCACCTTTATTTTTATTTTTACTCACACATCACTGTACATTTTCAATTCTTAATCACTTTTCTCTCTGTATTTATTCTTTCCTTTTCTTTCCCCTTTTTTCACTACTTTTTGAGGACTGGTTATATAATTATTTCTTATTATATATTTCCTCCTGTTGATTACTGGGTCTTTTGGGGTTTTTCAGACTTACCAGTTAACCTCGGAGTCGATGGTAGATTGAGCTGCACTGCCTCTTTGTCATTTTCAAGATCTTGGCAGGACTGTTTATTGAGTATAAATAATGAAAATAATAATTCAGTGTCGCATTTCGGGAGGAGCCATCCCTTCCTCAGATCAAGCTAAAATAAAACAAGAGGAAAGGCGCTCCTTGTGGAGTATCGCTTACAAGAAGGATACCTGGGAGGGGGAGTCACTGCTTACCAGAGATTTTGTACCAGCATACACAACAATGGTGACAGCATATAAATAATGGTGAGCCCGTCTGCAGCCTTCCTGGGTTGTGGAACATCAGAATCAGAGATGGCTTCATAAAAGCAGGAATTACGGCATTGAACCAGGCATGAAGTCGTTAAAGTAGGGTGAACCAGCTTGAATTTTATTACCAACAATGCAACGCGTTTCGCTGCGAATGTGCAGCTTCATCACGGCATCTTTTTTTCTAATGGTTATCAATACATATATATATATATATATATATATATATATATATATATATATAAATTCTTTGCAAACCAAAACTTTATGTAACTAAAAACGCATATTCAAATTCATACTGTGCGGTATTATGTTATGTGGCATATTGAGGTTATATCAAGAAAAACACAGGTATTGCTTCAAATTTTTGTATTAGTATACAAAACCATTTGTGTTATAAATATGTAGAAAAATAGAACAAAAATGATTTGTGTTCGCAAATACCCCATGTAGCTTATTCACATTATGAAATAGTAATTATGTACGAATAGATGTATTTAAAATTAAAATTAAATTCGTACTATTGTACATATATGGCCAGTTAATATTATTGTACATAGAATATATTTCAGGAGAGAAAAGTATTTTATAAAAAATGCTTTTAGAAAGAATATATAAAAAAATATGTATAAAAATATATAAAAAGAGGGAAACAAAAATTATTATGAAATACCTGTCTAGTTTATTATCGTGCATTTTCAATGGTCTCATTAAGATCCCATGGGACTGAGGTTACCAATTTGTGAATCCAAAATTATTCATGATTAATCAGGCATTGAAATCTATTATGAGTATATTCCGGTATTATTTCTAAAATTGTAAGATTTAGTGAATCTAATGAGTTTTGATGTTTAATTGTAAAATGTCTAGAAAGACTAGGCATCTTAAAACTATATTTTATATTCTACCAGTGTTTGTTTATACGTGATCGCACTGTTTGTACAGTGCCTCCAAAGTATTGAAGGTTGCAATCACAGGACAGTAAGTATATAGTAAAATTAGTGTCGCAAGAAACGAGACCTTTGATTTCATACACGTTATTGGACTGAGATGATTTAAACTGGGTTCTAATAAGTGCACAACACATGCATCGGCTTTTGCCGCAAGGGGTGCATAAAGACTCGGTCTGAACAGGGTATTCATCTATAGTTTTTAATCTTCCTGGAGATACTAGATTTTGAAGATTTTTCGAACGTCTAAAAGTAATGTTTGGAGAATGTGGAACTAATTCTTTAAGAACTGGATAATAAAAAAAAAATGGGCCAATTTTTGCAAAGTATCTTTTTAATATTTATTGCTTCTCTATTGAAATTGGTCACAAAATTAAACCTCAATTTTTGATTAATCGTTCCAGAGAAGTTGTCAGTTTTTTTTTTATATAATTTTTTTTTTTTTTTTTTTTTGGAATGACTAGTTCAGATTGTTTCTTATTTTTTACCTTTTTGTATGCTTCCGATAGAAGATGTTTGGGGTACCCCTTTTATTTGAAACATCCCCTAAGGACAGCTGCCTGCGCATCAAAATCCTCATCAAGAGTACAGTTCTTACGGATGCGCAAGTACTGTCCATAGGGGACACCCCGCAACCAGCTTGAATAGTTTGCACTGTCATAGCTCAAAAAGCTATTTACATCTACCTCTTTAAAGTGAGTCTTAGTAGTTATTTGGTTTATTTAAGATCTCAAAATCTCAAGATCCAAAAACTGTACGGATTCATTTGAAAAATACATAGTAAATTGAATTCCCCATTGATTACCGTTTAATTCATTAACAAATCCTTCAGCTTGTGATTGTGTGCCGCACCAAATAAAGAATAAATCGTCTATATAACGACGAAAAAAACAAACATAATTTTTTAAAGCCCCATGAATAAATTAGCATAACTGGGGGTGGATCCAGTCCCCATCCCACATCCCCTGGTCTGTCTAAAAATAGCCCCATGAAAAGAAAATACATAATGTTCTAAAATAAAAAATATTGCATCCAACAAAAATAATACTTCATTGTTACTGAGAGTAGAGTAATCATGAAGAAAATCTATAGCCGTAATACCTAAAGATGTATCTATGTTTGAATAGAGGAAGCACACGTCTAGTGTCAGAAAGGAATAGTTTGGAGGTAAACAAAGATTATTAATTTCCTGGATAAGTTGTGTGGAATCTTTTAAATATGAAGTTAATGTTATAACGTAGGGTTGTAAAAAAAAAAAAAAAGATCAATATAATGTGAAAGGT
The DNA here is from genome assembly GCF_029499605.1 of Hyla sarda. Taxonomy (NCBI): domain Eukaryota; kingdom Metazoa; phylum Chordata; class Amphibia; order Anura; family Hylidae; genus Hyla; species Hyla sarda. Next base: position 239,295,877 of record NC_079192.1, read on the forward strand.
TAGCAGTCATAGAATTGACGGTGTTCACAAGTGGCAGTATTTGTACAAGTTTGACAGGTGATTTAAGGCTGCCTGATGAAGCTGCACATGTGCAGCGAAACGTGTTGCATTGTTGGTAATTAAATTCAAGCTGGTTCAACCTACTTTCACGACTTCATGCCTGGTTCAGCGCTGTAATTCCTGCCTTTACGAAGCCATCTCCGATTTAGATTAAGCTAGTATTCAGGCCTGATAGTAATCTTTGACGTCAGGTGTCCCCAGCCCACCTGCCTTTCTGTGGCGTCACAGCACACAATGTGCAGTCCTTGGCTTATTGTTTTGCCATATGGGATGTGAAAGGACAGATTGGGCTTGTTGAAGGAAAGACGCAGGTACCTTCACTGGAAGAGTCCTCGTGCCCAAACATGGTTTAAACAGTGTCCTCCAGAACTTACAATTTATTCATACATAGGCATCAGCTACAATATTTATATTAGTGTATAAAACTGATTTCAAGCAGCTAAGCCACAAGCCTTAAAATTAAATGTTTTGTATCTTGAGAAAAACAGCATTCATTCAGGTGTGTCCAGATGTTTGTCAATGTATCCCCAAAATAGTGTTAATATTATATGTGTCAAAAATACTGTCATATGTTTATCATTGTAATTGTACTGACCTTTATATATATATATATATATATATATATATATATATATATATATATATATATAGAGCATGTTATTTATTCCACGCAGTACATGACATAAATTTAAAATGAAAATCACACAAATAAATTGTAGAGTTACTGTTCTATTTCCATATTCCTCCCACAAAACAATTAAAGATAAATCACTAAATTATGCATACCTGCATAATGGTGGCAATAAAAACAACTTCTTCCAGAAAAGAACCCACATACAATTTTTTCAATGGCAAAATACTAACACTTTGGCTCTGGAGGCCTAAGATAGTCTTGATCTTAAAAGGGTTCTCCCAGGATGTTCCTGGCAGATCCTATTCGGCTCCGTCGAATGCTTGGAGCAGGACCTGCCTGTTTATCACTGGCCACAGCAGTGTCCTGTCTTGGCCAGTGACTGACTGAGCATTGCAGGAAAAAAGTGAAAATCGAGGGAATTAATGGAGCTGAACAGGAGCTGCAAGGGACTGGGCTAAGTAAGTAAACTTTTTTTTTCTTTCTCTTCTCTTATTTTTTTGTTTTTTATTTGTTTTGTTTTTAAGAAAACACTGGATAACCTATTCAAGAATTTGCAATTTGCAACTCTGTAAGTTAAAAGTTTTGAACATTTTTGTAATAATTTAAAATTGTCAACTTATTACATAGGACACGAACTGCATTTGAAGTTAAACTACAAAGAACAAGTAAATCTACAGACCTGCGTATTCCGGCCTCAGTATGTACAATGTTTAATGTCTTGGTGGATGCCAAAAAACAGTGCTCTAAGCTGTGCGTCCTTGATGGTGGACAAGAGGTAAGTATGTTAACATATCTGTGCCTCAGTTTAGAATTGCTATGTAGGAAGAGAATAAGGGACCACTCTGGGAATACGTTGCATAAGAAGCAGTGTACAATATTTAACATTTGGACAAAGAAATATTGTTATGTGCTTAGTTATGTGCTTTTATAAGTAGGTATGTTATATTTGATAGCACATCTAGTCTTGATCATCCATTTTAAAGCATGCATTAACCTGATAGAAACATCCTATTAGTCAGCATTTTAGAGTTTACTTGGACATTAAACTTGCAAACAGCACTGAATAATTTTGAAAAATACGTATCTTTCCCTGTACTAGCCCTTGAATATTCTATAATTCCTATCTTGTTAAGGATCTATGCAGAGCTAGATTTCATTATTTACATCCAAGGCTGCAAATACACTAGTCCATGTCCTGTAAATTATTCTGAGATTCTGAAAATAAACCAAAATACTATCACTCCAATTTGATATACATCCAAGATGTTATATGAGGTGCGTCTGTTGAGAAGCTTGTTAATAATTCTAGCTGATGTAACTGAGAAACCGTGCACAATAAGGAAAGCTGTGTATTTATTCATTTTCACAATGTTTATTTGTATTTAAAGTAAAATGATGATGTTTGAAGTTAAAAATGTGGTTTGAAGTCTGATACTTTCATAGTTACTGTGTTATAGTTATGGTCATTCCCTTGGACTCTATTTAATCATTTATACTACTAACCTCTGGCTATTATTTTGGGCATTGCTTACTTTTTTATACTAACAGATAAAAATATCTATTACTGATAATTTGGGATTTATACCCCCAGGTTTTGGCCCCCAGTCAGGTCTAAGAAACTTTCATGTCTTAGAAATATATTCCGATTTCCCATAATGAGATCACCTCTTAAAGGGGTTATCCAGGAATCAAAAAACATCGATAATTTCTTTCAAAGACCACTCCCTGTCTGTCCCCAGGTTGAGTGTGGTTCTGCAACTCAGTTCCATTGAAGTGAATAGAACCAAGTTGTAATACCACACCCAAAGTGGAGAAAGACAGGAAGCGGTCTTTGAAATAAATTAGGTCTGTTTTTCAATTCCTGAATATCCCCTTTAATTTACTGACCATGGACTGTAATAGTAATAATGGACATTGTAAAATGAAAAATTTTAGGTAGGTCAGACGTTTTGAAAATAGGACCAATTCCAGTGCTTATCCAAAATGATGGAATTACCACACTTAGAGAATGTCCACATAGTTTTCTTCCTGCGTTGTAGATACAGAAATCACTGATCTGAAGCAAAATATTGTTTATATAATAATTGAACATTCTTTCTTTCTGAAATATATCTCAAACAAATGAAAGTGAATTATTACAATTACTAGCATATATGTTCCAGATAAAGTAGAGGAAAAAAAAGTGATGGAAGCATTAATTTTAAGGGAAAAAAATTACCAAATCCCTTTACATTCTTAAAATGTCAAATACGCTGTGGATGCGCTATGTGTGACCCTACCCTAACAATACAAATGATTCTTCCGTTATTAAGGAAAGTGTTCACAAACCTTATCAAACTTGTTGGCCTTGGCTAGTTTAACAAAAACATGGTCTCAACTAAAGAGTTGTCAACTTAAATAAAGCACTTATTTTAAAGGGAACCTGTCATCTGTTTCCTGCTGCACAAACCATTGGATCAATGTAAGTTTTGAATGGAGGCGGTCCTTGCAGCAGCTTCCTGCATCGCCAGCCTTGGGTGACACATCTCTCCCTAAGAAAGTATAGGAAAGACGTGTCCCTCAAGGCCTGCGGTATGGGGATGGCCTCCTGTGCATACTCACCAGATAACTTTTTAAATCTATGATTTCTATGAAACGCCAAAGCATTTGAGTAGATTATATTGTCTCGGCATCCCACTGCCTGTATCTGTTGCCCATGGCAGCATGAAGCAGGTGACAGGTTCCCTTTACTACAGTGGAATAATTATTTTTTTAAATCAACTGGTGCCAGAATGTTAACAGATTTGTAAATTAATTGAAAAATCTTAATCCTTCCAGTACTTATCAGCTGATTTATACTACAGAGGGAGTTCTTTATTTTTTTAGTTAATTTTCTGTCTGATCATCGTGCTCTCTGCTGACACCTTTGTCTGTGTAAAGAACTCTGCTCCTGCTCTTGACAGTTCTGCTCCTGCTCTGGACAGTTCTGCGATGGACAGTTCCTGACATAGACAGAGGTGTCAGCAGACAGCACTGTGGTCAGACAAAAAAAAAGAAAAAAAAAGTTCGAAAAGAACTTCCTGTGGAGCATACAGCAACTGATAAATGCTGATAGGATTAAGATTTTTTGGATTAAGATTTTTAAATAGAAGTTATTTACAAATCTGTTTAACTTTCTGGCAGCAGTTGATTTAAAAAAAAAAAAAAAAAAGTTTTCCAGCGGAGTACCCCCTTTAAAGTGTTCCCTAAATGCAAACTTAAGTAACTTTCTATATAGTCTTGATTGAAAATACTTTGCTACAAACTGATTTTAACTATCGAGCTAGAGCTGCAGCTGTCTGCAATACTGTGGGCTGCTGCTGTCACTCAATAGTTAAAATCAATCTGTAGTGCTACAAATGGTCGCAGTGTAGCCCTAGCCATAGCTACCACTTAAAGGGGTACTTCAGTTATTTAAAAAAAAAAAAATATTCCAGCACAGAGTGTGGCAACAGATGTTGGTGGTTCCCAGTCAGCTTTATGTTAAACTTGGTTCACGTATAAACAAAGTTTAAGGTTATTAAAGGGAAACCTATGGGAAGACTGAAGAAGAAGGCAAAGCATCAGGATAGATAACTGAAAAGATATATGCCTGGAAAATTAAAAAAAAATTGGTGAAACTAACACTTAATTAAAAAAAAATGTTACAGTGGGCTAAATAGATTCAAAGTGGAGGGTTTGATGAAAGCAATTTGCCAATAAGTTTGTTAGAACTTTCGTTATACCTTTTGTCTGATGCCAGTCTAATAAAACATATAAAGGTAACTGCCTGAAGAAAACAATGACATTTCCCCATTTTTTTTTTATATGGGACAGCAGGTCAGGTAAGGCTGTGTTAACAGGGTGTGCTTTTTTTCAACATTTTAGCAATTTCACCCAAACCACTGGAAAATGTCGGAAAAAACACACTTTGTGAACATTTATTAAAGGATCATAAGAGATTGCAATCATCACCTTAACAGTCAATGCATGGTGTACATAGGATTACATTTCTCCGGATGAATATGTCACAGAGCACAGAGTGTTAAAGGGAAACTAACAGCAGGGTCCACCACACTAACTTTCCATCAATTAAAGTAATTTACTTAATTTAACTTAATTTACTTTTCAGGTAAGTTTGACAAAGCCAGAATGTTCGCATGTTAAAAAAAAACATTTAGGGAGATTTATCAAAACCTGTCCAGAGGAAAACTTGATGAGTTGCCCATAGCAACCAATCAGATCGCTTCTTTCATTTTTGAAAAAGAAAAATTGTGATCTGATTGGTTGCTATGGGCAACTGGACAGGTTTTGATAAATCTCCCCCATAGTTTTTGTTAAAATGCCTTAATTTGCAGACAACTTTTAGTCCAGTTACCAGGGCTGCCATAAGAAATTTTGGGGCCCCTTACACAGCTTGTAGTCTGCCCCCCAAATCCCCCCCCCTTCCCCCTAACTGTGGCACACGCTGGATTTTATCTTACTATCGGGCTTAGAAACACAAAATAATATCCCCACTCCATATTGATTCTGCAGTGACTAAATAATACTACCACCATACTGTAAGGAAATAAAAGCCATTATACACAGACCAGTATTACTAATAACACTCTATACAAGGGACATATAATTCCTCAACACCATGACCACTACCATTACCACTGACTAACACTGCTATATTGTTATTGAATAAAAAACACTATACAAAAGATCAATAACCCCTATATAGGAGTAGATTTGAGCTGTACATGGGTGCTGCAGACCACATAAGTCATTTTAGTTACATACTCACACGGGGCGTCTTCTCTGATAGGAGTCGTTCACTTTTGTCTTTCTTCTCCATCTGTCCTAGGTCATCATGAAGATTTCTCTCGATCACAATTCGTCTTCACCGAATCTGCTAGACAAACATTTTAGGCTTCTCACTACAGCAAAGTGCACACCTCTATACAAACCTCCTATATTTATCACTCTGCCCTATATAGTAGTCCCTTCTTTGCCCCTGTATAGCATTAATTTGGCCCATGTACTTTGCCCCCATACATTATAATACCCCCTCACATTGCCCCCATACATATAATACCCCCTCACATTGCCCCCATACATATAATACCCCCTCACATTGCCCCCATATAATAGAATGCTCCCGTACATTGCCCCATACATTATAATACCCGCGTACATTTCCCTCATATAAAGTAATGCTCCCTCACATTGCTCCATATATAATAATGTCCCTGTACACATCCCCCATACATAATAATTCCCCCTCATATATGTTAATGCCCCCTCAATGTGCAGCGGCCAGGGCTGCCACCCTAGGCTAAACCTCATATAAAAAATCACTATACACAGACCAGTATAACCAATAACACAAGGGGCAAATGATTCCGCCTCACCATGAACACTACCATTACCACTAAGTAATACTGCCATGTTGTTATTGAATAAAAATCACTATACAAATACCAATCTCCCCCATACAGTGACCATACAGAAATAGATACCAGCTGTACACAGGTTCTGAACACTGTATAAGTGATTACAGGTACATACACACAGGGTCCCGTCTTCTCTGGTCGAAGTCGCTCACTTTTTTCTTTCTTCTCCATCTGTCCTGGGTCATCATGAAGACATCTCCCAACAACAGCTCGTCTCCACCGAATCTGCCAGACAAACCATTTTAGGCTCCTCGCTACAGCAAAATCCACAACTCTATACAAACCCCCTATGTCTATTACACTGCCACAGATAGTATTAGATCCCTCCATGCATCTGTATAGTATAAGGCCCCAACATTGTCCCTATAGATGAGCGGGCCCAAACATTTCCCCCATAGGTTATTATGCCAGAAACATTACCCCCATAGTATATTATGCCCCTCACATTGCTCCATATAGTATATTTATGCCCCTTACAGTCATGGCTGTAAATGTTGGCACCACTGAAATTTTTCTAGAAAATGAAGTATTTCTCACAGAAAAGGATTATAGTAACACATGTTTTGCTATACACATGTTTATTCCCTTTGTGTGTATTGGAACTAAACCAAAAAAAGGAGGAAAAAAAGCAAATTGGACATAATGTCACACCAAACTTAATATTTGGTTGCACACCCTTTGGAAAAAATAACTGAAACAATTTGCTTCCTATAACAGATACTATAATCAATACATTTCTTACACCTCTCAGCTGGAATGTTGGACCACTCTTCCTTTGCAAACAGCTCCAGGTCTCTCTTATTGGAAGGGTGCCTTTTCCCAACAGCAATTTTAAGATCAATGGGATTTAGATCTGGACTCATTGCTGGCCACTTGACGACTCCAGCGCTTTGTTGCCATCCATTTCTGGGTGCTTTTTGACATATGTTTGGGGCCATTGTCCAGCTGGAAGACCCAAGATCTTGGAAGCAAACCCAGCTTTCTGACACTGGGCTGTACAGTGCGACCAAAAATCCGTAGTAATCCTCAGTTTTCATGGTGCCTTGCACTTATTCAAGGCACCCAGTGCCAGAGGCAGCAAAACAACCCCAAAACATTATTGAACCTCCACCATATTTCACTGAAGGTACTGTGTTCTTTTCTTTGTAGGCATAATTCCATTTTCGGTAAACAGTAGAATGATGTGCTTTACCAAAAAGCTCTATCTTGGTCACATCTGTCTCCTGCCATAGCGTTTCATTTCATTTAAATGTCGACGGATTGTTTCCAGTGACACTGATGCCCCCTGAGCCGGCAGGACGGCTTGAATATCTTTGGAACTTGTTTGGGGCTGCTTATCAACCAACCGGACTATCCTGCATTTACTCCTTTCAACAATTTTTCTCTTCCGTCCATACCTAGGGAGATTAGCTACAGTGCCATGGGCTGCAAACTTCTTGATAATGTTGCGCACTGTGGACAAAGGAAAATCTAGATCTCTGGAGATCGACTTGTAACCTTGATATTGTTGATATTTTTCCTCAATTTTGGTTCTCTTATACTCAGACAGTTCTCTTTTCCTCTTTCTGTTGTCCATACTACATGTGGCACACACAGACACACAATGCAAAGACTAAGTGAACTTCTCTCCTTTTTATCTGCTTTCATGTGTGATTTTTATATTGCCCACACCTGTTACTTTCCCAGGTGAGTTTAACCCCTTAATGACGCAGGGTATTTTCCGTTTTTGCATTTACATTTTTTCCTCATCACCTTCTAAAAATCATAACGCTTAAAAATTTTGCAGCTAAAAATCCACATTATGGCTTATTTTTTGCGCCACCAATTCTACTTTGCTGTGACATTAGTCATTTTACCCAAGAATCCATGGCGAAACAAAAAAAATCATTGTGCAACAAAAGTGAAGAAAAAATGCCATTTTGTAACTTTTGGGGGCTTGTACGTTTCTGTGCAGTGCAAAAAATTACACCTTCACTTTATTCTGTAGGTCCATACGGTTAAAATGATGCCCTACTTATATAGGTTTGATTTCGTCGTACTTCTAGAAAAAATCATAACTACATGCAGGAAAATGTATACGTTTAAAAATGTCCTTTTCTGACCCCTATAACTTTTTATTTTTCTGCATATCGGGATGTATGAGGGCTCATTTTTTGCGCCATGATCTGACGTTTTTATCGTTATTGTTTTGTTTGGACTTTTGATTGCTTTTTATTCACTTTTTATGGTATAAAAAGTGACCAAAAATACGCTATTTTGGACTTTGAAATGTTTTTACGTGTACGCCATAGACCGTGCGGTTTAATTAACGATATATTTTTATAATTCAGACATTTATAGGGGGCTATAACACTGCACACACTGATCTTGGCAATAGCCGGGCATTGATCAGTGTTATCGCCGCTCGACTTCTCCTGCCTGGATCTCAGGCACGGAGCAGTCATTCGGCGATCGGACAGCGAGGAGGCAGGTAGGGACCCTCCAGCTGTCCTGTAAGCTGTTCGGGACACCGCGATTTCAACGCGGCGGTCCCGAACAGCTCCACTGAGTCAACCGGCAAAGTTTACTTTCACTTTAGATGCGGTGATCAACTTTGATCACTGCATCTGAAGGGTTAATACCGGGCATCACCGCTTGAAACAATCTTATTTTTCCACAATGTTGAAAGGGTGCCAATAATTTTGTCCGCCCATTTTTGCAGTTTGGTGTGACATTATGTCCAATTTGCTTCTTTTCCTCCTTTTTTGGTTTAGCTCCAATACACAAAGGGAATAAACATGTGTATACTTCATTTTCTTGAAAAATTTCAGGGGTGCCAACATTTACGGCCATGACTGTATATTGCCCCCATTTTATATTATCCCCCTCATATTTCCCCCAATTGTATGTTATCCTCTCATATTTGCCCCCATTTTATATTATCCCTCTCATTTTGTCCCCATTGTATATATTATGCTGCACATATTGCTCCCTTTTCTATATTACCCCCTCATATTGCTCACCCTTCTATGTTATCCCCCTCATATTGCCCCCATCATATATTATCCCCTCATAGTGCCCACTTTTGTATAATATCCCCCTCACATTGCTCCCCCATCGTATATGATGCCCTTCACTGCATGAAAAAAAAATCACTTACCTCTCCTTCATTCCCCTGCAGCTGCTGTCACTCCTCTTCTCTCTGCTTCCTGTGAGGACAGCCTCTTGCTAAGCTGCTGCCACACAAGAAGCCCGGGCTGGAATGACAGGATGAAGCTGCTGGCTCCTTCCTGTCACTCCAGCTTCTGGCGCATATTGAACGCTGTGTGCGTTGGGCGCTCACAGTGCTGCCGGGCAAGAGCAGTGATGAAAGAAGTGCTGTGTGAACTGCAATTTATTTTTTTATTTTTTACTGGCGAGCGGGCGGGCAATAGGGTGTGGAGGTCGGTGATGGACCAGCCTGGCGGAGGGAGAAATTTCTTTCAGGGGACAGAGCTGTGCCCCCATATAGAGGACACTATCGCGATGAAGTAGTACCTCCCGCCGGCCACTGCAGATTTAAAGAGGCAGTGGCTGCCGGCCCTGGAGGTGTGTGCGACAGCGGTGTGCTGCTGCATTCTGACTGATTAACTGACTGTATTTAGTAAGTCAATCAGTCAGCGAGCAGTGTACAGTAGCGGCCCCCCAGCAGTCACTCACTGACGAGCAAAAAAAAGACAGGCCGGGCCCCCGAAGCTCAGGGCCCCTTACAGGAGTATGGGTTGTACCACCCTCATTGCAGCCCTGCCAGTTAGACTATTTTAAAAATTGCCAATAATCACAAGCACTAGATGCTGTAAACACAACCTGTATGGTCTGTGCACACTATAAAATCTTTGCCTGGATAAACTCTGGGAGGGGATTCTGAGGACAGCCAGTGCCCACTTCTAGTCCCTATAGTGCATTCTACTGAGTATCAAAAGATGGTAGATTTCACTTGTTGATTATAATTGATGTAGATTAAAAACATTTGGCATTCAGTAATGAATGCTTGAAATTGTAGGGATGCAGATATTGGATGGTGTGAAAGGTGCTTGTGTGAAGAGTGGCAAGTCACAGCACAGTCCAAAAGTTCTATGAACATGTTTTTATTTTTTGACTTAGTGGCAGTCTGCTATTTACGGTATTCTGTTATCATTTAGAAGGTATCCCCTGTAAGATCTAACAGAAATATTTGGCTCAGTGTGGTTTATTATGTTTAATTTCTTTTTTCCTTTTGTGTTCTGCATATTTTTACCTTTTATTGATGTTACCTTTTTTATTTAGTTAAATACGTGGGTTTTTATGATTAAATACATTTTTCCATCTCATAGCATCATGATACACCACTGCACCATTGATGTGTTGCCTTTATAAATATAACTGTTGAGGGTCCAGAGGTTGGTACCCTACCAATTATAGAGTCGTGGCATATCCTTGTGATATGCCATCAGGTTATGAGATGGAAAAAAAAAAAACTATAATACATCCTTTTTTTTAATTTTTTTATCATTTGCCTTGTTTATTGTTCCATAAGTTACTCATTGTCTTTATGTTTATGTGCCTTTGGTGACCTGTTATTGGGCCTTTACATTTCAACATCCAGTTTTCTAAACAGTGGGTAAGTTCTTGCTTACTACTATCCCAGTATACCATAATATACACGTGTAATTTTAATACGTTTTTTATTTTTTTGGGGAGGGGGATAGGAACTTCATAAGTAGGTAATCTATAGTGAACCTCAAGAAGCCGGTTTGCCTATTTGTTGAAATTATCAGAGAGGCTGTTACAGTACCTTCTATATTTTTCTTCCCTGTCTAACAATATTTTTTATCTTTTTGAAGAGAGAGCAGTGATGAAATGAACTACACGGTGGGCCATTTATATGGCTACACCTTAATAAAATGGGAATGGTTGGTGATATTAACTTCCTGTTTGTGGCACATTAGTATATGTGAAGGGGGAAACTTTTCAAGATGGTTGGTGACCATGGCGGCCATTTTGAAGTCAGACATTTTGAATCCAACTTTAGTTTTTTCAATAGGAAGAGGGTCATGTGACACATCAAACTTATTGAGAATTTCCCAAGAAAAACAATGATGTGCTTGGTTTTAACATAACTTTATTCTTTCATGCGTTATTTACTAGTTTATGACCACTTATAAAATGTGTTCAATGTTTTTCCAGCAAGATGGTGCACCACCACATTATGGGTGTCAGGTCCGAGCATTCCTAGATGAACAGTTTCCAAACAGGAAGTTAATATCACCAACCATTCCCATTTTATTAAGGTGTATCCATATAAATGGCCCACCCTGTATTGTAATTTTGTTTTTGTTTGAAGGGGATTAATCTAAAGACTAAAAATTGTAATCTAATCTAATTGAGCACTTTGGAGGGCAGTTATCAAGGTATTTAGAGTCTTTTTATTTGCTTACTCCGGGCGCACAAAAAGTCGCACATGCGCCTAAGCACTTTTTTGTGTGACTTTTCTGGGTAAGCATAAAGTTACAAATAGTTTTCACTTTGCAGTGGTCACGAATTTATGATGTGTGAAAGTCACATGAAGGCAAAAAAAAAGTCTGCTCCAGGTCTGGCCTAGATTACAAAACTCCCATACGTGAGCAAATTTAAAAAGTCACAAAAAAAGTCTCACATAAGTCTCAGCTGCAACTTTTTTGTTTTGCTTATGTGCTCCAAACTTATCAAACCCCTGTGATAGTATAATAAATATGTAGCAAATAAGCAAAAAAAAAATAAAAAAAAATGCCTTCAGAGCTTGCTCACCAAAGCTAACAATGATAAATGTCCCGCTTTGAGTTTTTCTTTAACTATGCGTTTGGTCCCAACAAAAGAAGTTCCTACAATGGATAAGGATTGGATATGCTATTTATCAAATTTGTTAATTTGTCTTTTTTTTTTTTTTCAGTTTGTGAATTTTCTGTAGCATATTTGTTTGAACATATTGTAAAAAATATAATGCTTCATGTGCCGATTTCTCGGATGAATAAATAGAATCCCATTTTTGTCTAAAGCACATTTAGACTGACTTATGAAAGCAAGTAGTGAGGCAAGCGATGTATTAATTGAATCTTTTTCTAGTCTTTTTTGCTAACCATCTAGACCAAGGCTTTTGAAAAATGCACTTCTTCCTTAATTGTAGGGAACACAAAAAGTATCCTTCACATTCCTTCTCTTGAATGAGAATGGGAAATCAATTCATCTAAATAATAACCCCATTAGCTGCTTAACTCTGCATCGAACATGGGAAAATGTACCACATAGAATAAAAGGGTCTTGATTGGATGGATCATTTTCAAGGTTCTATTCAGCTAGTGTTCAAAATAATACACTGAAAGTAGCGAAAATACCATTTCATGTTTACTTTTTGTTCTATCTAGTGATATAATACTACATTTCTTTAAAATGCAGCAACAGTACCATTCTAAAATTGATGACTTAATTGAAGAAACTGTTAAAGAAATAATTTCCCTTCTGGTTTCTAAGGTATGTTTTTCAATATTATATGTTTTCTATAATTTTTGTCTATGCTGTAAATAGAAATTAGCATTATTATTTCTGTAAATGCAGATGGTGAGTTGAATCCCCACAGTGTTACTAATATGTAATGCTAAATCTATTGTCATACATTTTAGCAACATGGAACATTACAAAGCTTAACTATTAACTAGTTCCTGCATTTCTATGTACTTGCACATCAGAGAGGACATATGGAGTGGCCTAAAGAGCTGAGTCCGCTCCATATGCAGTGGGTGTACACTTGCCAGAAGCTGCTGGAATTTACCAGGTTTGACCTCCTAGATGCTGTGGTCTATAGTGACCGTGGCATCTCGGCGACTTTGTGACAAATTTCAGTCCTTTCATATCTCCAATAGGTCCCCATCGATTGTCATGGCAGCCAGGCCTTCTGAAGGCCGCTTTGAGGCTGGGATTATAGATCTCCTATTACACTGCCATTGGCAGAGTGTAATAGAGGACATGCACTTTGACAGTTCACTGCAATACATATGTATTGCACAAGCGATTGCATGTTCAAATCCTCTAGGGGGACTTTAAACATAGTTTTAAAAACATTTAAAAAGTAGTTTTTTTTGTTTGTTTTTTGTTTAACCCCTTAGGGACGCAGCCCATTTTGGCCTTAATGACACAGACAATTTTATTTTTGCAGTTTTGTTATTTCCTCCTCGCCTTCTAAAAATCATAACTCTTTTATATTTTCATCCACAGACCAATATGAGGGCTTGTTGTTTTTTTTTTTTCATTTTATTATTATTATTTTTTTTTTTGCATGACCAGTTGTCCTTTGTACTGACAGCACTTATTGTACCATAAAATGTATGGGGGAACCAAAATAATATTATTTGTATGGGGAAATTGAAAAAAAAAAACAGTTTTGCACATTTTGTAAGGTTTCGTTTTCACGCTGTATACTTTATGGTAGAAATGACATGTTTTCTGTGGGGCAATTTTTAGCCAAATTAGTGTGTTTAAAATCCCTTTATTTTGACAACCTATAACTTTCTTATTTTTCCGTAAACACGGCTGTATGAGGGCTCCTTCTTTGCACCATGATCTTTACAAATCTGTTTTTTACAAAGTAATTTTTTTACAAGTAATTTACAAATCTGTTTAACCTTCTGGAGCCAGTTGATATATAAAAAAAAGTTTTTCCCTGGAATACCCCATTAACGTTTTTCTATAGGTTGTGCAGCAAACAAGCTCCAACATGTTTTATTTATCCAGCAATGGAATCCTGTGTAGTAAGTGTGCATATAGGCCCTCATTTACTAAGAGTGTTGTGTAGGTTTCTTTGTGGGTTTCAATCCCCTACAATTTATTTTCCACATTATTTACTAAGGTTTCCCTACATTTTCCACTTTCTATACACTTTGCTTTTTTTTACACATGCTCTGATCTTTCTGGTTTTCTTCAGCTCAAATCCACCACATTTTATGTGGAAACCTTAGTAAATTTGTTGGGTTTTTGTGAAAATGTCAGGAACACGCCCCTTTTTGGAGACCATGCCCCCTTTCTCCCAGGGGCCACGTACCTTTTTCTGGGTTTTCTTAGCAAAATGAAGATTTAGTCGGGGTTTTTCAATTCTGGCGCAAATTCTGGCGTAGACAGAATTTCTGGCGCAATGCGACAGAATCTGGCGCACAACCTGACAAAACATGTCGAGTTTGCAATAGTAAATGAGGGCCATAGGCTACAGAGGTGGAATGCATTACTTGGTGTTTTCTTTGATACAACAGTACCTGCTTATTCCAGGTCTTTTTAAAGCTCTCCACAAGTGGATCCTGGCTCTTGGGCAACTTTTCTCATTATATTTTTCACTTTTCACTGTCAACATTCTTGTGAAGGGCACGTTGTCAAGGCAAATTTATGATGAAATTATTATTAGTTTTTCCATTTCTTCCTTATGGCCCAAACACTCACTGGATCATTCAGAAGCTTAAAAATGCCATTGTTATGTTTTGCAACATCATGAGATGTGTCTTGTGTGACACCTTGGCAGTAAGACCTTTATGTAGGCCATCAGTTAGGAATGAGCCAGCTGATATTAATTTGCACTGACAAGGGGCTGGATTGCTTTATAATTATTGATACATTTCATTTCTGCTGTTTTTCTCTTTCCATACCTTTTTGCAGCTCCCTTTCTTCATGCGTTCTTTTTCCTTAAATCAATACACATTATTATACAAAACGTCTGAGCTTGTTTGTTTTGATATCTCTGTTTGTATGGATTACTTGGGTTGTTAACAACATCTGGGGAAAATTTCATATCATTAGCACCTTTGGAAATATATTTAGTGAGAAAAATGGACACAGCCCATTTTGCCCTTAGGACACTGAAAACTTTCTGTTTTGTTTTTTTTAGATTTTTCCTCTTTGCCTTTTTAAGAGACATAACTCTTCTATTTTTCCATCAACAGATCCATATTGCCAATTATACTTTATTACACTTTTTATTTTAACATAAAATGTACAGCACAACCAAAAAACATTAATTGTGGGGAAAATTAAAAACACAAGTTTGAAAGGTCCCAGCTCACTGTGGTCATATTTTGCACAGGTTCTATGGTTGCAACAATCAATGTTTAGTAACATAACAAACTCCTTTAATTATTTTAGTTTGCTTATGGGATCTAAAGACAAATTTTAAAATTTGTCACATAGCTCCAGGTATGACACAATAAAGAGAATATATGATTCACCAAGTAGTAATTAAACTATTAACCCCTTAACGACGCAGGACGTAAATGTACATCCTGGTGCGGTGGTGCTTAACGCACCAGGACGTACAGTTCTATACATGACTGCGAGCATCGGAGCGATGCTTGGGTCATGTGGGGCAGTTCCCGGCTGCTGATAGCAGCCAGGCACCCGCCGGTAATGGCTGACATACGCGATTGCGCGCATGTCCTCCATTAACCCCTCAGATGCCGTGATCAATACAAATAACGGCATCTGCTGCGCTGCGGTCACTAAAATGAATGATCAGATCGCCCGCAGCACTGCCGTGGAGATCCGATCATCCAGAACGGCAGACGGAGGTCCCCTTAACTGACTCCGCTGCCTTCCGCGGGTCTCCTGCTCTGGTCTGAGATCGAGCAGACCAGAGCAAAAGATAGCCGATAACACTGATCAGTGCTATGCCCTATGCATAGCACTGACCAGTAATAGCAATCAAATTATTTCTATAAATATTCCCCTATGGGGACTATTAAAGTGTAAAATTTAAAGTAAAAAAAAAAAAAAAATGGGATTTTCCCCATTTCACCCCCAAAAAGTGGAAGAAAGAATAAATACAATTAATAAACATATTTGGTATCACCGCGTGCCTAAATATCCGAACTATTAAAATATAATGGGTACAAAAGACCACAGTAGTAGATCAGCTCACCAACTCTTCATGCGGAACAGGCACCATTCTGTAAGGTCCGGAAGCACGGATGCAGGGGACTGCTCTCACCCGGTAGTAGCAGGAAAGTGAAGGAAAGGAAAATCCAGCTCCCGATAGGCAAAATCCAGTAAAACTTAACGTTTATTCGTACACATTAAAAATGGTAAGCCACCATAGCGGCAAGTGACATGTCACTCATAAAAACAGGAGTGAAACGCCAACACGTTTCGAGCATAAGCTCTTAGTCATGGCACTGGTACCATGCCACACGGGGGTTTAAATACCTACTGAACAATGTCAGAGCCCGCCGTGAAAAGACCTCCCCGCCTCTTTTTCGCATAATATATTTCACATAACTATAAAAAGACAAAATGATACATGTAGCATAATTGAGACTGAAATGAAAACATAGATGGTATGTATGACACAGCACCATATTTTAAATATTCAAACCAGGATGTATGCAAAAGTAATAGATATACATAATTGCTCAGCAATTAACTATATACTTGAGCAAAGAAAATATACAGGAGACGCACATAAGAAAGAATATATATAGATTTCGCAATATACAGAAACAAAACAACAAAAGCAAAAAAATACATATATATATATAGATTTAAATTTAAAAAATCTGGATTGAACACATCTAGCACAGCAACTGCATGGTGTGAAAAGTGGCCTGGAAAGAATACAACAGACCACATATCCAAAAAAATCCTTTCTGCTATTCTGACTAAAAAAGACAAAGCTAGTTAAAGGATGCAAATGTATGAAGCCAGACGATACAAAATGCAGTATTCTTTTGAGGATGTAGACAAAATAGATGAGAACGATACATATGACACAATACAATGTCGCGTATTGAAAACAGGGGTATAAACATATACTTCCCAATATGTATAGTACACATAAGGTTAAGCATAACACATCATGTAAGATTTGTTATGGAATGTTGGTAAAGAACGCATGGTGTGAACACAGATCCAATCAAAACGACTAGTCGCAAGGCACAAATTTGCCATACTGGAGAAATCAATAAAAATATATAAGGTCATTTCTATAGTTAAGGCCTGAGGGAGCTCTGGTCCCCATTCTAAGGATCCAGAAAGCCTCCCTGGTAAAGAGGGCATGTATCCAGTCTCCTCCCTGTTTGGGAAAAGGGACTTTCTCGATGCCTTGAATGTATATGGTGTTGCTTTTCCCTTCATGTTTTTCCACAAGATGTCTGGTAAGTCCAGACATGGATCGGGAGGAAAAATTTATATGAGTGGAAAGGTGTTCATAAATGCATCTTTTTAATTCGCGTCCTGTGCATCCTATATATTGAAGTTTGCATTCCCTGCATGTCTCACAATATACAAACAGTTTATAAAATTATTAATCGTAACTTTGATCAAATCAAAACTATTATTAAAAGGCATATCCCTGTCCTTTTACAGGATGATGACATGGCTAGGCTTTTGTCAGGAGGGGTGAGATTGACTAAGAAGGCTAAATTGCTGGGTGCTATTCTATCTACCAGCGATTTTCCGGCAGAAAGATCTACAAATACATGGCTTCATACTACTGAAAGCCACACTTATGGCTTCCAGTTGTATGAAGCCATGTATTTGTAGATCTTTCTGCCGGAAAATCGCTGGTAGATAGAATAGCACGCCGCAATTTAGCCTTCTTAGCCACACATCTCACCCCTCCTGACAAAAGCCTAGCCATATCATCATCCTGTAAAAGGACAGGGATATGCCTTTTAATAATAGTTTTGATTTGATCAAAGTTACGACTAAAAGGGGTGGGGATAAAGAGGGACTCGGATCGATCTATCACAGATGGATTATGTAGATATTGTTCTCTAGATTTTGAGTCTGCAATTGATTTAGCCCTTGTAAGTATAGCATTATTGTAACCTCTTTTCTTTAACCTTTTGGTAATATCAGCTCTCGCCTGTTCGTAGTATGCCTCATTCGATGAGGCTCTCTTTGCCCTGATGTATTTCCCTATTGGAAGTTTTTTCGTAGTATGTTTAGGGTGACCGCTGCGGGCATGAAGAATACTATTCCCCGCTGTAAGTTTACGGAACATCCTAGTATCAATCATATGTGTCGTACCATTTCCAACCAGGGTAACATCAAGGAAATTAATTTGCCATTTTTCAAATCATCCTTGTTCTCCTCCAAACCCAGGCATATTAGGAGGAGGTCGTTTATATATGTTCCATACCATATGATGTTATTACAGTATGGATTACAAGCCAGTTCCCCAGACGTTCAAGGAGAGCATCTATTCCCGCTACTATCGGATACTATTGCTACAATTAAAAAGATTACATTTACAAGGGACATGAATAATTATTCTAACAATACGGTTTATACGTGGCAAAGGAAAGACAATAGACCCCAACCCATTTTAAAACATCACAATTATTACTCCAAACCAGCAGCCAGAAAAAAATTCAGTTTCTCATCGTCAGATAACGACACAACCGACTATTGCACGGAGGGATTGGATGAAGATCGTGATTTTAACAGACATAGACAGAGGGACATTATTTCCCGTCAGGCTTCCTCCGAACATGAGCATGGCACTTCAACTTACAATGCGGCTTCAAAAAACATGATGGGTACAACTAGGAAGAAAAGAAGAAAATACAAACCAAAAAGAGCAGAACCAAAAAACACAGAGCGGGATGCAAGCACCGACGGCATGCGAACCAGAAACAGGAAGAATTGACAGCCTTATATGATGGGAATACTCCACCGGAAGATTTATCTGTTCAGTTCACTGTTGTAAATCTATCAGCATGCATAATAACAAAAGAACAAGCTTCGGTTCTAGAAAAAGGTTACGTTTCGCACCACTCAGTACTTTTGATTTATATCAGACCTTTCAGGGAGGTGAATACATTCATACGCACACTTACAGTCAAAAAGTATTTTGCATGTGCAGAATCAGAAAAATCTACTGATATTAACCCTAAACTGGAATTTTTGAATAACATGGGGCTCCCTACCATGCCACTTTATGCCACATTTGAAGATCAGGTATCGTGTCTTAATCTTATCGACCAGCAAAGTCTGTCCACAAACACTAAGGAGGACATATTATCCACTAAGGATATATTCTCTACATCCAACATCAGATTTTATCCAGGGTTTATATCAACTCCAGGTTTGAAGCCATGGATATATATCATCGCAGAATTGAGACTGATCTGAGGCATTTAGAGAAAGAAATACATACTCTATCATGCAGCTTCAACAAAACTGAACATAAAGCACTAAAGGATTTAAAAAAAAAAAAAAACTACATTTATGTAAGACAAGCAGACAAGGGGGGATCAATTGTTATATTGGGCAAAGCTCTCTCTGGAAGAGGGCTACACTCTCAATATTATACAAAAAAAACAACAAGAGTTCTTATGTCCTGGGCATCCAAAAATTGCTGTATTTCATGCCCTTCCAAAAACTCACAAAAATGTGTCGTCGTCCCCCCCCCCCCTTTCACCTCATAGTAGGCAGGAATAGATTCTCTCCTTGAACGTCTGGGGAACTGGCTTGACCGTATGTTGCAGCCCTAATGCCTAGGACGTTGGGTCACACAAGGATACCAAGTCCCTCCTCAATGCTATGTCATCTATGAGTTGGCATGAAGAATGAGTGGATATCATGTGATGTGGTATCCTTGTACAGTTGTATACCACATGATAGGGCAGGAGTGGCCATTAGGTATCATCTTGATAAGTATAGTGTGTGTCTGAAAGAATACATAATAGAGGTGAATGCTTTCCTTCTGCAGTACAATTTTTTCACCTTTTAATGGTCTGTTCTTTTTTCAAATAACCGGTTGTTCCATGGGGGCCAAGTTCTCCCTTCCCTGGCAAATCTTTGTATGGCATATTGGGAGGAGGGTCGTCTGTATGTGGATTGTAATCTTTATCGTAATAACATGGAAGATATATAAACGACCTCCTCCTAATATGCCAGGGTTTGTTCATACAGAAAAATGCCAAAATAATTTCCTTGATATTACCCTGATTGGAAATGGTACGACACATATGACTGATACTAGGATGTTTCGCAAACCTAAAGCGGGAAATAGTATTCTTTATGCCTGCAGCGGTCACTCTAAACATACTGCAAAAAACCTTCCAATAGGGGAATACATGAGGGCAAAGAGAGCCTCATTGAATGAGGCATACTACAAACAGGCGAGTAGGGCCACCATCAGGGTGGTACCACCAGTACCCCAGTAAGGGGCCCGGACCCCCAGGTGGCCCAAACCCTTTTTTTTTTTTGCGAATCAGTGTGACTGCGAGGCGTCACTAAACACTGACTGACTGACCGTACTCTGTACAAGCAGTCAGTCAGTCACACCAGAGAGGAGGCCCGCTGCTATCATCACATTTCTTTTTTATTTTTATTTTTAATTACTGAGGCCCGACCAGCTCATCCCAGCCAGGGTATGGCTGTCAGGGGCTGGAGCTAGAGGGAGCGCCGTCCGGAGGGCAGCACACTGACACTGTTGCTGCAGCTGGTAAGAGATGTGCCTGCGTGCTGCCGTCAGTTACCAGCAGGCCAGTGACGTCGGCCCACGTGTCTCACACCTCCTCTCCCTGCCCAGTGCCCGCAATAGAGGAGCAGATATTAACTTATATGGGGGCTGTGTATGTGTATAGGGGCTGTGTATGTGTATATTGGTGCAGTGTGTGTATATGGGGGCTGTGTATGTGTGTATATGGGGGCTGTGTATGTGTGTATATGGGGGCTGTGTATGTGTATATGGGAGCTGTGTGTGTGTATATGGGGGCTCTGTATGTGTGTATATGGGGGCTGTGTATGTGGGGGCTGTGTATGTGTATATGGGGGCTGTGTATGTGTATATAGGGGCTGTTTATGTGTATATGGGGGCTGTTTATGTGTATATGGGGGCTGTGTGTATGTGTATATGGGGGCTGTGTATATGGGGGCTGTGTATGTGTATATGGGGGCTCTGTATGTGTATATGGGGGCTGTGTATGTGTATATGGGGGCTGTGTATGTGTATATGGGGGCTGTGTATGTGTATATATGGGGGCTGTGTATGTGGGGGCTGTGTATGTGTATATGGGGGCTGTGTATGTGTATATTAGGGCTGTGTATGTGTATATATGGGGCTGTTTATGGGAGCTGTGTATGTGTATATGGGAGCAGTGTATGTGTGTATGGGGGCTGTGTATGGGAGCTGTGTGTGTATGTGTATATGGGGGCAGTGTATGTTTATATGGAGGCTCTGTGTGTATATGGGGGCAGTTAATGTGTATGGGGCTGTGTATGTGTGTATATGGGGGCAGTGAATGTGTATGGGGCAGTGTATATGTGTATATGAGGGCAGTGAATGTGTATGAGGCAGTGTATATGTGTATGGGGCTGTGTATGTGTGTATGTGTGTAGGGGCTGTGTATGTGTTTATTAGGGATGTGTATGTAGGATTGCCACCCAGCCAGTATTTCTAATTTGGTCAAATTAAAATGCATAGCAATCAATTAAAATGGCACAGGGGGATTCAGATTGAACCCCCCCTGAACCCTCTGTGCCATTTTGATTGACCTGAATCAGGGTGGTGTCAATTAAAATGGCACAGGAGGATCAGAAGGGGACTGAAATTATTCCCCCTCTGATCCTGTGCCTTTTTTTTAAATTTTTATTTCCCCCCGACTAATCCCTCTGTGCCATTTCAATCCACCCTGCTTCTGATCCCCCTGTCCCCCTGTATAATTTCAATCCCCCCATCAGATCCACCCTGTGCCATTTCAATCCCCCGTCCGATTTTAGGTCTGTTCTGCCAACACTCTACACAAACACCATGTCTGAATCCTGTTCGGGTCATGCTTGGCTGGGAATGAATTAACTAACTTCTTGAAAAGTTTTATTTCCTTTCACCTGATCAGCTCCCAACCCAGCACGTCAGTTCCTATCCCTGGAGGCGGGGAGGTCTTTTCACGGCAGGCTCTGACATTGTGCAGTAGGTATTACCCCTGTTTGGCATGGTACAAGACCATGACTAAGAGCTTATGCTCGAAACGTGTCGGTGTTTCACTCCTGTTTTTATGATTGACATGTCACTTGCCGCTATGGTGGCTTACCATTTTTAATGTGTATGAATAAACGTTAAATGGGCACTGTCACCAACTGTATTTTTTGATATGTTGTAGTACTTATGTACTACAACATATCTCTAATATACTTTTATTATTTTTTTTTTTTTTTATTAAAATTGTTTAATTTACATTTGAAAACCGGCCACTAGGGGTCTCCCTCCTAGTGGCCGGCTGCAGCCTGGCATGACGTCACGCCTGAAAAAGGACCGATGCGGCCGGGCATCTGTCCTTTTTCATTCAGCCTGCGCTCGCTCCCTGCCTGTCAATCAGACAGGCAGGGAGCGAGCGCATTGGCTCCCCGGCCACAGGCTGGGAGGCCACTCCTCCCGCACATCGCCGCCTCCGCCTCATCGTCGCCGTTGTCCCTGCACGCCCGCTGCCGGACTCTGCAGTAAGTGTAATGGGGGGGTGTTGTGATGGAGGGAACGGGGTACGGCGCGGGGGGGGGGGGGAGACGGGGGGACGGGCTAGCGCCGCATGTAACTAATAGTTTATCTACACAGGGGGCCTCCAGCTGTTTCAATACTACAACTCCCAGCATGCCCTGACAGCCAATAGATGTCAGGGCAAGCTGGGAGTTGTAGTGATGAAACAGCTGGAGGCACCCTGTGTAGAGGAACTAAGGGCAGAAGTCCCCCCCCCCCCCCCCCCAGCAGGCATCAGTGACGTGGTGCCTGCTGGGGAAGTCTGCCTGGTAGTGAGCACACTGCCAGGCAGACAAAAAGCATTTTTAATATAGTAAAAATAAAAATTAAAAGCAGGTAGGGGGTTAGGGACAGAAAAAAAAATAGGATGTTGGGAGCTACCCTTTAAGTTTACTGGATTTTCCATCAGGAGCTGGATTTTCCTTTCCTTCACTTTCCATTAAAATATTATGTTACATATACTGCATGGTGAACGTTAAAAAAAAAAAAAAAATCCAAAATTGCTGCTTTTTGTTATAACCTTTTATTCCCAAAAAATGAGAGACCAGAAAAGGGCCCATTTCTAACCAAGAGCTTTAGAGCACTGTTCCCTATGGCGGAAAATCTGTTAAGATTTGGAGTGGTTCCTGCAGAAGACTGGTCTAGTCTGCAGGACCTGATGGATAGATGGACTGAATTCACCCTTAGTACAATTCAGCGGCTGCCTTGGCATCAGGAACTTACGCCTCCTCTAAAATTTCAAATTTTTTGATGGTTTGTCTACAGCTGCTCCAGGCAGATATTGATAGTGGGGTTTCCAGGGGTGATATTCTAGGTTCATGTAAATCTGTCAATCTGGCGACAGATTATTTGTATAATTCAGTCCCTCTTAAGAGGAAGATGGTTCAAAGACCATGGTGTGGGTTTCGGTCAGACCAGGCCACTATGGTTAAAACCCTGGGCATATGCAATTTGTGCTACCTGCCTTTTGAGCCGCATAGGCTCTTTGGGTTCGAATCACAGGACAGTTTGGACAAAGTATCAACTATCTTAGCCTGTCTTTACAGACCCCTCTCTTAAGACCCACTCATCAAGAGGCTCCTGAAAGGAGTCGAGAGACTTAAGCCTACAATTTTAAAGCCCATTCTGAAATTGGATTTATATGTGATTCTCAAGAGGTTGGCATCTTCCCCGTTTGGAGCTCCACCTCCTCTAAAGGTTCAAAAAATTTTCCTGAAAGTTGACATTTCTTCTGGTGGTGATATCGACCAAGAAAGTTGAGGACCAGCAGGCGTTCTCAGCTTTTGAACCCTATACCAAGTTCCTACAGGATCGGGTCGTATTTAGGTTTATTACGACTTTTTCTCTGAAGGTACTATCTTTTAGATTTAAGTGATTTCTCTTTCAGTTCTAGATCCTGCCTCCTCTGAAGAACGAGATCTTCATACTTTGATTGTTTTGAGATACCTTTGAAGCTATGTGGATAAGTCTTGTGACTTCAGGAAGGGCGACAATCTCCTCATCCTGCTTACCAGTAACCGAAGAGGTCACAAGGCATCCAAGTGAACCATCAATAGGTGGATTAAGGAGGCTCTTACAGAAGCCTTTGTCACACAGCCTCTTGAACCTTCAGATTTTGTTAAAGTCCACTCTATCAGGGCTGTTGCGATTTATTTAGCTAAAAGAAGATTGCTTCCCCTTGAACTCATCTGCAGTCAGCCTCCTGGAGTCCACCTTCATCTCCCACTATAGTTTAGATGTCAGGGTGTCTGAATATTTGGCCTTTGGACAAACTGTAAAGTTCTGTCAGGCAGGAGGGCACTCACATGGGGTCCTCTTTTTGCTAGATCTCCATCTGCGCTACTGGTAGGACACAAGGAAGTAATTCATTCCTAACTAATTTTTTTCTTTCTTAGTCCTAACAGTAGCACACACATTTTCCACCCTAGTTATGACTTAGTTTTTCTTGTTATAACAAAATGAGCTGGGGTGATATTCCTCTTTGAAGAGTGTTCCTAATAGTTTAATTGCTACTTAGACCCCCCCATGTCGTCGATCGCCGGTGAATTCACACCAGCGTTTTGCGACGATTCCGGATCATACGGGTCTATGGTGACCCTGAAAATAAGGGGGGTTGGGGTTGTCCAAGACACCCACGATCCCCCTGAAGGGATAGGAGTGAGGTGGCAGGGGTGCCACCCCTCCTATCCCTGCTATTGGTTGTCTAGAAGCGACAACCAATAGCAGATCGGGGGCGGGGGGGTTAACTTTCGGTTTCCCCGTTCTGCCCACCCACAATAGGCGGGGCAGAACGGGGAGCCGACAGAGGACCGGCACCGAGGTCCACTTACACATCTGGTGGCAGCAGATGGTGATTGGCGAGCGGCTGGCTCCCTGGATCCTATGGAAGCCGGTGAGTTGCCTAGCACCATCTGGAGGGCTACAGTCTGAGACCACTATACAGTGGTCTCTAAACTGTAGCCCTCCAGATGTTGCAAAACTGCAAATCCCAGCATGCCCAAACAGCAAACAGCTGTCTCGGCATGCTGAGAGTTGTAGTTGCATACCTCCAGCTGTTGCATAACTACATCTCCCAGCATGCTCTTCGGCGATCAGTCCATGCTGGGAGTTGTAGTTTTGCAACAGCTGGAGGCACACTAGTTGGAAAATACTGAGTTAGGTAACAGAGCTAACTGAAGGTTTTCCAACCAGTGTGCCTCCAGCTGGTGCAAAAGTACAACTCCCAGCATGCACGGCCTGTCAGTAGTTTTGAAACAGCTGGAGGTTTGCCGCCCCCCCCCCCCTCCCATGTGAATATACAGTGTACAGGGTTCGCAAACTCCCAACGGGAAACTCACTGTAAACCTCCGCCAGTGTGATTGTACCCTAAAAACACTACACTACACTAACACATAATAAAGGGTAAAACACAACATATACACCCCTTTACACTGTAAGGCAGTGTTTCCAAAACGGAGCCTCCAGCTGTTCCAAATAACAACTCCCAGCATTTCCGTACAGCCACTGACTCTCCAGGCTTGCTGGGAGTTTAGCAACAGCTGGAGGCACCATGTTTGGGAATCTCTGGCGTAGAATACCCCTATGTCCACACCTATGCAATTCCTAATTTAGTCCTCAAATACGCATGGCGCTCTCACTTCGGAGCCCTGTCGTACTTCAAGGAAACAGTTAAGGGCCTCATATGGGGTATTTCCTTACTCAGGAGAAATTGCACTACAAATTTTGGGGGGCTTTTTCTCCTTTTACCCCTTATGAAAAGGAAAAGTTGGGGTCTACACCTGCCTGTTAGTGTAAAAAAAAAAAAATTACACTATCATGCTGGTGTTGCCCCATACTTTTTATTTTCACAAGACGTAAAAGAAAAAAAAGACCCCCAAAATTTGTAACACAATTTCTCCGGAGTACGGAAATACCCCATATGTAGGCATAAAATGCAGAGCACTTGATGTCCACACATGGGGTATTTCCATACTCAGAAGAAATGGGGTTACAAATGTTGGGTTAATTTTCTCCTATTACCCCTTGTAAAAATGTAAAATGTGGGGAAAAAACAGCATTTTTGTGAAAAAAAAATGTTTTCATTTACACATCCAAATTTAACAAAAAGTTGTGAAATACCTGTGAGGTTTTAAGGCTCATTGTACCCCTTGTTACGTTCCTTGAGGGGTGTAGATTCCAAAATAGTATGCCATGTGGTTTATTTTTTATTTTTTGCTGTTCTGGGACCATAGGGGCTTACTAAATGCGACATGCCCCCAAAAACCATTTCAGCAAAATTTGCTTTCCAAAAGCCAAATGTGACTCTTTCTCTTCTGAGCATTGTAGTTCGCCCGCAGAGCATTTTCCGTCCTAACATGGGGTATTTCCATACTCAGAAGAGATGGGGTTACAAATTTTGGGGGGCATTTTCTCCCATTACCCTATATAAAAATGGTCAATTTGGGAAAAAAACTGCACTTTAGTGAATTTTTTATTTATTTATTTACACATCCAACTTTAACGAAAAGTCGTCAAACACCTGTGGGGTGTTAAGGCTCACTGGACCCCTTGTTACGTGCCTTGAGGGGTGTAGTTTCCAAAATGGTATGCCATGTGGGGGGTTTTCTGCTGTTCTGGCACCATAGTGGCTTCCTAAATGTGACATGCCCCCCAAAAACCATTTCAGAAAAACTCACTCTCCAAAATCCCATTGTTGCTCCTTCCCTTCTGAGCCCTCTACTGCACCCGCCGAACACTAGACATACACATATGAGGTATTTCCTTACTCGAGAGAAATTGGGTTTTTGGAAATTGGAATTTTCTCCTTTTACCCCTTGTAAAAATTCAAAAACTGGGTCTACAAGAACATGCGAGTGTAAAAAATGAAGATTTAGAATTTTCTCCTTCATTTTGCTGTTATTCCTGTGAAACACCTAAACGGTTAACACACCTTACTGAATGTAATTTTTATTACTTTGGGGAGTTTTTATAATTGGGTCATTTGTGGGGTATTTCTAATAAGAAGACCCCTCAAATCCACTTCAAACCTGAACTGGTCCATGAAAAATTCTGATTTAGAACATTTTGTGAAAAATTGAAAAATTGCTGCTGAACTTTGAAGTCCTCTGATGTCTTCCAAAAGTAATAACATGTAAATTTTATGATGCAAACATAAAGTAGACATATTGTATTTGTGAATCAAAATCTAATTTATTTGAAATAATATTTTTTTTTAATATTTTTTCATAAAATTTTGAAATTTTTCATGATTTATGATTTTTAGAAGATGAGGAGGAAAAAACGAAAGTGCAAAAACAAAGATTGTTTTGAGTCCTTAAGGTGAAAATGGGCTGAGTCCTTAAGGGGTTAAAGAGGGCCTGTGGCCAGTCCATACTATAGGCTTAGTTATCCTCATTCCAACAGTGTGTTTACATTATTGCCATGCCCTCCCTCTCCGCAGATTTAGGGTTTTAGTATTTGGTTGACTCTCTATACTTTTCACTGAATATTCAGATGGATAAAAACTTAATTGCAAAATGGGATGCGAATGCTAGGCTTTGCGGGGTGGGATTGGGAGTCTTCTTATCCCATTTTACAGTAATCTTCCTGTCCATCTGACTATTTACTGAAAAGGTAGTCAACCAAATTTTAAAATACTTATATTGGGAACAGGATGGCATAGAAAGAAAGTAAAAATGCCATTGGAATCAGGCTACCCCAAGCTTTAAAATTATATTTGAAATCATTTTTTTTTAACTGGCCTCAATTCCTCTGTTTCTTCATACACCTTTCCTTTGGTTTTGTTAAAAAAATAAATTAAAAGAGGAAATAAGTATCCAGACAAATAAAAAAGGGCAATAAAAATAGTCTCTGTAGATTTTAAATGACTATATCCCAGGTCTGTAGCTTCCAATCTGATATAGACCCAGAAGATTCCCTTTAAGAGCCCCGCTTCTCTTCCTGTGCAGAGGGCAAAATATTCATCAGCAGTGCAAGGGCTAATAAGATGATTTACTTAAAGGTTGATGTATGGACTGTGAGGCTTATAAAGAATGTGGCACAGGGGCCTTTAAATATGGTGTCATGAATATTTTCTCAATGTATTTAAATCTGAAATGTATTAAATTTCCCCCTAAGATCAATTTCATTATTCTGTATTCCCGTCAATTCATTTAAATTTACTTTGCCCCTCCCAATTCATTTTAAAGGAGTATTCCAGGTATTCAAAATGCTTTACCAGGTTATCCAGGATAAGAAAAACACAGATGCTTTCACCCAGAAACAGCACCACTCCTGTTCTCAAGTTCTGTGTGGAATTACAATATGGCTTCATTCACTTCAATAGAACTGAGCTGCAATAACACACAAACTAAGGACACTTGTGGCGCGGTTTTTAGAGAGGAGCTACGGTATGTTTTTCTTATCTTGGATAACCCTTTTAAATATAATAGAGCATACTCACCTGCCCGAGTCCCCTGCAGCTACTGTTCTGACGGCTCCCTATCCCCACTGCTCTCCACTGCTTCCTCTGATGTGTCACCCCTGCAAGAAATGCTCAGCCGTTCACTGACCGAAATAAATTGCATAATTTCTGTTTTACATTTAATCTTATTAATCGCATTTGTATTTTTTTCTTTAGTTTATTTCAGTTTTAGAAGGAGTTTTGTCAAAGTTGGCAAGATATGATGAAGGAACTTTGTTTTCATCCATCCTTTCTTTCACTGTAAGTATTTTTTAAACATCTTTATTTTACTATGATATATTCCACTCTTTTTGACTCTGAATTGTCCAGTCAGATACAAAACAATCATGTTATAGGCCTACATTTCCTGCATATGGTAACATACTACTCTACTTGGGGAGGCTTAGGAGATTTATAGGCCAAACATTGCTCACTGAGAAAAAAAGGTATGCAAATTGACTTTCTAACAGATGGACGAAAATTGTCATTGGCTATAGCTATCCTTAAACCCTTGTGATTCACTTATAGGGTAGCTGCATTTGTTAGATGGCAGACGAGAGGCAGGTCTATCTTCTGAAGAAGAGTTAATTTGCATATTGTTGTACTATTGTGTAGAACTTGGCACAGCAATCATTTAAACTAGTGCATATTTTGTGCTGCAGATTTCCTTCGGCAGATTTTGCTACCCAATGACTTCAGTAGGTAGCAATGTCTGCTAAGCAAATCGGCAACAGAAAATACACATGTATGAACGGACCCCTAAATTATATTTTACTTTCCTGTGTACTGCTAGGTTCATAGTTGTACATGAATTGGGCAGGACATCTGTTTCTTAGCATGCTGTTATAAATTATAGACTGGGTGTTTATTCTAGGGAATACAGTTGCAGCAAGCTTTGAGAAATTGTGTACTTGTCTCCTCCATGGGGAAGGGATACTTAAATAGGGATTTACCTATATACCTTTTACTGTCGTAAGTAACATTGGTCCCGTAGGTCAGTAAGAACACTTGAGTCTGCATGTCAGCATAGGCATATGATATAAAACATAGTTTAATTTTTTTTTCGAAATCCTGGCTTTTGACTGCAGCTTATGATATGGTACTGTATATACGGTTTATATGCAACACTGCTAATTTTAATTTGTAATGTGTACAGCATTTTAGCATTTGATTATTGGGCATAGTTGACAATGTTTGCTACAAAACTAGATGGACTATATGATATTTTGAGAGTTATCAAAGCTAGTACAATGAAAAGGTGTAAGTGTGTGTTTTTCAGTATAGCAACCAATCAAATTTCATCTGATATTTTCCAAAAATCTAAATCTGAAAATGAAAATCAACACCTCCCTGATGATCTCACGTGATCAATAATGTCATTTTGAGATAAAGGGGGGAGATTTATCAAAAGCAGTGTAGAGGGAGAGTGGTGCAGTTGCCTATAACAACCAATCAGATTGCTTCTTTCATTCTTAAAAATGCCTCTAAAAAATGAAAGAAACAATCTAATTGGTTGCTATGGGCAACTGCACTGCTCTTCCTTTACACAGGGTTTGATAAATCTCCACCAGCGTACCTATGTTATTTCTAATAAGTCCATGTAGCCCACAATCTGTCAAGATTGTGGGTTGCATAGATTTCTTTTTGACTATACGTTTTTATAGAAATAAAGCTGCCAAGATTTATAATGTTTTGAGTTACGTGCTATTGCTTTTGTTTCTGAAACTCTTGACCTAAATTTAGATTGGTTTGCAGTTTCCAATATACTATTCTATTGATGCCAATTTAAATACAAGAAAAAGAAAATAAGTACAGATTGCATAAACTTTTGTGCCAAGGAGGAAACCCATGAAACAGTAAAAAATGTAATCTAAATAAATTGCTTTCTATCTGTGTAATGTGTCAGTCAATTTTTTTTTTTTATAAAGTCACGTTTTCTAATTTGTCTCTGGGTTATAGTATTATGCACTATGAATGAAAAAAATTTAATTGTTTCATCTGGTAACAAGACCTAATTAGAACAGTAGTAAGTAATTAAGTTAGTAAATGCAGATATATTTTCAGAATAGAAAAAAATTAAAAATGACTAATTATTTGTATAACTGTTCAGTATTGCATTGCATTTTCAGGTAAAGGCTGCCTCGAAATATGTGGAAGTACCAGTAAGTGTTAGTACTTTGCATGTTCTTTGCAGATAACCACTGCCAGGCATGACCATCATTTTCTCATTAATTGCATGCTGTTTATGTCAGACAGAACAGTTCATAAAAATTAAGGCTTCACATGTAACAAAACTATTCTCTTAGAGTCATGTTAGTATAGTCTAATAAACTTAAAGGATATGTCATATTGCTCCAGTACATCTGAACTAGAAATATATATATATATATATATATATATATATATATAGGGGAATATGCAAAGCAGCTCATTACACAACCTTTTCAGGTAGTGTTCCCTGATATCAGCTTAGCTCCTGTTAAGGAATATAAAAAGCTGAACGGGATATATGCCAAGCCAGACTACTCCCCAAAAGGGAAGTTTCGACCCATCTGCAGACAGCTGTTTCGGGGTTTTTGCCCCTCGTCAGTACAGAGCAGGGTGATCTGGCTTGGCTGTAGTGAGAGGCCTGAGGCTTTAAAAGGGGTCAGTACTTTCCTGAGGGAGAAAACACCTCTTCAGGTGTAACGGAGATTCAGGTTAGGCCATTTAGCACTCCGCAGGCATTCTGGGTAGGGGAATATGCAAAGCAGCTCATTACACAACCTTTTCAGGTAGTGTTCCCTGATATCAGCTTAGCTCCTGTTAAGGAATATAAAAAGCTGAACGGGATATATGCCAAGCCAGACTACTCCCCAAAAGTAGTATATCTATATATCTATATCTCAAAGTACTGTAGGTTTAAAAAAAAAAAAAAAAGCAGAGACCACTTGGAAGGGAGGAAAACACTGTAGGATCAGACTACATCTGGTTTCTGTGGAGCCAAATAGGTCATTGCCGAGCTGTATAAAATGGTAGAATATTTTCATTCTAAATATTTATTTTTAAGAAAATTAGATGCAGAGTGTCAATGTAACACCGAACAGTTAGTTGGCTACTATAATGCCTATAATGTACGTTATACCAAACTCCATACCATAATCCCAGGAGTAGGACCGGTGTGACGATTCCTCATAAAGGTCTCTTCATGTTGTTACCCACGTGGTCTCCAAACCATTGCATCTCTGGGACTCATTGCTGAAAAGTATAGTTCTCCATTTCAGCCTCCATGGAAATCTTGCTCTGTACCATGAATGCCTTTAAATGCAGTAGTGTAAGATCAATGGAACACCTGTAGCTGGGCATCTGGCATGAAGCTCAATGTCTTGTAAACTCCTTCTGATGGTTTGTGTAGACACTGATCGACGTCCAATTCAACTTGCAATACAGAATGGATCACTACAGGTCATTATTTATTTTGACGATCTGTTAGTGCAGAGGTGGAGGACATGTGTCTGCGTGTGCAGGGCCGCCATCAGGGGGGTACAGCCGGTACCCCTGTAAGGGGCCCTAGGGCTGCTACATGCTGGGACCGGTGCTGGCACGGTCCCTGCATGTGCATAACCAAACCAGTCACCTGTGGGCCCCATCGCATCCCCTGCGACTGAGCCAGCAGGTGAAGGGGGAGAGGGCGCCCACGGATTCGGGAAACCTGTCCCTGTGCAACCACAGCCAACACTGAGTGCGCCTTTAAGACGCACACAGTATTGAGCGTGCGCTCGGCTGCGACGGCTGACATGACAGGAAGGAGCCGCCGGCTCCGTCCTGTCACTCCAGCCCGGGTTTCCTATGCGGCAGCAGCTCTGCAGAGGCTTTCTGCACAGGAAGCCGAGAGAGAAGTTAAGCTGCTGGGGAACGAGGCAGAGGTGAGTGGTGTTTTTTGTTTTTCCATGGAGCTGTGTGAAGGGGCCATGTCAGGCCGGGGGCATTATAATGTGAAGGGGCCATGTCAGGGGGCATCATAATGTGAAGGGGCCATGTCAGGGGGCATTAAAATGTGAAGGGGTCATGTCAGGGGCATTATAATGTGAAGGGGCCATGTCAGGGGGCATTAAAATTTGAAGGGGCCATGTCAGGGGCATTATAATGTGAAGGGGCCATGTCAGGGGGCATTATTATGTGAAGGAGCCATGTCAGGGGGCATTATAATGTGAAGGGGCCATGTGAGGGGGCATTATAATGTGAAGGGGCCATGTCAGGGGGCATTATAATGTGAAGGGGCCATGTCAGGGGGCATTAAAATGTGAAGGGGCCATGTCAGGGGCATTATAATGTGAAGGGGCTATGTCAGGGGGCATTAAAATTTGAAGGGGCCATGTCAGGGGCATCATAATGTGAAGGGGCCATTTCAGGGGGCATTATAATGTGAAGGGGCCATGTCAGGGGGCATTAAAATGTGAAGGAGCCATGTCATGGGGCATTATAATGTGAAGGGGCCATGTCAGGGGGCATTATAATGTGAAGGGGCCATGTCAGGGGGCATTATAATGTATGGGGGAAATGTAAGGGGGCATTATAATGTATGGGGGAAATGTAAGGGGGCATTATAATGTATGGGGGAAATGTAAGGGGGCATTATAATGTATGGGGGAAATGTAAGGGGGCATTATAATGTATGGGGGAAATGTAAGGGGACATTATAATGTATGGGGGAAATGTAAGGGGACATTATAATGTATGGGGGCATTATAATGTATGGGGGAAATGTAAGGGGGCATTATAATGTATGGGGGAAATGTAAGGGGGCATTATAATGTATGGGGGAAATGTAAGGGGGCAATATTATATATGGGGGAAATGTAAGGGGGCAATATTATATATGGGGGAAATGTAAGGGGGCAATATCATGTGTGGGGCCATGTCAGGCCATTATTATATATTGAGCAATGTAAGGGGGCATTGTTATATGTAGGAGCAATGTGAGGAGGTATTATTGTATATGGGGGCAATGTGAGGGGCATTATAATGTATGAGGACAATGTTGGAGCCTAATACTGTACAGGGGCACAGAAGGGACTACTATATGGGGCAGTGTAATACATATAGGGGGTTTGTATAGAGTTGAGGACTTTGCTGTAGAGAGAAGCATGAAATGTTTGTCTGGCAGATTCGGTGAAGACGAATTGTGATTGGGAGAAATCTTCATGATGACCCGGGGACAGATGGAGAAGAAAGACAAAAGTGAACGACTCTTATCAGAGAAGACGCCCCTGTGAGTATATAACTATAATAACCTATATGGTCTGCAGCCCCTGTGTACAGCTCAAATCTATTCCTGTGTAGGGTTATTGATCTTTTGTACAGTGTTTTTTTATTCAATAATAATATAGCAGTGTTAGTCAGTGTTAATGGTAGTGGTCATGGTGTGGCGGAATTATATGTCCCTTGTAATGTGGTGTTACTAGTGATACTGGTCTGCGTATAGTGGCTTTTTATTTCCTTACATTATGGTGGTATTATTTAGTCACTGCAGAATTAATATGGAGTGGCGATATTATTTTATGTTTCTAAGACCGATACTGAGATAAAATCCAGCATGTGCCACAGTGAGGAGGGGCGGGGGTGGTGGGTGGGGGCCCAGACTACAATCTGTGTAAGGGGCCCCAAAATTTCTGATGGCAGCCCTGTGCGTGTGTAGGTTTGTAAATAACTCTTTTTACCTGGAATTGCTGCTATTTGCGGTGCAATTTTCTCCCAAGTTATTCTTTAAGCGTGCATGGCACACTACCTCTGTGTATGAACCCAGACTCATTTTCTTGGCTTTTTGTTTAATGTTTGTAGCAGAAGTTTAGTATAGTCATTATTTGAAAATATCCTTAAGGAAGTGTTCAATTTTGTGTAGCAGTGTTCATTTTGTTAGAGGGAAGGGCTCCTTTAGGGAATAGTGAAAACTTCTGTGTGGTCCCCCTGGAGCAAAGTGGCAGCATTGTTTTTCTCAGTGCACTTTTCCAGTTGGGAGAAGAAACACTGTAGCCTAGTAACTCTTCTACAGCACAACCTAAATGTTTTACTTTTTCATGTGAGTAATTAATCTTGAAGACTGTGTTGTCCTGAATTGCATAACTTTATTTTGTGTGTTTGAGGCAAGCAAAAAATGTTGGGGACTATATAAAGCTTTGCCGATAAGTTGTTGAAACCCACAGGACACTCTTCATTCCCTTTTATTGCATGTCCAGTTAACTGATACAGAAATATGTCTCCAAAATGTCCAGTTGCAGATTTTATTAAAAGTATTTGATAAATGGGGAGAAATATGTGAAATATTATAAAGAAATTGTCCAGTCTTAATTTGTGATTACTGTTTTCAATCTCTTTACTGTAGACTGTCTGGTGTGCTCTTCTGTTTTGCCAACTGACTGCCCCTCTGCTGTGGCATACTGCTCCTAGAAATAAAATCTGGGGGAGGAGGGGGACACAAACAGTGATAACACACACTCTATCAGGAACATAAGTAGAAAATGTTGGATGGAGTAGAGGAGGAATCAAACCCCAGATCAGACCCCAAAATAAATTAAGACCTCAGACTAGTTTCCTAAACTATTACAGACCCCAGACCAGACCCTTAAGGAGAATCTCTCAGCAATGTCTCTTACACAAACCTATTGGTACAGGTCTGAAGTGCGGGTGACACTGATGATAAAGGTACCGTATTTTCCGGCGTATAAGAAGACCCCCCAACTTGTACAGTTAAAATAGAGTTTGGGATATACTCCCCGTATAAGACTATCCCTCTACCACGATACGGTACCTTACCATTAGGTTGTATTTCCCCCACATTAGGTTGGCAGTATAGTTCACCCCCCCCCCCCCCCCACATTAGGTTGTCAGCATAGTTCCCCCACTTTAGGTTGGCAGTATAGTTCCTCCGCATTAGGTTGTAGTTCCCCCACATTAGGTTGGCAGTATAGTTCCCCCCACATTAAGTTGTAGTTCCCCCCACATTAGGTTGGCAGGTCAGCTCCCCCACATTAGGTTGTAGTTCCCCCCACATTAGGTTGGCAGTATAGTTCCCCCACATTAGGCTGGTATAGTTCCCCCCACATTAGGTTGGCAGTATAGTTCCCCCCCACATTAGGCTGGTATAGTTCCCCTCACATTAGGTCGGCAGTATAGTTCCCCCCACATTAGATTGTAGTTCCCCCACATTAGGTTGGCAGTATAGTTCCTCCACATTAGGTTGTAGTTCCCCCACATTAGGCTAGAAGTATAGTTCCCCCCCATATTAGGTTGGCAGTATAGATCCCCCACATTAGGTTGTAGTTCCCCCACATTAGGTTGTAGTTCCCCAGTTCCCCCACATTAGGTAGGCAATGGACCACACAGACATACAGCATTCAGCCATATACAGTGTAGGGCTAGAGGCTGTTTGTCTATGTACTGCCCCACTTAAGTGCTCCGTCCACCGCTCCTCCGGTCCGGGGTCACGATCTACTGCTATGGCCTATAGGACTGCCATAGCAGTAGGTCCCTGGACCAGAGGAGCGGTGGTCGTTGCACCGAAGATGACGCGCTGGTAACTTACCATGCCTGCGCGTCCTCGCTGCTCCGCTCTGCTGTTACTATGGGCGCACGCACGGGACGTCAGTGACGCTACCTCTCGACGGCCCGTGTGTTTTTAAAGTTAACGCGGGTCCGCAGAAAGGTAACCAGGACATCCTTGTGTCCCGAAAAGATCTTTTGGGACACAGGGATGTCCCGAATATGACGGGGGAAGTTAATCTTGGCCCGGACGTCCCGGGTATGGATAATCCATACTCCGGGCGTCCCGGACAACTGCAGCACCCGGCATATAAGACGACCCCTTACTTTTGATAACATTTTATTGGGTTAAAATTAGTCTTATACGCTGGAAAATATGGTACCGTATATAATCCCATATAAGCCGACCCGAATATAAGCCAAGGCTCCTAATTTCACCCCAAAAAAACAGGAAAAATTATTGACTCCACTATAAGCCTAGGGTGGGAAATACATCATCCCCCCCCCTGTCATCATCCAGACCCCGTCATTAACACCCTCATCATCATCACCCTGTCATCATCCCCCCCTTCATCATCTCCGCCTGTCATCATCCCACCCCCCTTCATCATCACCGCCTGTC
Source organism: Hyla sarda (assembly GCF_029499605.1). NCBI lineage: Eukaryota > Metazoa > Chordata > Amphibia > Anura > Hylidae > Hyla > Hyla sarda. The sequence continues at coordinate 239,332,576 of NC_079192.1, forward strand.
ATCATCCCACCCCCCCTTCATCATCACCGCCTGTCATCATCCCACCCCCCCCCCCCCCCTTCCTCATCACCGCCTGTCATCATCCCACACCCCCCCTTCATCATCACCGCCTGTCATCATCCCACACCCCCCTTCATCATCACCGCCTGTCATCATCCCACACCCCCCCTTCATCATCACCACCTGTCATCATCCCACACCCCCACCCCCTTCATCATCACAGCCTGTCAATGTCACAGTGGTCTTCAACCTGCGAACCTCCAGATGTTGCAAAACTACAACTCCCAGCATGCCCGGGCATGCTGGGAGTTGTAGTTTTGAAACATCTGGAGGTCCTAGGGTGGGAAATACATCATCCCCCCCCCCTGTCATCATCCAGACCCCATCATTAACACCCTCATCATCATCACCCTGTCATCATCCCCCCCTTCATCATCACCGCCTGTCATCATCCCACCCCCCTTCATCATCACCGCCTGTCATCATCCCACCCCCCTTCATCATCACCGCCTGTCATCATCCCACCCCCCCTTCATCATCACCGCCTGTCATCATCCCACCCCCCCTTCCTCATCACCGCCTGTCATGATCCCACCCCCCCCCTTCATCATCACCGCCTGTCATCATCCCACACCCCCCCTTCATCATCACCGCCTGTTATCATCCCACACCCCCCCCCTTCATCATCACCACCTGTCATCATCCCACACCCCCCCTTCATCATCATAGCCTGTCAATGTCACAGTGGTCTTCAACCTGCGAACCTCCAGATGTTGCAAAACTGCAACTCCCAGCATGCCCGGGCATGCTGGGAGTTGTAGTTTTGAAACATCTGAAGGTCTGCAGGTTGTAGACCACTGCAGCCTTCTTCATCATCCAGCCCCCCCCCCCCCTTTTGTACTCGCCTCCCCTTGTTGGGAAGAAAGGGTGAGCTGGTCTGGGCCATCTGTGCTGCCGGGACCATCCAGTGGGGAGGGTTAGTCGTTCTGGGCTTTTCATCTTCACCGGGCGGCCCTCTTCTCCACTCCGGGCCAGCCCCAGACTAGTGAGGCTGCCTTGACAACGAGGCACAGGGATGTTCATGCGCAATGTCCCTGTGAGTTGTCGTGGGGCCGGCCCCGAAGTGGGGAGAAGAGGCCACCCCCCCCCCCCCCCCCGGTGAAGCTGGACTCCCAGCATGCCCGGGCATGCTGGGAGTTGTAGTTTTGCAACATCTGGATCTCCGCAGGTTGAAGACCACTGAACAGGCGGAGAGTTCACTCGAGTATAAGCCGAGGGGGGTGTTTTCAGCACGAAAAATCGTGCTGAAAAACTCTGCTTATACTAGAGTATATACGGTAGTTATCTTTATTAAGAAAAGTCATTTTTAAGAAAAGACTAGACTACAATCAAAATGAATTTAGTATTAGTAAGACCTCAAATCAGAGATTAAAAAAAAGTTATTTTGTAACTAACTCTATAAATTTGCTGTCTTTTTCAGGTCCCTTCTTGAATCAAAATTCATTGGCCCTCATTTACTATTGCAAACCCTACATGTTTTGTTGGGTTGTGCGCCAGATTTTGGCACATTGCGGCAGAAATTCTGTCTGCGCCAGAATTTGTGCCAGAATTGGAAAAACCCCAACTAACTCTCCATTTTGCTAAGAAAACATGGAAAAGGGGTGTGGCCGCCAGGAAAAGGGGGTGTGTTCCAAAAAAAACACATATTTACTAAGGTTTCCACATAAAATTTGGTGGATTTCAGCTGAGGAAAACCCCACAGATCAGAGCATATGTAAAAAAAAAAAAAAAAAAATGTAGGGAAACCTTGGTAAATACCGTGGAAAATAAGTTGTAGGGAATTAAAAGCCACAAAGAAACCCACACTCCACTCTTAGTAAATGAGGGCCCTCGTGTTCTTATATGCGTTAGTGTGTTGCTGTGAGAAGTGACTACATAGTATGTTCTATCCGGCATTGCCTTATAATAGGTAGAACATGCACCTGTGGGATTAGATGTATCACCAGGAAGCCAAGAGCATTTGCAGTGTATAATTAATCAGGAATGTAGTGTCTTTCAAGCTGTATATTCTTCATGCCAGGTTACCTGGAGATTAACTTTTGGAAGAATCAACTGTGGTCTATACACTTAAAGCTTGTTCTTCTGTATTCGGTTACTTGTGTAACTAGTGACAGACTAGTCCATGACATTGTTTGATATTATAATGTGATTATGCCTCCATGCCTTTCTGTTTTTTTTATTTTTTTTATTGAAAATAATAAAACACAAAACAATGAAGAAGAGCATTGAAATATAATAGCCCTCACAAAAGGGAGGTAACATGTTTATCATTCACTTACTTTGTGAAAGACAGTTGTGAAGAGAGTTGAACAAGCAGCAAAGGGAGCTGGCACCATGCCACATCCCATTGGCAATTCTCTCTTTCTATTTTTTCTTTTCACAAGATTCAAACAAATGTCTAATGTTGGCATTTGTAGAAATTCATGATGTGGGAGTGTTAGGATAAATAATTCTGAGTAACATAATACAATCTTCTATAATTAACCCCTTACTAACACAGTGCTTTTTGGCAGCAGCAGTTTTTTTTTATATCTGCTTATTGTGCAGTATCTTAACCCCTTGACCAGGACCAGGCCAATTTGCGTTATTGCACTTTTGTTTGTTTTTTCCTCCCCTTCTAAAAATCATAGCGCTTTCAATTTTGCACCTACAGACCCATATAAGGTCTTGTTTTTTGCATCACCAATCGTACTTTGTAATGACATCACTTATGTTGTAACATAATCTGCAGCGAAACAAAAAAATATTTATTAGTGGGGTGAAATTAAAAAAACAAACCACCATTTTGTAATTTGTGGGGGCTTCCGTTTAGATGCAGTGCACTTTTTGGTTAAAATGACACCTTAGCTTTAATCTGTTGGTCCATATGGTCACAAGGATACCCCATATATGTAGGTTTTATTTTATTTTACTACTTAAAAAAAATAACTACATGCACCAAAATTAGTATGTTTAAAATTGTCATCTTCTGACCCCTATAACCTTTTTATTTTTCTGTATACGGGGCTATATTAGGGCTAATTTTTTCCGCCGTGATCTGTAGTTTTTAGAGATGAGCGAAGTTACAGTACTTCAATACTTGGCGGTTGCTGACTTTAGCCTGCATAAATTAGTTAAGCTTTCAGTTGCTCCCGTGGGCTGGAAAAGGTGGATATAGTCCTATGTATCCAACTTTTCCAGCCCACCTGAGCACCTAAATGCTTAGCTAATTTATGCAGGCTAATAACAGCAACCGCCGAGCCGCAAAGTTCGTGCAGAATCTCTGGTAGTTTTTATCTAACCATTTTTATATTGATGGGAATTTTTGATTGCTTTTTATAATTTTTTTTATGTTATATGAAGTGACCAAAAATTCACATATTTTTTTACGTGTACACAATAGACCGTGCGGTTTAGCTACCCTTATATTTTAATAGTTCGGATATTTATGTAGTGGTACCACATGAATATTAACATTTTTTATTTTATTTAAAAAAATGGGAAAAGAGGGGGGAATTTAAACTTTTATTAGGAAGGGCTTAATTCACTTTTATTAAAGTTTTTTTTTTAACACTTTATTTTTTCTTTAGCACCCATAGGGACCTATAACATGCAATTTTTTGATTGCATATAATGATCAATACTATGCCATTGAATAGCACTGATCAGTGTTATCGGTGCTCTGCTGCTCCAGCTTGCATGGCTGGCTGGAAGCAGCAGAAGACCAATCGGATGGCGAGGAGGCAGGTAAGGGCCCTCCTGCCATCCTCTCAGCTGATCGGGACATTGCTGTTTCACCGCGATGGTCCAGATCAGCTTCACTGAGCTGCCATGACACTTTTACTTTCATTTTAGACACTGCAATCAACTTTGAACGTGGCGTCTAAAGGGTTAATGCCGGGCATCGGCCAGATCGGCGGTGCCTGGCATTAACCATGGGTCCTGGCTTCAGATAGCAGTCGGGACCCATGGGGTTTGAAGCGTGCTCAGCTGGTGAGCACGCTTTAAACCCCGATAATGGGACCAGGGCATACAGGTACGCTCATGGTCGTCAAGTATCGGGACACAAGGAGGGATGGCAGCAATACCAATACCAAGTTTGTTTTTTATTTTTGCCTGTAATAGGAGTACTAATAAGCCAAACATAGGGAGCCTTTGTTAAGCCTATGCTGCCATGTCAGCTGGTTTAACCCCTTAACCTGTTAGGGACGGAGGGCGTACAGGTACGCCCTTGCATCCTGGTACTTAATGAAGGAGGGCGTACCTGTACAGCCTCCGTATTTCCGATCACCACCGCTCGCCAGGTGATGATCGGACCGGGATGACTGCTGATATCTATTAGCAGGTATCTCTTGGCAATGCCTAGGGGGGTCCTGAGACCCCCATGTCGGCAGTCACTGGTGACCCAATGGCCCGGAAAATAAGAATGATCGGAGCTGTCAGAGACAGCTCTGACCATCCTAAAGGATAGGAGCAAGGTGGCAGGGGTGCTACCTCCTCATATCCCCTGCCATTGGTCGGTCAGGCTGACCAACCAATGGCAGTTGGGGGGCACCAGAAAGTGCGGCGATGGAGGAGGCTGCAGTGAAGATTGCTGGTAAGTGATCTTCACTGTGGCCTAAAAGTAGCAAAACTACAACTCCCAGCATGCCCAGAAAGCCAAAGGCTGGGAGTTGTCCCATGCTGGGAAATGTAGTTTTGCAACGTCTGGAGGGCCCCAGTTTGGAGACCACTGTGTAGAGGTCTCCAAATTGTGGTCCTCCAGATGTTGCAAAACTACAACTTTCAGCATGCACTGACTGTCTGGTCATGCTGGGAGGTGTGCTCACCAAACTGTAGCCCTCCAGATGTTGCAAAACTAAAATTCACAGCATACCCAGACAGCCAGGGATGCTGGGCGATGTAGTTCTGCAATATCTGGCCCTTCAGATGGTCATGCTTGGAGTGTAGTTTTGCAACATCTGGAAGGCTACAATTTGGAGACCACTACTTAGCGGTCTTCAAACTGTTCTTCCCCAGTTGCATAACTACAGCTCCTAGCATGCCTTTCGGCTGTCAGTGCATTCTGGGAGTTGTTGTTTTGCAACAGCTGTAGGCACACTGGTTGGGAAACACTGAGCTAGAGTCTGTTTCCTAACTCAGTGATTCCAACCCGTGTGCCTCCAGCTGTTGCAAAACTACAACTCCCAGAATGCACTGATATGCTGGGAGTTGTAGTTTTGCAACAGCTGGAGGCAAACGGGTTGGAATCACTGAGCTAGAGTCTGTTTCCTAACTCAGTGGTTCTTCACCAGTGTGCCTAAAGCTGTTGCAAAACTACAACTACCAGCATGTACGGTCTGTCAGTACATTCTGTGAGTTGTAGGTTTGCAAAAGCTGAAGGTTTGGGCGGGGGTTTACAGTGGATTTCCTTGTACAAGTTTGAGCTGCGGCAAATTTTCCGCTGCAGCTCAAACTCCCAGTGGAAAACTCACTGTGAACCCCCGCCTGTGTGAATATACCCTAAAAAACGACACTAACACAAAATAAAAAGTAAAATGCTACATATACATATACCCCTACACAGATAATCTCCCCCCCCCCCCCCAATAAAAATGAAAAACGTTTCATACGGCAGTGTTTCCTAAATGGAGCCTCCAGCTGTTGCAAAACAACAACTCCCAGTATTGCCGGACAGCCATTGATTATCCTGGCAGGCTGGGAGTTTTGCAACAGTTGGAGGCACCCTGTTTGGGAAACACTGCCATAGGATTTTGGTGGAAACAAGCCCCATCCGTGTATCCGGGTCTGCCCCTATTGCAAATTTCTAATTTAGGCCTCAAATGCGCATGGTGCTCTCTCACTTCAGAGCCCTGTCGTATTTCAAGGCAACAGTTTAGTGCCATATATGGGGTATTTCCATACTCGGGACAAATTTTGGGGGGATTTTTCTCCTTTTACCCCTTATGAAAAGGAAAAGATAGGGGCTACACCATCATGTTAGTGTAAAAAAATAAAAAATGTTACACTAACATGCTGATGTTGTCCCATACTTTTCATTTTCACAAGAGGTAAAAGGAGAAAAAGACCCCCAAAATTTGTAACGCAATTTCTTCTGAATACGAAAATACCCCATATGTGGATGCACAACAGGGCTCAGGAGTGAGAGAGCGCCATGTACATTTGAGACCTAAATTTGGGATTTGCACAGGGGTGGAAGGAGCGCCAGTGGGCTTTTGGAGAGAATTAGGCTGGAATTAAAGGCCATGTGCATTTACAAAGCCCCCATGGTGCCAGAACAGTGGACCCCCTCCACATGTGACCCCATTTTGGAAACTACACCTCTCACGGAATGTAACAAGGGGTGCCCCACAGATGTCTAACAGATTTTTTGAAGAGTTGTCCGTAAAAATGAAAAAGTAATTTTTCATTTGCACAGCCCACTGTTCCAAAGATCTGTCAAACGCCAGTGGGGTGTAAATGCTCACTGCACCCCTTATTACATTCCGTGAGGGGTATAGTTTCCAAAATGGCGATCGCGGACGTCCACCATTACTTGCAGGTCCCTGGCTGATGATAGCAGCTGGGACCTGCCATGCATGACGCGAGCACCAATCCGGTGCTCACGGTCATGTCCATGACGTAAATGTACGTCATGGTGCGCGAAGTACCAGCGCACCATTACGTACTTATACATCCATTGTCGTTAAGGGGTTAAACCCAGCAGTTGTTTGAAATAGAATTTCCCATATCACGAATCTGTTGCCGCAGTCGCTATTGGCTGTCACATCTAAATTGTTAAACAGCAGGAAACTTTGTTATCTTTGATCTCAGCCACTGCAGGTGGAGATCAGCTGTAACACACTATATATATCTATCTATTTATTTATTTATTTATATATAGCTATATATATAGATATATACAGTACAGACCAAAAGTTTGGACACACCTTCTCATTCAAAGTTTTCTTTATTTTCATGACTATGAAAATTGTAGATTCACACTGAAGGCATCAAAACTATGAATTAACACATGTGGAATTATATGCATACCAAAAAAGTGTGAAAATATGTCATATTCTAGGTTCTAGCTTTCTTTTGCTTTCATTGCTGCTTTGCACACTCTTGGCATTCTCTTGATGAGCTTCAAGAGCTAGTCACCTGAAATGGTCTTCCAACAATCTTGAAGGAGTTCCCAGAGATGCTTAGCACTTGTTGGCCCTTTTGCCTTCACTCTGCGGTCCAGCTCATGCCCAAACCATCTTGATTGGGTTCAGGTCCGGTGACTGTGGAGGCCAGGTAATCTTGCGCAGCACCCCATCACTCTCCTTCTTGGTCAAATAGACCTTACACAGCCTGAAGGTGTGTTTGGGGTCATTGTCCTGTTGAAAAATAAATGATGGTCAAACTAAACGCAGACCGGATGGAATAGCATGCCGCTGCAAGATGCTGTGGTAGCCATGCTGGTTCAGTATGCCTTTAATTTTGAATAAATCCCCAACCAGCAAAGCACCCCCACACCATCACACCTCCTCCTCCACACCAGCACACCTGTGAATTTAAAACCATTTCAGGTAACTACCTCTTGAAGCTCAACAAGAGAATGCGAAGAGTGTGCAAAGCAGTAATCAAAGCAAAAGGTGGCTACTTTGAAGAACCTAGAATATGACGTATTTTCAGTTGTTTCACACTTTTTTGTTATGTATATAATTCCACATGTGTTAATTCATAGGTGTGAAATCACCGCACAAGCAGGTCATAGGATCAATAAAAGCTGTTTTTCTTTATTCCCAAATTAAAGTGGAACGTTTCGGTTACAATAGCCTTTATCAAGCATTGTAGCCGAAACGTTGCAATTTATTTTGGGAATAAAGAAAAACAGCTTTTATTGATCCTATGACCTGCTTGTGCGGTGATTTCTGGACTTTTGTACTATTATCGCTGGCTGGCTGCCTGCCTGGGTAGTCACTTGCACGGAGGTCGGTCCCCAGTGCGGTCTCACCTTCCAGTCTATATATATATATACATATACATATATATATATCATCTCTGTGGCCAGACTGGGACCAAAAATAGGCTGGGGCATTTTAGACTACGCAGCCGGATTCTTCCTCTCCTTTGCAACTTTTTGTGTGACTTTTTTAAAAGTGCTTTTCAAAGGCATTTTTGTAAGCCATGTCTGACCTGACTTAGATTTGCAACATTTTGGAGAGGTTTGCAACTTTTTTTTTAATGCCTACATGCAACATTCTCACTTCATAAATTCGCAAACCAATGCAAAATGAAAACTGAAAGTTGCTTATGCAAAGCTGTTTGCTACTTTGTGTAACCACAAAAGTTGCAAAAACAAGTGCTTAGGCGTACGTGCAACATTTTGTGCACCCGAAGTAAGCAAAAGAAAAAGCTCTAAATGCAGTGATGAATGTCCTCCAGTATGTTTTTGAATTGTGGGAGGAAACAGGGGAACCTGAAAGAAAGCCACACAAACAAAGGGAAAACATACAAACTCAACACACAGTCAAGTCAATTCACGAAGACTCCACACACTCAGGACTTTATAGTGAGTGTGACTTCCTCAAGTAAATGTCCCAGAAAGTTCCCTCTGGTAAATCTCCCCTTCAGGTCTTATACACCCCTCCGGTGGCAACAGCTATGTTTGTATGTGGGCTTTGTCGCTGCTTGGAGACACTCAGCCTTACCTTCATGATGTGATAAATGTATGGTGATCTCATTGAGCTTCCCTCACATCGCATTGTGACATAATCGGTCATTTGCACATTGTATATACATGAAGAACTTTCAAAAAACATTGCTGGACAAAATAGCATGACAAGGTCACATGTAGTTCATAATCTTTATGAAGTCTTCCTTAAAAGTATGGCAGTAAAAACAAGGGGTGCAGAATACCAAACAGCTCAGATGAGTGGACACAAATACAAGTAGGTAAACAGATAATATAACTATATATAGATGCAACGAGGGTCACAGGAACAGTATTTCTATCTCTATAGATGTAATGTATTGCCAGGGTCATGCAGCAATACAACAGTAGAATACAAGTAGAATACAAAATAAGTCATCTATGCCACATGCAAAATATTCCTATGCTACCAGTAATAATGCACCATGCTATGACACCTATTTCCTACAATTCCTTGTTGCCAATTAGTAAAGTGCAAGTCCACAGACTGTGGCAATTTAGATTCACATAACTATGTAAGGAATAAACCACTAGAGCAGCTGTCATCAATGACCTTGGCCATTTATATATTACATGATATTTACTTGAATATTTTAGTTAGCTTATTAAGGTTTTTTTAGTTATGTTGATAAAACCAAAAAAATTAAAACAATTAAGTCAAAGTAGCAATTGTATTACCCGTGGTATACTCTACTGATCACCTTGGAAACTTAGCATCTGGCGTTCAGTAAGCAATATCCCTGGCATGTTGAATAACCCCAGTATACCTGTTTCATTAATTTTTACTATGTGCCTGGAGTTTCAATGTAAAGATATTAGCATCTAAGAGGCTTATATAAAAATATACAATATATTTTTATTACACAACTTTCAGTTCAGAATAACCATAATAACCATGCTCAGTTTCTAATGATATACTTCATCCTCAAGTTATTCTACTATGCTTTTGATGTTGTGTTAGTATCAGTGTATCCAAAAAAAGCAACCGCTGAAAACAGAGCGCACACCACTATAATAACAATTAATCACATGATTTTATTATCTCAAATACAAAAATATAAATCACATACAATTAAAAACATTTAAAATACTCACTGTGAGCCACAACACACTCTCAGGGCAGGGCCATGAGCCCCTACACCCGAGAAATTGCAGTTTGAAATGGGGGGTCCAATATCGGCTCCTGGTGGCTATGCCATCCAAATATCAATAGTGTACATAGAAATTATGGAGTCTGGTTATGTGCTAGTATACACAATGCATAGAAAGACAGTATAATTTATACTATGATGGTGCAAACCCGACTACCATATGAAGTATGCAGTTAGAAATGAGTACATAAGCAAGTACACAAATAGTAATTAATATAATTCAATAGATAGGACAAAGGCACTCACCCAGCGCTGTGAATAGATATCTTCTTTAATTCATGTAGTACATGTTACAACAGGATAGCGGTGGCAGCCGCGGCGAGCGCAGTACGCCAGTGTGTAAGATAGCTGGTGACAGCTGTTTCCTTCCCACAGGAACTTCAACAGACCATTTCCCCTGACCTATGCACTCCTCTTTTAAGTGCACTCCCCTTCTAGTGACGTGGAACACAGGTGAGTGGAAATTAGTATACAAGTAGAAGGCAGTGCAATACGAATAAAATATAATTGCAAAAAACTGGTAAATATGATGGGTGCTAATATATTTATATAAAATCTTATATTCTACTTGACAAAATCTTTTACTTCATGCAATGCTATTTTATAAAAAAATACTCCCATATCTATTCGGTCATTAAGACCTATTTTTTTCTTGTGCTTGCGTATCCATCTTGCCTCAAGTTCACGTACTCTCTTGACATTGTCATGTCCTTCTATCAGTTCTAGTTTTTGTATGCCTGTGAATTTTAGTTTTGTTGTATCGACATTATGTAAAGTATTAGTATGTTCTATTAAACGTGGTGACCCTTTTCTTGTGCTGATGGATTTAACATGTTCTCGGAACCTGACATTTACTGGTCTAATGGTACTTCCTATGTAGAACTTCTTACACTCACAGATAATCGCATAAACGATAAATTTTGTTCTGCAACACATAGGTTCTTTAATTTCTCTTGTAATACCGTCTATGTTTATATGTTTCCCCGTAAGGTATTGTGTACACCAGTTGCAGTGTCCGCACTTGCGGTTCCCTCCTATTTGCATTTTTTTCAACCAGTTTTCTGATTTCTCGGTGTCAGTGGTAAAGCGGCTTCTTACTAATACATCTTTCAGATTTTTTGTACGTTTAAATGTAACCATCATTTTTGTAGTCTTATATTTCCTATCGTCGGGTCTCTTTCTATTAATCCCCAGTGGGTGTAGATCGATTTTTTAATAGTTTCTGCCAGGGGACTGAATTTAAACGAGAAGAAGAAGCGACCAATTTCGGTTTCAGGAGTTTTATATTTAGTATGTTTTCTGTGACTTTTTTTCTAGAGTGTTTTTGGATCTAATTTTCTTGTTTTTTGTAGGGCTTTTTCTAGTACCTCCTTAGGATATCCCCTGTCCTGCAGCCGCATAGACAGGGCTCGAGCTTGAACCTCAAAAGTTTCATTTGTACTATTTATGCGTTTTAAGGGTAAGAATTGGCCATAGGGAATTGCGTTTTTTGTATGAATCGGATGATAACTGTTGTAATGTAATATGGTGTTAGTTGCCGTCGGTTTTCGATACCCTAGCGTACTTAGTTGGTCTTCTGATATTTTAACTTTAACATCTAGAAATTCAATTTCTTCATGGTTCCACTTAGAAGTGAACCGCATATTCATATTATTTATATTGAGGAAGGAAACAAAGGAATTAAATTCGTTCCATCGCAAAGCATGAAGACATCATTTACAAATTGCAGATAACATCTTACTTGCTTCAGGAATGGGTTCCCGGAAGAGAAAACATAGCGTTCCTCAAAAAGTGCCAAAAATAAATTGGCTAGGGTACATGCAGTGGGAGTCCCCATTGCTGTACCGCCCCTTTGGGCGTACCAATCATCCCCAAACTGGAAAACATTGTTTTCCAGTATGAATTTTAGAGCCTCGCTTACAAACGCTATAAAGTCACTACTTTTTTCAGTCCTTCTCAGGATGTTCTCTATGCATTCCACAGCACAGTCCTGAGGGATACGAGTATAAAGTGACTCTACATCGACTGTAGTTAGTAGGCAATTTTCTGTTAAGGGGATGTCCTCGAGTGCTGCTAGGAATTCGTTGGTGTCCTTTACTAGTGCAGGCACTCTATCGAGGAGTGGTCGCAGCAACCAGTCGACATATTGGGACAGTTCTTAATTGTGGCCAATTGTGGCCAATTCTTACGCTTAAAACACATAAATAGTACAAACAAAACTTTTGAGGTCCAAGCTCGAGCCCTGTCTATGCGGCTGCAGGACAGGGGATATCCTAAGGAGGTACCAGAAAAAGCCCTACAAAAAACAAGAAAATTAGATCGAAAGACACAAGTCACAGAAAACATACTAAATATAAAACTCCTGAAACCGAAATTGGTCGCTTCTCCTTCTCGTGTAAATTCAGTCCCCTGGCAGAAACTATTAAAAAATCGATCTACATTCACTGGGGATTAATAGAAAGAGACCCGACGAAAGGAAACATAAGACTACAAAAAAAAGAAAGATGTATTAGTAAGACACTAATAAGCGGACATTGCAACTGATGTACACAATACCTTACAGGGAAACACATAAACATAGATGGCGTTACCAGAGAACCTATGTGTTGCAGAACTAAATTTATCGTTTATGCAATTATCTGTGAGTGCAAGAAGTTCTACATAGGAAGTACCATTAGACCAATAAATGTCAGGTTCCGAGAACATGTTAAATCCATCAGCACAAGAAAAGGGTCACCACGTTTAATAGAACATATTAATACTTTACATAATGTCGATACAACAAAACTAAAATTTACAGGCATACAAAAACTAGAACTGATAGAAGGACATGACAATGTCAAGAGATTACGTGAACTTGAGGCAAGATGGATACTCCGTACGCAAGCACAAGAAAAAATAGGTCTTAATGACCGAATAGATATGGGAGTATTTTTATAAAATAGCATTGCATGAAGTAAAAGATTTTGTCAAGTAGAATATAAGATTTTATATAAATATATTAGCACCCATCATACTTACCAGTTTTTTGCAATTATATTTAATTCGTATTGCACTGCCTTCTACTTGTATACTAATTTCCACTCACCTTTGTTCCACATCACTAGAAGGGGAGTGCACTTAAAAGAGGAGTGCACAGTTCAGGGGAGATATCTAATCACAGCTCTGGGTGAGTGCCTTTGTCCTTCTATCTATTGAACTGTATTCATACACTGTGATTTTCCACGAATGAGCACCACCCTATAAGCTGGTATTTATGCCGTCTGCACTCCCACATTAAGACTGCTAGAAAGTAATAGCGTGCAGTGCCTGCATGTTTCCTTTTTCTACTTCAACAAGTAATTCATATAATATCATTGCAAACCACACAGGAGCCTTGCGACACAGATACCAGGGCAGGAACGGGGCCACGGAACCCCACACGTTCCGTCCAAGCGACATCCTCCGGGGTATCTGTGGACAACACCTGCAGATACCTCTGAGGAAGTCACTTGCGACAAAATGCGTGGGGTTCTGTGGCCCCGTTCCTGCCCTGGTATCTGTGTCGCTGGCTCCTGTGTGGTTCGCTATGATATTATATTAATTACTATTTGTGTACTCGCTTGCTTATGTACTAATTTCTAACTGCATACTTCATATGGTAGTCGGGTTTGCAACATCATAGTATATAAATTATACTGTCTTTCTATGCATTGTGTATACTAGCACATAACCAGACTCCATTATTTCTATGTACACTATTGATATTTGTATGGCATAGCCACCAGGAGCCGAGATTGGACCCCCATTACACACTGCAATTTCTCGGGTGTAGGGGCTCATGGCCCTGCCCTGAGAGTGTGTTGTGGCTCTCAGTGAGTATTTTAAATGTTTTTCATTGTATGTGATTTATATTTTTTATTTGATATAATAAAATCATGTGATTAATTGTTATTATAGTGGTGTTCGCTCTATTTTTTTCCAGTGGTTGCTTTTATTGGATATAGTTGAATTAGGACTCACTGAGAGTTGCACCCTGGGCTTGGCCTTGTGGTTGAGCCCCCCTGCTTATCTATATGATATGTGTTAGTATCATTGTCATTTCTAACTTTCTTGAAATAGACATCTACTCTCAGTGCATAGCCTTTAGGTTTCTATTTGGCATTTTAGCTTTTGACTCTAACGTTTCCAAAAATGAATTAATTTTTATATATATATATATATATATATATATTCATATTCATCCATATTTTAAAGAAATACTGCTGGGACCCCCGTGATCTCATGTATGGGGCCGTGGCAGTCCACAGGAAGGGGGCATTCCGTTCCCGCATGATGCGGTGGCCAAAATGCCCCCTCCATGTATCCCATAGAGATACATGGAGGGGGTGTGTTTGCCACGGCTTCCTGCTGGGGACGGCATGGTGCTTCCTGCAGACTGCCGTGGCCCTGTACAGGAGACTGTGGGGGTCTTAGCGGTCGTACCACCCCCCCCCCCGCGATTTATAACTTATCCCCTATACTTCTGATAGGGGATAAGTTATATTCCACTTTTTATAAATGTGCCAATAAGTATGTTAATAAAACAATATTGTTTTATTAACATACTTAGTGGCACATTTCAGTGCTTTGTAGGAATATCACTTACAAAAATTAATACCCTTATTGAAACAGTTTTACTGAATGTTGTTCTTAATGTGTTACGGTTAGTGCTTAAATTCAACATTGATAAATCTACATAGATATTTTCTACTGGTTAGAGCGAGATACTGCTACATAATCATTTTTACGTCCGTTTCTATTTTTAATTGTAGGTGAGCTGTGACTATCACATATTATGGATGGTGGATCTTGTGTTATCTACATAAAGTATGTGTGTTACATGTTATTGTAACCCTGTGAGGAGACTGCTAAAAGTTACTCTCTGCAAAACAAGAAGTGTCAGCTTATTGTTAGACTTAAAGGGGTATTCTGGTACAAAATTATTACATATATAATTTTTTTATTTTTTTATTTTTTTCAAATCAACTGGTGCCAGAAAGTGAAAAAAATTTGTAAATTACTTCTTTTAAAAAATCCTAATCCTTCCAGTACTTATCAACTGCTGTATGCTCCAGAGGAAGTTCTTTTTTTTTTTCTTTCTGTCTGACCACAGTGCTCTCTGCTGACACCTCTGTCCATGTCAGGAACTGTCCAGAGCAGGATAGGTTTGCTATGGAGATATGCTCCTGCTCTGGACAGTTCCTGACAAGGACAGAGGTCTCAGCAGAGAGCACTGTGGTCATGCAGAAAAGAACTATACAACTTCCCCTGTAGTATACAGCAGCTGATACTGAAAGGATTAAGATTTTTAAATAGAAGTAATTTACAGATCTGTTTAACTTTCTGTCACTAGTTGATTTTAAAAACGAATTTCCCACCGAAGTACCCCTTTAAATCCAGAACGAATACTGAAAATAGATAGTAAAATAGAAAAAAAATTATATGTATGTATATATATATATACACACACACACACACACTCAATTTGTTGAGTTATTTTTCACACTCAATATAATTAAAATTTGTATTTACCTTGTTAATTCTGTCTTGTATACATTTAACAGTACACCTTAATGGAAATTTCCTTTGACATGTCTGTAAATAACTTAAAGTGCAACATTCCAGTTTCAGACCTTGACAATAGACAGTACCTTGCCTAAGTCAAAAGCAGGTTGTTATAGATCACTTTGTCCAACACTCCATCTACTGTGCCATTCACATAAGGTCAGAAAGACCTTCAGCTGCTGTATGTATTTATCAGTCCTGTCTCTCACCTGATGCAAAAATGAAATAAATGGAGGACTGGATAGTACTAAATCATTCAGAGACATTTTGATACATACAATGTGCAATGTACAGCAATGATTTGAAAACCTGCTTTTTGCTGTTTTTGTTTTTTTTCTTGTAACGCCCCCCCCCCCCCCCTTCCAATAAACCTGATATGTATTACTGCTCACTGATCATTATATCAATTAACATTTACCATCCAGTATTAGATACAATTGAAGTTAAAATATTTGTCATTTTATATAGCCTCCATTTAAAATTTGAGTCTAATTTGATATTTATGATACTGAATAACCTCCAAAAATAATCTGAGTTTGCTTTATTACAGTAAAACTCACTGAATAGATATGCTCAGAATGCAAGTGACCCTTGCCTGTATAGAAATGTTTGCAAGGAGTGTAGTTGTAATTGACAAATCTCACCAGCTGCTGCCTCTTAATGTGTACTGTATTTTAATTATTATATTATCCAACAGCAGTCTTTTTGTAAATATGTTTGCGTGATATCATGTAACCATATGTTGCTATTTCTGGGAATGCAAATTGTTTTAATTTATGAGAGCCATTAATATTTAATTTAAATGCAGCCAAGTTCATAGTTTTAGTTTTACTCAAAATAAAAGTAGTAATTTCATGTTATTTGGCTTATAAACTGTCATATTTTAAATCTTGTAAATAATATGGCAGATGCTACGTATCAGACTTACCTCTGTATGAATTTCTATAAGCTTCAAAATAAAAAAATGTTTAATAATAATAAATTAAAAGAAACTTAATATCTATAGTTTACTTAAATTAGCAAGGGAGATAAAAGAAATTAAAAAGTTAATCTAGGTATAAGGTAGAGACAGGGCATCCATCGAGGGGGGGGGGGGGAAGATGGACTGGTCGGACTACATAGAAAAGATGGGAATAGGGAACTACTTAAAGGGGTATTCCAGGCCAAAACTTTTTTTTTATATATCAACTGGCTCCGGAAAGTTAAACAGATTTGTAAATTACTTCTATTAAAAAATCTTAATCCTTACAATAGTTATTAGCTTCTGAAGTTGAGTTGTTGTTTTCTGTCTAACTGCTCTCTGATGACTCACGTCCCGGGAGCTGTGCAGTACCAATGGGGATATTCTCCCATCATGCACAGACGTGACATCATCATTGAGCAGTTAGACAGAAAACTTCAGAAGCTAATAACTATTGGAAGGATTAAGATTTTTTAATAGAAGTAATTTACAAATCTGTTTAACTTTCCAGAGCCAGTTAATATATATAAAAAAAAGGTTTTGCCTGGAATACCCCTTTAAATCATAGGTGATGTCATCTGAAAGTTGTTGGATAAACACTTCATCACATACATCTGCAGTGTAGTGTTGGTATTATACCATTATATGGTCACTGTATGTTGGTAATTTTTCTCTTTTCATTTTTTTTTGTGTGTGTTCGGAACAGTATGGTGGTATTATTGAGACATTGTTGAGTAGTAATGACAGAATAGTAATTATGTGTCATGTTATTCAAGTCTTTATAGTAGTATTTTTGGTGATCTTGCTCTTTGCATAGTAACTATGGTATCTGACTAGCTTGTTGAAATGATATTTTAGCATCGGGGCTGCATGTTTAATTTTGCTCAGGGACACACTTGATTTGTCGCACAATTTGTCACTGTTGCTGTTTAGGGACTTATCTTTGCGACTTTTCCTTTTGATGCTTTTTTATTTTCTAAAACATTTTTTCAGTGTTCATGAATTTGTCATGTGTGACTTGTCACACAATTTGTTGCAAAGCCTTCAATTTGTCACAAATCTGCACCAACCCTGATCTGACTTACAAAACTGGTTGTGGACAAAAGGAGCCATTTAAAGTGGTGTACTGAAGTGTAAATCCAAAAAGTGTACTAGCACCATATTTGTCATATGCCATGCAGCCATTTAAATGGGCACTGTCAGATACAAAAACTTGTACTTTTTGGCAAAGATAAAATTTTATTTCCTTCTTATAGAATTCATACCTTATTACTTTGTCTGAGCTGAAGTACAGACATGGACAAAGTCCAGTAAGGGTGCATTCACCCCACGATTCATTAATATGGTCACCCGGCTTGCATCACATTAATTTAAATGAGCCAACTGAGTCAGATAGTGACTCTGGTCAGCAAATTTTTGCCCCGTATCCGCTTTTGTGACTGGACTGAAAACCGTAGTATTCCTTATACAGACCAACGTAGTTCAAAAGATCCACAGATCAGTCTGCTCTGGGCTCGATTGAGAGAACCTTCTGAAGAGCGGCTCTATCAATCCCAGAGCCATGGACTGGACTGCAGGAGAGGTAAGCCCTATGGCTACTTCAGCAGGGAATCGCAATCCACCAGGGATGGTTTAAATCTCCCTTTAGATGCCACTGTCAGCTTTGACAGCGGCAGTCTAAAGGGTTAATAGCACCCACGGCGATCGCGGTATGCCAGCTGTGAATGGAGGAATCAGCTGAGGGCCACCCGGTATACACCCTTAATGGTGTATACACGTCATTGGTCATTAACCACTTAGGGACCAAGGGCATACAGGTATGCCCTGATGCCCTGGTACTTAAGAACCCGCGGCGGGGACCGGACCAGGATGCCTGCTGGGTCCTGCCTCCCCCCCCCCCCCCATGTCAGTGATTGAATTCACACCGGCGATCTGCAGCGATTCCGGTCATACGGGTCACGTGTGATCCGATAACCCGGAGTTAGTAGGTGATCGGGGGTGTACTATACACTGCCAATTACCTTCTGTAGCTGGGGGGAGGTGGCGATCCCGTCACTCCCCAGGAGGGCTGCTATTGGTCGGACGATCGTTAATGTCCACCTTCTCACAGCTCTGCTAGCCCACAGAGTTCAGTCAGCGGGCAGAGCTGAGAGAAAGAGTCAGGGACCCCTCCTCTGCTGAGATCTGTGCTACTCAGGGCTGAAGAAGTGTCCTCCAGTGTCCAATAGCTCAGGGTGAATTTTGTGTGCAGGGACTGGTAGGAGTTTAAAAACATTTTTTGGAGGCCTACGTACCCCTCAGGGAGCTCTCTCATCAGTTTTACGGGAAGACTCATCTTCCGCCAGTATATTCCCTCGAAGTGGAAACTCTACAAACTTTGTAAGAGTACCTCCGGGTACACTTACAAGTTTAGAGTATATGAGGGACGACATTCCCGCATTGAACCCCCAGTATGTCCCCCCACTCTGGGTGTTAGCGGGAAAATCGTTTGAAACCTTGTGCACCCATTGCTGGTGGACAACTTTTCTACCAGCATCCCTCTGTTCACATCCCTTGCCGCCAGATCCTCGTCCGCTTGTGGGACCGTGCGGAACAACCAGAGAGGCCTCCCTCTAAATTTGATCCAGACACCTGTGCCCAAGGATGAGTCCCGTGCCATTACCCATGAAAACCTGTTGCTGGTCAGGTATAAGGATAAGAGGGATGCCCTTATGCTGACCACAGTCCATGGTAACGACAGCTCACATGTCCCTGTGCGAGGTACCACAACACCGGTCCTCAAGCCTGATTGTATTCTGGGCTACAATCAGTTTATGGGGGGAGTTGACCTCTCTGATCAAGTCCTCAAGCCATACAACACCGTGCGGAAAACCCGGGTATGGTACAAAAAAAATTGCAACTCTTTTGTACTGTCCCAGGAGGGCTTTTTTCCAAAAATGGGTCATGGGTCACTGAGTCACTAGCATCAGGGACTTATTCATGTTTCCTCAAATGGGTCATGGGTCACTGAGTCACTAGCATCAGGGACTTATTTATGTTTCCTCAAATGCGCAGCACTCTCTCTCCACCTGAGTGGGGTGCGCATTTGAGGCAACAGGTTAGGGACGGCCACACACATCACATTCACAAAATGATTATTCAGAGCATAGGGTTTGGCTATGCTCTGGGTCATCATTCTGGGAACATAACCTATTTTGTCATTTTACAGCCCACTGTACCCCACTTTACTAACTTAGTGCACCCCAGTTATTTACCCCATACTCTCCTTGAGGGGGGGGTCCCGATGTTCTGGCTCAATAGGCAGCTATGTAGAAGCTCAAGGCCCCTGACTGCGCTCCTGCTCTTCCGAGACCTGGTGTGCACCCGCAGAGCTGTTTATATCCAGATATGAGGTATGTCCTTACTCCAAAGAAATTTACGGTGACATTTTCTCCTGTTACCTCTTGTGAAAACGAAATATTTGGGATAACCCCAGCATTTTAGTGTAAACAATCTAATTTTTCCTTTTCATATCCCACTTTAATGAACATTTCTCAAACTCCTGTGGGGTGTTAAGGCTCACTGTACTCATGTTGGGTGTAGTTTCCAAAATAGTATGCCATGTGTGTGTTTTTTTTTTTTGTTTTTTTTTTTGCTGTTCTGGACCATAGAGGCTTCTTAAATGTGACATGCCCCCCAAAATCATTTTAAAAAACTCACTCTTAAAAATTCCATTGTTGTCCTTCCCTTCTGAGCCCTCTACTGCGCCCACCAAACACTTTACATACACATATGAGATATTTCCTTACTCAAGGGTTACAACTTTTGTGGGGATTTCCCTCCTTTTACCCCTTGTAAAATTAAAAAACTGGGTCTACAAGAACATGCGAGTGGTCACTTTGATGCTATTCCTGTGAAACACCTAAATGGTTAAAGGGGTACTCCGGTGGAAAACTTTTTTTTTTTTTAAATCAACTGGTGCCAGAAAGTTAAACAGATTTGGAAATTACTTCTATTAAAATATCTTAATTCTTCCAGTACTTATTAGCTGCTGAATACTACAGAGGAAATTATTTTCTTTTTGGAACACAGAACTCTCTGCTGACATCACAAGCACAGTGCTCTCTGCTGACATCTCTGTCCATGTTAAGAACTGTCCAGAGTAGGAGAAAATCCCCATAGAAAACATATGCTGCTCTGGACAGTAACTAAAATGGACAGAGGTGTCAGCAGAGAACACTGTGCTCATGATGTCAGCAGAGAGCTCTGTGTTCCAAAAAGAAAATAATTTCCTCTGTAGTAATAAGCAGGTAATAAGTACTGGAAGGATAAAAAAAATGTTAATAGAAGTAATTTTTAATAGGAGTACCCCTTTAACACACTTAATGTCATTTTAAATACTTTGAGGGCTGCAGTTTTCATAATGGGGTAATTTGTGGGGTATTTCTAATATTAAGGCCCTTTCAATCCACTTCAAAACTGAACTGGTCCCTGAAAAATTCCGATTTTGAAAATTTTGTGAAAAATTTGAAAATTGCTGCTGAACTTTGAAGCCCTCTGATGTCTTCCAAAAGTAAAAACATGTCAACTTTATGATGCAAACATAAAAGTAGAGATATTGTATGTGAAGATCAATATATAATTTATTTGGCATGTCCATTTTCCTTACAAGCAGAAAGGGTACAAAGAGCACATAATGCAAGGCACTGAAATAGCCAATGTGACAGTTGGGTCCATATATCAAATACAATGCTCAGAACAAAAAGAACCTGAATTAAGATGAAAGACAAACCCAGGAAAAAGGGTAAAGGCGAGACAAAGGAAGGATGCGTAAGTAAAGCGAGGAAGAAGTCAATGAGAAGGTGCACACAAGGGGAGCAGCAAGGGGAATAGATAAGAAGCCTATAAGAGCAGAGATAAGAGGACGAGTAGAGTAGAAAAGCAAGAAACTCGGCAGGAGACGAAAACAGGAAAGACAGGGCAGAGAGGTAAGAAGACTGAGGGGATCAGGGATGGAGGGGAGGGCCAAATTTTCAAATTTTTCATGACATTTTGGAATTTTTCACCATGGAGTGATGTAAGTATTGGCAACAATTTACCACTATGTTAAAATAGAGTATTTTGCGAAAAAACTATTTCGGAATCAAATTTGTTAGTAAAAGCATCCCAGAGTTGTTAATGCTTAAAGTGACAGTGGTCAGATGTGCAAAAAATGCTCTGTTCCTTAAGGTGAAAATGGGCTTGGTCTTTAAGGGGTTAAGAGCTTAAAGAGCAATTTTATTTAAATGTTGCTTGGTACTTATTGTAAGGGGACAATGAGTGCGAACCCCTGATGCTATCCAACTAGTTTGATGTTGGGCTGCACTCAGAAGTAAGTCGAGGCAGACAGCGCAGATTCGGGATTGACAGTCCAGGTCAGGCAAATAGAGATAGTATTGTACACATGCGTCAGGCAAAAAACAGTTAGGAGTGATGCATTGACATTCAAATGCATTATAAGTTTAGGCTGGGTTCACATATATCCAGCAATCCAACCATTCCCTGGTTGGACTTGATGGACGTATGTCTTTTTTTCAACCATACTAACTATGTAACTCAGTGAACCAATCCTAAACCTATCCGCAGCAGATGCCACAACTGATGACAGTGCATTACTTGTCCAGCATCCAATGGTTATTACTTTTGCAGGTTGGACAGGGGGACACTGCATTCCCCTATGGGGCATTTCAGTCCACCCATTCAAATGGATTGGATCAGTTCTACAATCAGTCCCATTGTTTTTCTACAGTGCTGGATATATGTAAAGGGGGGCCTTAGTAAAAAATTATCACAGTACTGTTGTGGAGTGTAATGAAAGTATAAAGCAGGTCACTTAACGTATATATCACACATTGTGCGTATTGAAAAATCTTGCACACTTTCAATGTTACAAGAATGGAGACCATCATCCAGAAGTAACTGTAATGAAACAGAACTGTTTAGATAATACATTACTTTAGAATATTTTCTAACATTTGAAAGTCATGTAACCGATTTCTAAAATGTTACAGTATTTTTTTTAGCATACTGTTGCCTGTCAAAGCATATTTTCTTTATACAACCTTCAAAAACATATATTGCTTTATGAAATGCTGTGTGTAAAACAAAAAAAATTAAGACAGTAAATAATGAAGTTTTGTTGCAACAACCCCTTAATAAAAAACTATTCATACAAAACTGGCAAATACAAGTATATGAAGATATGGAGGTTTTAAGACCTTTTTATATGTTTTATGTGAATTATGTGTCTGCTGTCTACATTGTATATGGTCCAGTGGAAAAAGCAATGTACCTTTTTTCATGTCTAAGAGTATTTCTATTCTGTAATAATATCTGGGGTTTGTATGTTGGGTTTTTCATTTTTTTCCTTCTCTCCTTGTTTTTTTTTCATAGTGTGTTCAAACTGTGTGACATATTTTTGTCTTTTAAGGCAGTTTTGGAAAGCATATTTAATAACTCAGTCTCAATTTTATTTTATTTATTTTTTTATAGTCCAGAAAATAAGTGACATGACTTCTACTAATGCTCTTGTCTAAAATTACTATTGTGAATACAATTTGTATTAACAATAACAAAGATATTTCATGGGCAAAATTTTTTAGTAAAATGCCCGGGCTGCCTGAAAATAAAACATAAACAGGACTCACCTGCCTCTGCTCCCTCGGTATCCTGGTATCTTGCTCTGCTCTTCTGTTACCATGTTCTTCTTGGTGTGGCTGTCTGCATCATGAAACCAGTCAGCAAATCGACGGCTGCAGCTGTGTCCCGCCTCGGCAGGCAATAGACTGAGCGGGCAGTCTTGATGCATTGAGCCTAGATGACCAATGCCGTGGCTCATTGCATCACACTGCCACTGCTCAGCCTATTGCCGGAAGGACGTCACTGCAGCTGGCGAGTTGCTGACCGACTCGGTGACACACTGACCACGGCCGGACCAGGAAGAAGGCAGTGCCAGAGAGGCAGCGCAAGATACCTGGACACAGAGTCCTGTTTGTTTTATTTGTAGGGAGGCCAGGCATTATAAAAAATAAAATGTTGTCCATGAGACTTCTCTTTTAATGTGTTACATGCAGTTTCCTGCCTGTCACTTGCTGGTTCAAACCCCTAAACCTCTTCTACTTGTGTATACACTTTAAAAACTTTACAGATGCAAGAAAAAAAAGATGTTAAGCCCTTAATACTTAGCTGGATCTCTGGATTGATTACTAGTAAAATGTGGTTATGAACAAAATTATTTACACAAACAATTGTACCGTTTGTCTTTTCGTTGTACTGTTTAAACTTGTTTGGTTAACATCCACAATGCAGAAAGAAAAGGTAAGTGAACCCTATCCTCCTTTAACAGCAACTTTCTTCAATAAACTTTTTATTTAGCTGCACATAAGATTTGGACACTTATGAATCATTCTGTTTTCATGCCAAAGCTGCTGAAAAAAAAGCCAAAAGCCTTTTGCTCTATTTTTTTTTTAGCTGTTTTTAGTTGTTATTTTGAACACAGCCTCAGACTATGTAGAGATATATTCTGTTGTCTAAAGGATTGGTAACACCCAGATGTTGCCTGGCATACATGGAGAATTATTGTAGCTGCTTATTGATCATTGTGACACAAAAAGTGAGCTTGTAGAATAATGACAATTCCCGGAGGAATAAGAGACATACTTTATAGCAACACAAGTAAATGTAGATCACACCCAAGACCTTGAAATACATTCATAACCCAGACTGCTAAATAACTTTAAAACCCAGATCCCAAAATAAATTCAGACCCCCTGAATGAATTCATAGCCCAGAACCCAAAATAAATATTTATTCTAACCCCTAATAAATTCATAACTTAGACCCATAAATGAATTGCAGACAATAGTAGGCAGCAGGTCTCCAGCTCTCTCCCACACAGTACTAAACTGAACCCCAAACTAGCCCCTTGGCCTCACATGGTAAGCGGAACTCCGTTCTCCCTTCTTCCAGCCCCTTGGCCTCACACAGTAGTGAGCAGAACGCCCCAGCCCCCACCCCATGCAGTACTAAGCAGGACCCCCTCCCCACACAGTAGTAATCAGGACCCACCTCTAGTTCCCTCCCCACACTTAGTAAGCCACAGCCCCCTGGAAAGCAAATGCCCTCGCAGCCCTCTCTCCACACAGCTGTATGCAGGAACCCCTTCAAACCCTCACCCCACAAAGTACAATGCAGGACACCCTTCCCACATAAGCAGGACCCCCTTCCATCCCTCTTTCCACACAGAAGTAAGCATGATCCCTCTATCCACATAGTAATAAGCAGAAACCCCCCTCAACTAGTCCAGCAGACCCTCATCTCCTGTAGCTGAAGAAAGTCGTGTGTTGTTAGGCAGAGGAGCCAGCAGAGTAGATGGCACAAACATTAAAGGAGGAGTGACACATCACAGAGACAACATGGAAGTGTGTCATTGTGTGTAATGCTGCAGTTCGGGCCTGCACTCTGCCAACAAAATAGTCCTTATGGGGTT
Organism: Hyla sarda; assembly: GCF_029499605.1. Lineage (NCBI taxonomy): Eukaryota > Metazoa > Chordata > Amphibia > Anura > Hylidae > Hyla > Hyla sarda. Next base: position 239,357,499 of record NC_079192.1, read on the forward strand.
CTGCCTCTTGCTCACACAGTAAATAGCTGATACTACTACTGTATAAAAAGGAGAATGCTGCATATGGTATTGCAACAGGGCTGCCTAACATTGTTAATTGCCGATGACAGGATAGGCAGCCTGTCTTTGCACACAATGTCCTCTGTCCTACCATTTTATAATTAGTTTATTGGCAGCCACAGCCCTCTCCATAACTCTGTCATGCGCATCTTTAAAGGAAAACTGTCAGCTTTCTCCCCCCGCAGTACGGTGGACGCTGGTAGTACGGGCAACGCTGATCAGTTTGATGCTTACCGTGCCAGCATCTGCCGTGCCGTTCAGTCGTAATCTACTATTTTTGGAATATGAGGTGCTAACTGGCACCGGCCAGGCTAACTGGCTTTCTGACGTCAGTGCCGCTGGCCACAGCAACGCTCATCAATATTCCTCCCCTCTCCCTCCGCTTCTCCCTCTTCTCCCCACTCTGTAATGAAGAGAGAGGGGATGAATATTGATAAGCTAGGTGGCGCTGCAGCCAGCGGCACTGACCTCAGAGTGCTAGTTAGCCCGGCTGGTGCCAGTTTGCATATTCCGAAAATAGAAGATTACGGCTGAACGGCACGGCGGATCCGGGCAAGATAAGGACCAAACTGATCAGTGTCCCCCGCACTACCAGCAAGTACCGCTGGTTAGTGCGGGGGGAGAAAGCTGACAGTTTTCCTTTAATTTAAACATAGCTAAGAGCTTTGGGGGCCCACTGGATGCCAAACCGGGCCCACCAGCAGTCTGCCTTTCCCGGAAGATTGTCAGTCTTATTGATCTTATTACATCACCCAAGATCTCGTCAGCTTGAGGTCATGGACTGCTGATTATATTATTTGGATATACATTTAAATGTATTGTTCCCTCCATCATCACAAGGTCCTGAGGCAGCAAAGTAGCCCTAAACCATGATTCACATTAGGAATGAAGTTTTGGTATTTGGGTTCAGTACTGTTTTTCCGAAAGTTTTTTTCATAAAAGAATAGTTCACACAAATATATATATATATATATATATATATATATATATATATATATATTTATATATTTTTTTTTTTGTGAAGAATAGATTTGTCAGTAACCAGGCTGTTGCCATCTTTATTTGATGGTCAAAATACCTAAGGAATCTACACTTATGATGTCATCTCCTTACATGAAGCACCTTTAGAGAAGTCATTAACACAGAGGTTCACTTACATTTTTCTCCCTTCATTGTGAATGTTTACTTAACAGATAAACAGTACAACTGTTAGTGTGTTATTAACAAACTTTAGCTATGTTTGTCTATAACTGACACTTCTATTAATCCAAGGTGTTAACTTGCTTTTTCTTGCAACTGTATGCACAAGTATATCATTCTTACACTATTAAGAATTACTTCTGTTGAATATTATCTATTCTAAACAAACAAAAAAAGTCTTTCATTTAATTACATTTTGCCGTTCAGAAGCCTGGAATGGACCTTGCAGATACCTACATAACATTCGTGCGACAAAATCAAGATATCCTGCGAGAAAAAGTCAACGAGGAAATGTACATAGAAAAGTTTTTTGATGTAAGTAATTTATGTTTATAATATGTTCTATAGTGTTGTGTGAATATTTACTGGCTGGAATTTTATTCATCTGTCAAGTACTATCACCTTGACACAACGAGCATGAAATCTTGCATATTATTAGAGATGAGCGAACTTACAGTAAATTCAATTCGTCACAAACTTCTCGGCTCAGCAGTTGATGACTTATCCTGCATAAATGAGTTCAGCTTTCAGGTGCTCCGGTGGGCTGGAGACTCTCTCCTAGGACTGTATCCACCTTTTCCAGCCCACCGGAGCACCTGAAAGCTGAACTAATTTATGCAGGAAAAGTCATCAACTGCCGAGCCGAGAAGTTCGTGATGAATCGAATTTACTGTAAGTTCGCTCATCTCTACATAATATAAGTTTTCAGTAAATCAGCATTTCTACTGATGCTGTGGGACTAACCATGGTTCTATATTTATCTATGGGTAAAGCTGACCCAATATTTATGCCTTTCAAAACAAAATTTCAGATACCTAATAAGCTTTGCAGTACAATAATCCATCTTTCACCCCAAATTACCCTTAGTACCCCTCTATTTTAGGGGAACTAAACTAGCGGACCACGGTCCAAAGCCAATCCGCGGCTGCCAATTGTCCAGACCTCCAGCTGGTTTTGGGTACAGGGAAAAGAGGGATCTGCTCCTCATGCATACATTTGTGTTGGTGTGTCTAAGTTCATTAGGAGGCAGAGTTCTTTAGGACAGTGGCACAGTTCATTAGCAGGCAATGGCATCATTCATTGTTTTAAAGGGCACAGTGGTATACTTATTCAGTTCAGGGCACAGTGTTTGGCTAGTTGGAACAGCATGTGGCAGTATTATCTTCAGGGTCACAGTGTGTGGCAGTATTACACTCGAGCACAGTGTGTGTTGATATACTCGGGTGCAGTGTGTGGCAGTTTTTCATTAATGGGCACATTGTGTGAATTTACATCCATCACACTTCAGTAGCTTGTTTTACCCTGTGACTTATTTTTAGAGTAATAATAATTTTCTACAACAGGCAGCGCCTCACTCATGCATGGCAGTGCAGTCACCAGATGTAAACCGGGTCTTAACATTCAGTTCAAAGCTTTCCTTTGATGGCAAATCTAGATAAGTGGATCAAACTAAGTACACCTGTTCTGTATGTTTTAGCTCAAAAAAGTATCTCTTGATGGTATTAGAAGTCTTTAAAGGGTTACTCTGCTCCCCAGCATCCGGAGCATTGAGTTCCTGAATGCTGTGTGCAGGCTTCCGTGTTGATGCCCGCCCCGTCACGCCCCGTCATGTGACATCACAACCACCCTCCCCCTCAATGCAAGTCTATGGGAGAGGGTGTAACGGCCGTTGCGCCCCCTTCCCATAGACTTTAATTGAGGGGGAAGGCCGTGATGTCACGAGGGGGCAGGTGTGAACACGGAAGCCCGCACACACAGCGTTCACTCAATGTGAACATTGAGTTCCTGAATGCTGGGGAGCGGAGTAACCCTTTAACATGTTCCTCTGCATGTATTGAATTTGCAAGAAATATTTTGGTTTGTCCAATATACCCAATGTATATTTTCCTAAACACTACCTTCACATGTACATTACACAATATATGGTGTGCAATCTTGATTCTACAATAGTTGATGAACATAGTTTAAAGATATTTGTTAGGCTGTAATATCACTCTTTATAATAACTTTAAAAACACAGCCCATTTATTATGGGTGATAGCACGCAGTACAGCAGGTAAGCATGAAGGTGACGCTTTTTGGCCAGAGGCACCTGTCCTTACATATACAACTGTTGAACTGCCACATAATCCCTTATAAGGGGGAGGATCCATAGCATAACACATATCTCCTGCGTATTTCACCTGCAATGATAGAAACCTCCTACATACATAGGGATTTAAGAATGTGAAAAAGAAAGAAAAACGGGCATAACCAAATGTAAAAACTTATATTGCAGTACACATTGTCTACACGCGTAGAGATGTTATCTACATAGCTAACTAATATCATAATTATCTTATATGTACAGATCAGACCATTATAAGAAATGTCAGTAGATATAAAAATCTTAAAAACGAGTGATTCATGTCCCAGATAGGTAAAAAAATTAGTGTGATATATAATGCGAACTCCGGGTAATATATCGTTGCAAGAATATACAGAAAGGAAAACACACGTCCTTGTGTGAGCCGCATGCTCATGTGTAAACAGAACCCAAACTGCAAACATAAGCAAGAAGATATAAGCAGCAACGTAAAGCATGATAGGGCACTGTTCACACACTGAGAATGGCTTCATTAAAGGTACATACACGGAAATTCAGATGAAACCCAAGTGGCAATATGTAAGGGAATGACCGCAAGTAAAATAAAAATTATTACAATAAGTGAGGAATAAAGATGTATGGTATTATTGGAGAAAAAGGCTGTGGATTAATAATTATTATAGTAACAGGAAACCCCTTCAAGGCTGAACGCAAAACAAGTATCCAACGGAAAGAGCAGGAGGCAGGGAAGAATACAGCAATAGATGTATTTCTAGACGTGCCCCTACCATTGGCCAACATATTTCACCAAGTCTCTTTTTTGACAAGTACCACTGCCAAGCCCACCTGGCTGAGTTAAATGCGGGCACAAAAAGTTAATTACTTGTGGCATTATGGCCAATGGTATTCAATTTAAGTCTTTATCCACGGGAGAGATTCATAATCTCAAACAGTTATGAATTGTAACACTGCTTTTCTTGTGTATTTGATCTCATGTGAAATCTGCCAGATGCAGTACGTGGGTTGCACCACTAATCCACTTGAAGTTAGAATACCTTACATTCTAGACATGTATCAATGGTTTCACATCACTGTGTGGAGAAACACTCGGGCAGTACCTCTACCCTCAAGCTGCAAAACATGTCCGCGGGGTAATCATAAACAAAAGTTGTTAGATCAGGAGGTTTTTTGGATTCTTAACAGGATGTTATTCTTCATTATTGAGTATATCCTGTATTTTTCCCAGCCTAGAAGGGGTTTCCTGTTACTATAATAATTATTACTCCACAGCCGTTTTTTCCAATAATACCATTTATCTTTAGTCATCACTTATTGTAATCATTTTTATTTTACTTGGGGTCATTGGGTTTCATCTGAATTTCCGTGTATGTACCTTTAATGAAGCCATTCTCAGTGTGTGAACAGTGCCCTATCATGCTTTATCTTGCTTATGTTTGCAGTTTGGGTTCTGTTCACACATGAGCATGCGGCTCACACAAGGACGTGCGTTTTCCTTTCTGTATATTCATGCAGCGATATATTACCCGGAGTTCACACTATATATCACACTAATTTTTTTACCTATCTGGGACATGAATCACTCGTTATATCTACTGACATTTCTTATAATAGCCTGATCTGTACATATAATATATTTATGATGTTAATTATAAATGGGGGAGATTTATTAAAACCAGTGCAGAGGAAAAGCTAACCAGTTGCCCATAGCAACCAATCACATTTCTTCTTTCATTTTTGACAAGGCCTGTGCAAAATGAAAGAAGCAATCTGATTGGTTGCTATGGGCAACTCAGCAACTTTTCCTCTGCACAGGTTTTGATAAATCTCCCCCAATATGTTTATATATTTAGTAATGTACATAACATCTCTTTGTACGCGTCACCTTTATGCTTACCTGCTGTACTGCGTGCTATCACCCATAAACGTTTTTGCTTTGAGCTGCTGCTGTGCTGGACTGACATTTCTTCTTCTATCTCATATTATCGGTGAGGTCCACACCTGTCCTTGATGCGGCAGGCCACGCTGGGAGAGCTGACTTTACCTTTCTCCTTGTTGCACCTTTCATTTTAATATAAAATGTATGACAAAGCAAAAAAAAAAAAAATATATATATATATATATATATATATTTTTTTTTTTTGGTGGGGAATTGGGAGAAAAACCTAAATTTTAGGGGTTCATAATTACGCATTGCACTGTACAGTAAAATTGACATGTAATCTTTATTTTGTGGGTCATTTCAATTTAAAACAACACCCACATTTTTTGCTAATGTTTGGCTAATGTCTTATTTTTGAAAAAGTCAAACCTTTCTGACAAAATTAGTATGCTCAGAGGGCTACTTTGCTGGAAAACATTTTTCTTTAACCCCTTAAGGACCAATGCAAATAAACCTGTACGCCCCTGAAAGACCAGGCCTGTTTTTTCAAATCGGGGATGTCTGTCTTTATTAGAGAATAACTCTGGTAACGTTTTGCCAATCACGATAATTCTGACATTGTTTTTTTGTCACAAGTTGTCCTTCATGTACATAGTAAAAGTAAGCCGATATCATTTGTAGTTTTTTTTAACAATGTAAAAAATCACGATTTTTTGCTATTTTAACACTAATTGGTTGCATATATTTATACATACTGACCAAATAGTTTATGAAACTTATACTTTCAGATGTCTACTTTATTTTGATGTAATTTTTTAGTTTTTAATTAACATTTTAAATTAGTTAGAAGCCTAACAATTTAACTTGAAATTTAGAAAATTTAGAAAATTTGAAAAGTACATCTTTTTTTATGTGCTATGCAAGGTTTGCAGAAATTAAAAGGTAGTAGAACATAGGAACACCCCCCCAAATGACCCCATTTTAAAAACTAGACCCCTCAAGGTATTCGCTAGGGGGTACAGTGAGTATTTTAACACCATAGTTTTTTGGCAGGAATTATTACAAAGTCAGTGTTAAAAATTCGAAAATTGCAATTTTTCACAAATGCATCATTTGGGGGGCATTTTTTTTGTACATCACTTCTGATATTGAAAGAAATGCACCTTATATTTTATTTAGCTGCTTGTCCCATGTTCGGAAATACCCCCGCTTAGGCCATATATGGTTCCTTGGCCGCGTGGTAGGACTCAGAATGAGAGGAGCGCCATTTGGCTTTCAGGGCAGAACAGTACCCCCACCCCTACAAGTGACCCCATTTATATACCGCACCCCTACAAGTTATTGGCTGGACCAGGGACCTCTCTGATTGGTCCTTGGTCGGCTGGCAGTATAACGCATCTGTCTGTGACAGTTAAGGGTCCTGATGGATATATCCGCCATGTTGTGGGAATAAGCACCCGCTCATGGCGAATATATCCATCACTGCTGCGGCTGGGTAGCTCAGTGTGTCGGCTCATGACTGCTGGCGGAAAATCCGCCGCTATGAGTGGACGCACAAAGCTACCCAGCCGCAGCAGGGAGCTCATTACCGTGACTGCTGCATAATGTGTAGGATCACATGGGACATCCGCAGCATATTACATGCTGAAGATGTCCGCCAATGCGATCCTACACATTATGCTTTTTTTTTTATTAAATTCATTTAATAAATGTATTTTTAATATATATATATATATTTTTTTTACACTTTTATTACATTTTTATTTATTTTTACACTTTTATTTTATTTATTTATTTTTACACTTTTTAATGCTTTGGAATACTTAGTATTCCAAAGCATTGTAGTTATATGCTGCCTGCCAGTTTTCACTAGCAGGCAGCATATTTCACTAGCAGGCAATACCCAGGGCAGACCTGGGGGTCTTTGTAGGACCCCCGGCTGCCCAGGTATGCAGCAGCACCCCGCGATGCTCCTGGGTGCTGCAGGAGAGACAGAGGGAGCCCCCTCCCTCTGTCAGAACTCCTTACAGCGCGCGGTCACTTCTGACCGCGGCTGTAGGGGTTAAACTGTCAGGAGTGAAGTGAACTTCACTCCCGGCAGTGCGGCAGGCCCCGGCCAGCCGCGTATTACACGCAGCACCCCGCAATCGCGATGCGGGGTGCTGCAGGAGTGACAGAGGGAGCTCCCTCCCTCTGTCATAACACTTACAGCCCGCGGTCACTTCCGACTGCGGCTGTAAGGGTTAAAACTGCCGGGACCGAAGTTTACTTCGGTCCTGGCAGTGCAGCCGAGTCCCTGCCGCGATCTCGTGGGTGCACTGGGCAGCACCCACGAGAAGAATGGACGAGTATAGACGTCCAGGTGCGGGAACGCCCACCAACCTGGACGTCTATACTCGTCCATGGACGTTATCGGGTTAAATCAACTGGTGCCAGAAAGTTAAACAGATTTGTAAATTACTTCTATTAAAAAGCCTTAATCTTTCCAGTACTTACCAGCTGCTGTGTACTCCACAGGAAGTTCTCTTCTTTTTGGATTTCCTTTGTCTGACCACGGTGCTCTCTGCTGATACCTCTGTCCATTTTAGGAACTATCCAGATCAGGAACAAATCCCCATAGTAAACCTCTCCTGCTCTAGACAGTTCCTGACTTGGACTGAGGTGTCAGCAGAGAGCACTGTGGTCAGACAGAAAGGAAATCCAAAAAGAAGAGAACTTCCTGTGGAGCAAATAGCAGCTGATAAGTACTGGAAGCATTAACATTTTTAAATAGAAGTATTTTACAATTCTGTTTAACTTTCTGGCACCAGTTGATTAAATAAATGTTTTCCATTGGAGTACCCCTTTAAAATTGTCATTTTTCTGACCCATATTACACTTTTCCATTTATGAGGCTGTATGAGGGATTATTTATTGTGCCATGATCTGTAGTTTTGATCACTTTTTCTTAATTTATTCTGACATCAGCTTCTGGCATTTGGTATTTTTTTGTTATAATTACGCAGTTTTTTACATTCTTTTAATATTTACTCCACATTTTTTTTTGTTCCTATAAGAGAAAAAATAACACCTTATCTTTATTCTTTAGGTCCATACGGTTAAAATGATACCCTACTTATATAGGTTGGATATTGTCGTACTTCAGGAAAAAATCATAACTACATGCAGGAAAATTTATATGTTAAAAATTCTCATCTTCTAACCCCTAGAACTTTTTTATTTTTCCGTGTACAGGCCAGTAGGAGGACTCATTTTTTGCGCCATGTTCTGAAGCTTTTATCGGTACAATTTTTGTATTGAACAGACTTTTTGATCGCTTTTTATTCATTTTTTCATGATATAAAAAGAGACCAAAAATACGCTATTTTGGACTTTTTTTGCGCAAACCCAATTGACCGTGTGATTTAATTAACAATATATTTTTATACTTCGGACATTTCAGCACACGGCTATACCACATATGTTTATTTTTATTTACACTGGTTTCTTTTTCATGGGAAAAGGGGGGTGATTCAAACTTTTATTAGGGAAGGGGTTAAATGACCTTTGTTAACTTTTTTTCTTTTTACTTTTTTTTTTTTGCAGTGATATAGCTTCCATAGGGACCTATAGCACTGCACACACTGATCTCTTATGCTGATCCCTGCAAAGCCATAGCTTTGCATGGATCAGCGAGATAGGGGCTTGATTGCTCAAGCCTATAGCTCAGGCTTGGAGCAATCAAACCCCGATCGGACGCCGCAGAGACAGGTAAGGGGACCTCCGCTTGCGTCCTAGCTGATCGGGACATCGCGATGTTATCGCGATGTCCCGATCAGCCCGACTGAGCTGCCGGGAAGCGTTTACTTTCACTTTCAGACGCGGCAGTCAACTTTAATTGCCGCGCCTGAAGGGTTAACAGCACAACGATCGATGCTGCGCGCTGTTAGCCCAGGGTCCCGGCTATGAATAGCAATCGGGGCCGGGACCCAATTGACCGTGTGATTTAATTAACAATATATTTTTATACTTCGGACATTTCAGCACACGGCTATACCACATATGTTTATTTTTATTTACACTGGTTTCTTTTTCATGGGAAAAGGGGGGTGATTCAAACTTTTATTAGGGAAGGGGTTAAATGACTGTCACGATGCTGGCTGGCAGGTAGTGGATCCTCTGTGCCAGAGAGGGATTGGCGTGGACCGTGCTAGTGGATCGGTTCTAAGTCACTACTGGTTTTCACCAGAGCCCGCCGCAAAGCGGGATGGTCTTGCTGCGGCGGTAGTGACCAGGTCGTATCCACTAGCAACGGCTCAACCTCTCTGACTGCTGAAGATAGGCGCGGTACAAGGGAGTAGACAGAAGCAAGGTCGGACGTAGCAGAAGGTCGGGGCAGGCAGCAAGGATCGTAGTCGGGGGCAACGGCAGGAGGTCTGGAACACAGGCTAGGAACACACAAGGAAACGCTTTCACTGGCACAATGGCAACAAGATCCAGCGAGGGAGTGAAGGGGAAGTGAGGTATAAATAGGGAGTGCACAGGTGAACACACTAATTGGAACCACTGCGCCAATCAGCGGCGCAGTGGCCCTTTAAATCGCAGAGACCCAGCGCGCGCGCGCCCTAGGGAGCGGGGCCGCGCGCGACGGGACAGGACAGACGGAGAGCGGGTCAGGTACGGGAGCCGGGATGCGCATCGCGAGCGGGCGCTACCCGCATCGCGAATCGCATCCCGGCTGGAGACGGTATCGCAGCGCACCGGGTCAGTGGAGCTGCCCGGAGCGCTGCGGTAGCGAGAGAGAAGCGAGCGCTCCGGGGAGGAGCGGGGACCCGGAGCGCTCGGCGTAACAGTACCCCCCCCCTTGGGTCTCCCCCTCTTCTTAGAGTCTGAGAACCTGAGGAGCAGACTTTTGTCTAGGATGTTGTCCTCAGGTTCCCAGGATCTCTCTTCAGGTCCACAGCCCTCCCAATCCACCAAAAAGAACCTTTTTCCTCTGACCGTCTTGGAGGCCAGTATCTCTTTCACTGAGAAGACGTCAGAAGAACCGGAGACAGGAGTGGGAGAAACTAATTTGGGAGAGAAACGGTTGATGATGAGTGGTTTAAGAAGAGAGACATGAAAGGCATTAGGAATACGGAGAGAAGGAGGAAGAAGAAGTTTGTAAGAGACAGGATTAATTTGGCACAAGACTTTGAAAGGACCAAGATAGCGTGGACCCAGTTTGTAACTGGGGACACGAAAGCGGACATATTTAGCGGAGAGCCATACCTTGTCTCCGGGAGCAAAAATGGGGGGAGCTCTTCTTTTCTTATCGGCAAACTTTTTCATGCGAGATGAAGCCTGTAAAAGAGAATCTTGGGTCTCTTTCCATATGGTGGAAAGATCACGAGTCACTTCATCTACAGCGGGCAAACCAGAGGGCAAGGGAGTAGGGAGGGGGGGAAGAGGGTGACGGCCGTACACCACGAAAAATGGGGATTTGGAGGAAGATTCAGAGACTCTAAAGTTATACGAGAATTCGGCCCATGGTAGAAGATCTGCCCAATCATCCTGGCGGGAGGAAACAAAATGTCGTAAATAATCACCCAAGACCTGGTTAATTCTTTCTACTTGTCCATTGGATTGAGGATGATATGCAGAAGAAAAGTTTAATTTAATCTTGAGTTGTTTACAGAGAGCCCTCCAGAATTTTGACACGAATTGGACGCCTCTATCCGAGACTATCTGTGTGGGCAACCCGTGAAGACGAAAAATGTGTACAAAAAATTGTTTAGCCAACTGAGGCGCTGAAGGAAGACCAGGAAGAGGGATGAAATGTGCCATCTTGGAGAATCGATCAACGACCACCCAAACAACAGTGTTGCCACAGGATGGGGGTAGGTCTGTAATAAAATCCATACCAATCAGAGACCAAGGCTGTTCGGGGACAGGCAGAGGATGAAGAAAACCAGCGGGCTTCAGGCGAGGAGTCTTATCCCGGGCACAGACAGTGCAGGCTCGCACAAAGTCCACGACATCCGTCTCCAGAGTCGGCCACCAATAGAAGCGAGAGATGAGTTGCACAGATTTCTTGATGCCTGCATGACCTGCGAGATGGGAGGAGTGACCCCATTTGAGGATTCCGAGGCGTTGGCGTGGAGAGACGAAGGTCTTTCCTGGAGGAGTTTGCCTGATGGAGGCTGGAGAAGTGGAAATCAGGCAGTCAGGAGGAATGATGTGTTGCGGAGAGAGTTCAACTTCCGAGGCATCCGAGGAACGAGAGAGAGCATCGGCCCTAATGTTCTTATCGGCAGGCCGAAAGTGAATTTCAAAATTAAATCGGGCAAAGAACAGAGACCACCGGGCCTGGCGAGGATTCAGCCGTTGGGCAGACTGGAGATAGGAGAGGTTCTTGTGATCGGTGTAAATAATAACTGGAAATCTTGATCCCTCCAGCAGATGCCTCCATTCCTCAAGTGCTAATTTAATGGCTAGAAGCTCTCGATCCCCGATGGAGTAGTTCCTCTCCGCCGGAGAGAAGGTCCTAGAAAAAAAACCACAAGTAACAGCATGCCCGGAAGAATTTTTTTATAGAAGGACCGCTCCAGCTCCTACAGAGGAGGCATCAACCTCCAATAGGAAGGGTTTAGATGGGTCAGGTCTGGAGAGCACGGGAGCCGAAGAAAAGGCAGACTTGAGCCGTTTAAAGGCGTCTTCCGCTTGAGGAGGCCAAGACTTGGGATTGGCATTTTTTTTGGTTAAAGCCACGATAGGGGCCACAACGGTAGAAAAATGTGGAATAAATTGCCTGTAATAATTGGCGAACCCCAAAAAACGTTGGATAGCACGGAGTCCGGAGGGGCGTGGCCAATCTAAGACGGCAGAGAGTTTGTCTGGATCCATTTGTAGTCCCTGGCCAGAGACCAAGTATCCTAGGAAAGGAAGAGATTGGCATTCAAACAGACCTTTCTCTATCTTGGCATAAAGTTGATTGTCACGAAGTCTCTGAAGAACCATACGGACATGCTGGCGGTGTTCTTCTAGATTGGCAGAAAAAATCAGGATATCGTCCAGATATACAACAACACAGGAGTATAAGAGATCACGAAAAATTTCATTAACAAAGTCTTGGAAGACGGCAGGGGCGTTGCACAGGCCAAAGGGCATGACCAGATACTCAAAGTGTCCATCTCTAGTGTTAAATGCCGTTTTCCATTCATCCCCCTCTCTGATGCGGATGAGATTATAAGCACCTCTTAAGTCCAGTTTGGTAAAGATGTGGGCACCTTGGAGGCGATCAAAGAGTTCAGAGATGAGGGGTAGGGGGTAGCGGTTCTTTACCGTGATTTTATTAAGACAGCGGTAGTCAATGCAAGGACGTAGAGAGCCATCTTTTTTGGACACAAAGAAAAATCCGGCTCCGGCAGGAGAGGAGGATTTACGGATAAAGCCTTTTTTTAAATTTTCCTGGATGTACTCCGACATAGCAAGAGTCTCTGGGGCGGACAGAGGATAGATTCTGCCCCGGGGTGGAGTAGTGCCCGGGAGGAGGTCAATGGGACAATCATAAGGCCTGTGAGGAGGTAGAGTCTCAGCTTGTTTTTTGCAAAAAACATCCGCAAAGTCCATATAGGCCTTAGGGAGACCGGTTACAGGGGGAACCACAGAGTCACGGCAAGGGGTACTGGGAACCGGTTTTAGGCAGTCCTTGAAACAAGAGGGCCCCCAACTCTTGATCTCCCCAGTGGACCAATCCAGGGTTGGGGAATGAAGTTGAAGCCAGGGTAGTCCAAGGAGGATTTCGGAAGTGCAATTGGGGAGGACCAAAAATTCAATCTTCTCGTGATGAGGTCCGATGCACATTAGAAGGGGCTCCGTGCGGAAACGTATGGTACAGTCCAATCTTTCATTGTTTACACAATTGATGTAGAGGGGTCTGGCGAGACTGGTCACTGGGATGTTGAACCTGTTGACGAGAGAGGCCAAAATAAAATTTCCTGCAGATCCGGAATCCAAGAAGGCCATAGTAGAGAAGGAGAAGGCAGAGGCAGATATCCGCACAGGCACAGTAAGACGTGGAGAAGCAGAGTAGACATCAAGGACTGTCTCACCTTTTGTGCGGAGTCAGCGTACGTCTTTCCAGGCGGGGAGGACGGATAGGACAATCCTTCAGGAAGTGTTCGGTACTGGCACAGTACAGGCAGAGATTCTCCATGCGGCGTCGTGTCCTCTCTTGAGGTGTCAGGCGAGACCGGTCGACCTGCATAGCCTCCACGGCGGGAGGCACAGGAACGGATTGCAGGGGACCAGAGGAGAGAGGAGCCGGGGAGAAAAAACGCCTTGTGCGAACAAAGTCCATATCCTGGCGGAGCTCCTGACGCCTTTCGGAAAAACGCATGTCAATGCGAGTGGCAAGATGGATGAGTTCATGTAGGTTAGCAGGGATTTCTCGTGCGGCCAGAACATCTTTAATGTTGCTGGATAGGCCTTTTTTAAAGGTCGCGCAGAGGGCCTCATTATTCCAGGATAATTCTGAAGCAAGAGTACGGAATTGTACGGCGTACTCGCCAACGGAAGAATTACCCTGGACCAGGTTCAACAGGGCAGTCTCAGCAGAAGAGGCTCGGGCAGGTTCCTCAAAGACACTTCGAATTTCCGAGAAGAAGGAGTGTATAGAGGCAGTGACGGGGTCATTGCGGTCCCAGAGCGGTGTGGCCCATGACAGAGCTTTTCCAGACAGAAGGCTGACTACGAAAGCCACCTTAGACCTTTCAGTAGGAAACTGGTCCGACATCATCTCCAAGTGCAGGGAACATTGGGAAAGAAAGCCACGGCAGAATTTAGAGTCCCCATCAAATTTATCCGGCAAGGATAGTCGTAGACCAGAAGCGGCCACTCGCTGCGGAGGAGGTGCAGGAGCTGGCGGAGGAGATGATTGCTGAAGCTGAGGTAGTAGCTGCTGTAGCATCACGGTCAGTTGAGACAGCTGTTGGCCTTGTTGCGCTATCTGTTGTGACTGCTGGGCGACCACCGTGGTGAGGTCGGCGACAACTGGCAGAGGAACTTCAGCGGGATCCATGGCCGGATCTACTGTCACGATGCCGGCTGGCAGGTAGTGGATCCTCTGTGCCAGAGAGGGATTGGCGTGGACCGTGCTAGTGGATCGGTTCTAAGTCACTACTGGTTTTCACCAGAGCCCGCCGCAAAGCGGGATGGTCTTGCTGCGGCGGTAGTGACCAGGTCGTATCCACTAGCAACGGCTCAACCTCTCTGACTGCTGAAGATAGGCGCGGTACAAGGGAGTAGACAGAAGCAAGGTCGGACGTAGCAGAAGGTCGGGGCAGGCAGCAAGGATCGTAGTCGGGGGCAACGGCAGGAGGTCTGGAACACAGGCTAGGAACACACAAGGAAACGCTTTCACTGGCACAATGGCAACAAGATCCGGCGAGGGAGTGAAGGGGAAGTGAGGTATAAATAGGGAGTGCACAGGTGAACACACTAATTGGAACCACTGCGCCAATCAGCGGCGCAGTGGCCCTTTAAATCGCAGAGACCCGGCGCGCGCGCGCCCTAGGGAGCGGGGCCGCGCGCGCCGGGACAGGACAGACGGAGAGCGGGTCAGGTACGGGAGCCGGGATGCGCATCGCGAGCGGGCGCTACCCGCATCGCGAATCGCATCCCGGCTGGAGACGGTATCGCAGCGCACCGGGTCAGTGGAGCTGCCCGGAGCGCTGCGGTAGCGAGAGAGAAGCGAGCGCTCCGGGGAGGAGCGGGGACCCGGAGCGCTCGGCGTAACAATGACCTTTGTTAACTTTTTTTCTTTTTACTTTTTTTTTTTTGCAGTGATATAGCTCCCATAGGGACCTATAGCACTGCACACACTGATCTCTTATGCTGATCCCTGCAAAGCCATAGCTTTGCATGGATCAGCGAGATAGGGGCTTGATTGCTCAAGCCTATAGCTCAGGCTTGGAGCAATCAAATCCCGATCGGACGCCGCAGAGACAGGTAAGGGGACCTCCGCTTGCGTCCTAGCTGATCGGGACATCGCGATGTTATCGCGATGTCCCGATCAGCCCGACTGAGCTGCCGGGAAGCGTTTACTTTCACTTTCAGACGCGGCAGTCAACTTTAATTGCCGCGCCTGAAGGGTTAACAGCACAACGATCGATGCTGCGCGCTGTTAGCCCAGGGTCCCGGCTATGAATAGCAATCGGGGCCGGGACCCAATTGACCGTGTGATTTAATTAACAATATATTTTTATACTTCGGACATTTCAGCACACGGCTATACCACATATGTTTATTTTTATTTACACTGGTTTTTTTTTCATGGGAAAAGGGGGGTGATTCAAACTTTTATTAGGGATGGGGTTAAATGACCTTTGTTAACTTTTTTCTTTTTCTTTTTTTTTTTTTGCAATGATATAGCTCCCATAGGGACCTATAGCACTGCACACACTGATCTCTTATGCTGATCCCTGCAAAGCCATAGCTTTGCATGGATCAGCGAGATAGGGGCTTGATTGCTCAAGCCTATAGCTCAGGCTTGGAGCAATCAAACCCCGATCGGACGCCGCAGAGACAGGTAAGGGGACCTCCGCTTGCGTCCTAGCTGATCGGGACATCGCGATGTTATCGCGATGTCCCGATCAGCCCAACTGAGCTGCCGGGAAGCGTTTACTTTCACTTTCAGACGCGGCAGTCAACTTTAATTGCCGCGCCTGAAGGGTTAACAGCACAACGATCGATGCTGCGCGCTGTTAGCCCAGGGTCCCGGCTATGAATAGCAATCGGGGCCGGCCCGGAGTGATGCGGGGTCACGGTGTGACCCCGTTTTAAACACCAGGTCCGGGTATAGTGTGTATAGGTACGCCCTACGTCCTTAAGAGGTTAAAAATCTTAATTGTTTCAGTACTTATCAGCTGCTGTATGCTCCAGAGGAAGTTATTTTCTTTTTTAACTTCATTTCAGTCTGACCACAGTGCTCTCTGCTTACACCTGGGTCCATGTCAGGAACTGTTCAGAGCAGGATAGGTTTGCTATGGGGGTTTGCTCCTACTCTGGACAGTTCCTGACATGGTCAGAGGTGTCAGCAGAGAGCAATGTGGTCTCCTTCGGGGAGAAAAAACCCTACACTAGGGTACCACTAAAAACTTAAGTTATTTATTTTAATGTATACCAATAAAGTATCAAATGTAACAAATAGTAAAGTTTTAAAATTATCAGGGACTCCTATGGAATCTGAATTTATTTTGTTGTTGTAATGTATGGGATATACCCTGGCTGATGGTGAGATGACAATTGTGCCCTATCACCAATTTATGTTGGGAGGCTTATCACTGCCTTCCTTTATTATTATTGATGGTGATAGTGTAAATACAGCTATGATAGTCACTCTTAGAGAGGTCTCTCACACCTTCTCAGAAGTTTGGATGGAGTACCAGGTGACGCTGTCCTCTTGTAGGGGGTCTCACACACCCTCTTACTTCATACTTTGATTGGTATTTTGTTAGGACAATAGCTGTCTCTCATAAGGGACTCACTGTCTCCTAATACCCTGATCTGGTGAGTATACATCTACGCTGTTTGCTTGCCATGTCACCACTGCTTATTTGTTAGTAGCTTCTACCTCGTATTGAGTACTCATAGGAGTCCCTGTCTAAAAGTTGGTTGCTAGCCCGCCGGACGTTTCGCCAGTGGTACTGGCTTTGTCAAGGGCTAAATAGCTAGTGGCAATGTGGTGTCTGTGCTACTATTTATAATGTTGTGATGTGGTGTAATTTCTGGTGGCACAAAATGGTAGACCGGCACCTGGCTGGGAAGATTGAATCTGCAATAGGCAAGCAGCTTGGTGTAAAGAAATCAACTGTGGGAGCATTTATTAGAAAATGGAAGACATACAAGACCACTGATAATCTCCCTCGATCTGGGGATCATGCAAGATCTCACCCCGTGGTGTCAGAATGATCACAAGAATGGGGAGCAAAAATCCCAGAACCACACAGGGGGACCTGGTGAACGACCTGCAGAGAGCTGGGACCAAAGTAAGAAAGGCTACCATCAGTAACACACTAGGCCGCCAGGGACTCAAATCCTGCAGTGCCAAACGTGTCCCCCTGCTTAAGCCAGTACATGTCCAGGCCCATCTGAAGTTTGCTAGAGAGCATTTGGATGATCCAGAAGAGTATTGGGAGAATGTCATATGGTCAGATGAAACCAAAGTAGAACTTTTTGATAAAAACTCAACTCGTTGTGTTTGGAGGAGAAAGAATGCTGAGTTGCATCCAAAGAACACCATACCTACTGTGAAGCATGGGGGTGGAAACATCATGCTTTGGGGCTATTTTTCAGCTAAAGGACCAGGACGACTGATCCGTGTAAAGTAAAGAATGAATGGGGCCATGTATCGTGAGATTTTGAGTGAAAACCTCCTTCCATCAGCAATGGCATTAAAGATGAAAGTGGCTGGGTCTTTAAGCGTGATAATGATCCCAAACACACCACCCAGACAACGAAGGAGTGGCTTCTTAAGAAGCATGTCAAGGTCCTGGAGTGCCTAGACAGTCTCCAGATCTCAACCCCATATAAAACCTTTGGAGGGAGTTGAAAGTCTGTGTTGCCCAGCAACAGCCCCAAAACATCACTGCTCTAGAGGAGATCTGCATGGAGGTATGGGCCAAAATACCTGCAACAGTGTGTTAAAACCTTGTGAAGACATACAGAAGATGTTTGACCTCTGTTATATACCCTTTGTTGGCAATGACAAAGTATTGAGATGTAATTTATTTGGAGGAAATATGAAATACAAAGTATATAAAAAAATGATGATGTGGGCATGGGGAATGAATACATTCCTATATTTATCCATCACTACATAGAGGTAACCCACTCGATCACTCTTTTAAATGTGCAATTTATATAACAAAATATTCTATCATTTATTATTATTATTATAATCACTTATCAGGAGATAAATTATAAACAGAAAAGGTCTACTGGCCTTAGACTATGCTTACACATTGGTGGGAATCTTTATTATTAATATTTGTTTTGTTCTAGTTGCGTGGGGGTTATGTTTTTTTTTTTTTTTTTTTTTTTTTTAAACCGACTAGGCTTTGCCCTGTGAATTGATTGATGTGGCACTGTCAGTAAAATTGCGGAAGTGTCAATAAAATTGTGGCACAGCGCCAAAAAAGTGTTGCAGTGCATTAAAAAAATGTGACTCGAACCGACCCAACAGTTTTTTAAAATACATGAAAGAATCAATTTCACATACAAGTGTTCCCTGTTGGCAGTTTCCAGCATTTGCCAGGTCACCTCTGTTGGTAATTTCTACATTAGCTAGGCTAGCCTCTGTAGGTATTTTCTCCCCATCAGGTTAGTGCCCCTTGTAGGTATTTTTGCCCATCTGCAAGATCCCCCTTTTGGTACTTTCCCCCATAACCAAGGTTAGTTTTGTAAATAATTTCAGAATTAGCCCAATTATACTTGTAGGGAGTTTCCCACACTACACATTATTTATGTTTGAGGAAAAGCTCATGACAGTAATATATATAATCCCAATAAACGTACCAATAACATTTACAACCACTTTAAATTTGTAATAATTTACTTTTCTTTTTTGTTAAGTGTGAAAATAATTGTTATGACAGCATTGATGCCCTGTGGGGTAGAAAAATAACTTATCCATCCAGCTGGCACTTTTACAGGATAGTTAAAGCATATTAACAATTTGTGCTTTGATTTGGATTTGCATCAAATATATTGGCAAATGTTTCCTGTCTTAATAATGTGTGAACATGAAGTAAGAATGGAGCAAAACACAGATTTGCAGGATGTGGTGTTCTCTAACTGTGAATGTATCTTGTAGGAGACTGCCTTAAAATGGATAATAGTGTTTTATATTGGGACAGTTGTGCGGCTGTAAATCATAATGAGTAGGTATGTGTTACATATTATTATTACAACTTAGAGCATCTTAATATGTTATCTAGTCACATATGTGTGCCTAACTGGATTTTTAAATAAGTCAAAAAATAACAAGATCTCATATATCATATTATAACAATACATACATGGATGTTAGTTCTTAATGTAAATTGTATTAGGTTTGTTTAAAGGCTATAGACACCTGTGAAATTAAAAAATAATAATCATTTTTACAGTTTTTAGTGGTGACAGTACCTTGAATTAAAAATGTTGCTTCAAGTTTTAATCTGCAATAGTCATTCTTTCCTTCATTTTCAGATCCCCTAATATTCAATTTGCTTCCAGCTTTTGGGTTCAGATTTTCCTATTTGGGTGTGGGTACCGGATGTGAGGTCTGTGGGGGAGATTTATCAAAACCTGTGCAGAAGGAGAGTGGTTCTGTTGCCCATAGCAACCAATCAGATTTCTTCTTTCATTTTTAAAGAGTGGGAAAAATGAAAGACACAATCTGATTGGTTGCTAAAAAAAAAAGCCCATCTGTTTGATTTTCTTGTCCCCCTTTGAGCAGCTTCTACATAAGACAATTTTAAAGAGCTACGCCACCCCTAGACATCTTATCCCCTATCCAAAGGGTAGGGGATAAGATGTCTGACTGCAGGGGGCCTGCCGCTGGGACCCCCCGCAATCTCCCTGCAGCACCCGGCATTCGTTTAGAATGCCTGCTGCTGTACCGGAGGCTGGTGGTGTCACGGCCATGCCCCTCGTGATGTCATGACCATGCCACCTCAATGCAAGTCAATGGGAGGGCATGTGGAGGCCATCAAGAGGGGACGTGGCCGTGATGTCAGCACCGCATCACTAGTCATGAGGCAAGGAGCGAAGTTTGCTCCGTGCACCTGATGACTGCAGTGCCGCAGCAGAGATAGTAGGGGGGGTCCCAGTGGTGGGACCCCATTTAAAGGCATCCTTTGAATAGGGGATAAGATTTCTAGGGGCGGAGAACCCCTTTAATAAAGACTATTTAAAAATCTGATTTATTTTACATTCATGAAACAAACCAACAATAAAAAAAACACAGTGCTAATGTGTCCTTAAGTGTCCTTAAATGTTTGGTTCACATTGAACAAATTCACCTCAGACAATGAAATAAGTCTCAAAACATGCGTATAACCCTGACAAAGCGCTCTAAAGCCATGGATAACACCACTAGGGTCACCTAGGAATATATTGAAGTAGTTTTAAAGTGGTTTTAAGTTACCTCAACATGCAGTAACCCATGATAACTAACATGCTTTTTAACACTAAAATAAAGCTTCATAAAATATCCCTGGATATTGGAAGATACCTGCCAGTGTCATCGGAGGTGGAGAAAGACGCAATGTTTTTTTTTGTTTTTTTTTAAACATTAAAAAAATTATTGCTTTTTGGGAGTAGTAACAGATTTTGAGTCTGGAAAGTGAAGAATACAAAAATAACCCTTTAGGGGTTACCCACTATATGTACAAACCCTATACTAAAGACCCCCCCCCCCCCCCCACCACCACCACCACCACCTAAAATGTATACACGTTATTATGCACTAATGACCTATAATAAAATTAAAACCACAGTGATGTCCCAGCTCAACTAGTAAGGGTGTGCTGCTCTCACCAGCATCACCTCTTATAACTATTAGTAGTGAGATGTATTACTGAAGTGCTACCTTAGCTTGTTCAGTACGGCTTGGTATCGCCCCATCTACACTGTATAGAAGTGGCTGACTATCCTAGGACATCAGCTGCATTTTAAAACCACTCTGTAGCCTCCCCGACATTTTGCAGATAAATCGGCTTTGTCAAGGGCTATAAGGCTAATAAGTTAGTTACGTTCCTCACTCACTTATATAACTTACTATTGATATCATATCCGGGTATTTCACTACCATTCATTTGTTGTAACAGCATTCTAGTTCCATACACGAGATGTCCCAACCTATCCGGGCATCTCTTCAGCACCATGTCATATTCACATATCTCGCTGTACTGTTGCTGGCTGTCAGGTAAAGTTTGCGCATGTCATTCCGCTTAGTCTTCATCGATCCGTCCTTAGCTCCATTGTGCATATCTCCATTCTCCATTGCTGTGAGCATAGTTGCTGTTACGATTCGGCAGGCTGGATGTGGAACCTCTGTGTCAGCGAGGGATTGGCGTGGACCGTGTCGGTGGACCGGTTCTAAGTTGCTACTGGTATTCACCAGAGCCCGACGCAAAGCGGGATGGTCTTGCTGCGGCGGTAGCAACCAGGTCGTATCCACTGGCAACGGCTCAACCTCGCTGACTGCTGAGAAGGCGTGAGACAGAAGGACTAGGCAGAGGCAAGGTCAGACGCAGCAGAAGGTCAGGGCAGGCGGCAAGGTTCGTAGTCAAATAGGAATAGCAGAAGGTCTGGAACACAGGCTTTGGACAACACTAAACGCTTTCACTGGCACAAGGCAACAAGATCCGGCAAGGGAGTGCAGGGGAAGTGAGGTAATATGGACAGGGAGCAGGTGGAAGCTAATTAGGCTGATTGGGCCAGGCAACAATCACTGGTGCACTGGCCCCCTAAATCTTAGAGAGCTGGCGCGCGCACGCCCTAAGGAGCGGAGCCGCGCGCGCCAGGATGTGACAGCCGGGGACCGGGACAGGTGAGTGACTTGGGGTGCGGTTCGCGAGCGGGTGCGTCCCGCTATGCGAATCGCATCCCCGCCGGCAATGTCAGTGCAGCGCTCCCGGTCAGCGGGTCTGACCGGGGTGCTGCAGAGAGAGGAACGCCGCGGGGCGCTCGGCGTAACAGTTGCCACTGCGCAGGACTACGGACTTAGTCTCCGGTGAGCAGTTTCTTTTTGCACATGTCCTTTGACTTAGTCTCCGGCTGCCTGCATCTACGCCAGTGTTTCCCAACCTTTTTCCGCTCAGGGTACCCCTCAGGAAAAAAAAAATTTGCGGGGTACCCCTACCGAAGTTGATGAGCAAAAAAAAAAAAAGGAAAAGTGCCACAATGCACAATATCTATTTATATGTGGGTATGTAGATTACAGTTCTGCTTTAGACAGCAACTCACAAATGATGTCTTCTCTAATCAGCATAGATCCCTTTTCTTCTCCATCTGGCACAGCCATCATGACAATTTCTTTCAGCCACAATTCTTCATCGTTAAACCTGCAAAACAAACCTATTAGTAGAAGTAGAAGAGTTTACATGGGTGGCAGGGGGCAAAGGAGGTGATAGAGAGGTGTACATTGGTGACAGAGGGGTGTTAGGGTTGTACAGGAGTGTACATAGGTGACAGGAGTGTAGAGGAGTGTACATTGGTAACAGAGGGGTGTAGAGGAGTGTACATGGGTGGCAGAGGGGTTTAGAGGAGTGTACATGGGTGGCAGAGGGGTGTAGAAGAGTGTACATAGGTGATGGGGGTGTTTTTTTTTTTTTTATATATCACTCATTATTTTTTATATATGTATATATATATATATATATATATATATCACTCAGTACCTAATCCTGACCATGTACTAATTTTTATGTGTCTAGCACCTTTATTTTTTTTTTATTACACTTTTAATTTAGCTCACTAGTCTAAATTCCTCTCAAAGGGAGGGGGCGTGACCTCACTGATCAGGTCTCCGCCCCCCCCCCCCCCTCCATCAGTATGCTGTCTGCTCACATCTCCCCTAGCATTAGCAAAACTACAACTCCCAGCTTGTCCCCACTGACAGTAGTGGGACACAGCTGTCAATCAAGGAAGTGTGTCCTTGACATAGGTGATGATGCATGGACACAGCAGGACTAGTATGCGTCAAAGCAGGTGGCGGGGCAGTTGTTTGACTGGCTTTTTCATTATGAAATACTGAAAATGTCCTAATGAAAGCAATTGCAAAACCTATTGGTTTTGCATGCTTTACAACATATCTAAAGTAGTTTTTGTATCTGACAGTGCCCATTTAAGGGCGCAGCCACCGTAGCAAAATGGGGAATGAATTTCATATGGTAGCCCACCATTCCCAGAAACGACTTCACTTGTCGGGAAATGACAGGTCGTGGCCAATTCCAAATGGCCTCTATTTTGTTTACCTGGGGTTTGACAACTCGATGCCCAATGACATACCCCAGGTATTTGGTCTCTCTTTAACACAATGGCACATTTTTGGGGGTTAGCAGTTAATCCTAAGGGAGTCTACCACTGCCTGCATTTTTGGAAGGTGACTTTCCCAGTCTGTACTATGAATGAAATTGTCCAGATAGGCTGAGGCATACCGGCGATGTGGCCGGAGTTCAATATCCATTAGCCTTTGAAAGCGGGAGCGCCATGTAGACCAAAGGGTAACACCTTGTACTGGAACAAACCTTCTGGTGTGACAAAAGCTGTTTTCCCTTTGGCAGCCTCCATCAAGGGTACCTGCCAGTACCCTTTTGTGAGGTACAAAACAGAAAAATACAGAGCCTGTCCTAGCTTCTCAATAAGCTCATCAACTCGGGGCATGGGATATGCATCAAACTTGGAAACCTCATTAAGTTTGCGGACATTGTTACAGAACCGCAAGGTACCGTCTGGCTTGGGTATTAAGACTATTGGACTGGCCCACTCACTCTTCAACTCCTCGATGACATCCAATTTTAACCCCTTCAGGACGGAGCCCATTTTGGCCTTAAGGACCGGAGCGTTTTTTGCACATCTGACCACTGTCACTTTAATCATTAATAACTCTGGAATGCTTTTAGTTATCATTCTGATTCCGAGATTGTTTTTTCGTGACATATTCTACTTTAACATAGTGGTAAATTTTTGTCGATACTTGCATCCTTTCTTGGTGAAAAATCCGTAAATTTGATGAAAAATTTGAAAATTTAGCATTTTTCTAACTTTGAAGCTTTCTGCTTGTAAGGAAAATGGATATTACGAATACATTTTTTTTTGGTTCACATATACAATATGTCTACTTTATGTTTGCATCATAAAATTGACGTGTTTTTACTTTTGGAAGACACCAGAGGGCTTCAACGGTCAGCAGCAATTTTCCGATTTTTCACAAAATTTTCAAACTCAGTATTTTTCAGGGACCAGTTCAGGTTTGAAGTGGATTTGAAGGGTCTTCATATTAGAAATACCCCATAAATGACCCCATTATAAAAACTACACCCCCCAAAGTATTCAAAATGACATTCAGTAAGTGTTTTAACCCTTTAGATGTTTCACACGAATAGCAGCAAAGTGAAGGAGAAAATTCACAATCTTCATTTTTTACACTCACATGTTCTTGTAGACCCAATTTTTGAATTTTTACAAGGGGTAAAAGGACAAAATTTTTACTTGTATTTGTAGCCCAATTTCTCTCGAGTAAGCACATACCTCATATGTCTATGTAAAATGTTCGGCGGGCGCAGTAGAGGGCTCAGAAGGGAAGGAGCGACAAGGGGATTTTGGAGAGTACGTTTTTCTGAAATGGTTTTTGGGGGGCATGTTACCTTTAGGAAGCCCTTATGGTGCCAGAACAGCAAAAAAAAAACACATGGCATACCATTTTGGAAACTAGACCCCTCGGGGAATGTAACATGGGATAAAGTGTACCTTAATACCCCACAGGTGTTTCACGACTTTTGCAAATGTAAAAAAAAAAAAAAATTTTACCTAAAATGCTTGTTTTCCCAAAAAAAATTTATTTTTAAAAAGGGTAATAGCAGAAAATACCCCTAAAAATTTGAAGCCCAATTTCTCCCGATTCAGAAAACACCCCATATGGGGGTGAAAAGTGCTCTGCTGGCGCACTACAGGTCTCAGAAGAGAAGGAGTCACATTTGGCTTTTTGAAAGCGAATTTTGCTCTGGGGGCATGCCGCATTTAGGAAGCCCCTATGGTGCCAGGATAGAAAAAAAAAACACATGGCATACCATTTTGGAAACTAGACCCCTCGGGGAACGTAACAAGGGGTTAAGTGAACCTTTATACCCCACAGGTGTTTCACGACTTTTGCATATGTAAAAAAAATTTTTTTTTTTACCTAAAATGCTTGTTTTCCCCAAAATTTTACATTTTTAAAAAGGGTAAAAGCAGAAAATACCCCCCAAAATTTGTAACACAATTTCTCCCGAGTACGGCGATACCCCATATGTGACCCTAAACTGTTGCCTTGAAATACGACAGGGCTCCAAAGTGAGAGCGCCATGCGCATGTGAGGCCTAAATTAGGGATTGCATAGGGGTGGACATAGGGGTATTCTACGCCAGTGATTCCCAAACAGGGTGCCTCCAGCTGTTGCAAAACTCCCAGCATGCCTGGACAGTCAACGGCTGTCCGACAATACTGGGAGTTGTTTTGCAACAGCTGGAGGCTCCGTTCTGGAAACAGTGGCGTACCAGACGTTTTTCATTTTTATTGGGGAGGGGAGGGGGGCTGTGTAGGGGTATGTGTATATGTAGTGTTTTTTACTTTTTATTTTATTTTTTGTTAGTGTAGTGTAGTGTTTTTAGGGTACAGTCACACGGGCGGGGGTTCACAGTAGTTTCTCGCTGGCAATTTGAGCTGCAGCAGAAAGTTTGCGGCAGCTCAAATTTGCAGCCAGATACTTACTGTAATCCTCCGCCCATGTGAGTGTACCCTGTACGTTCACATTGGGGGGGGACATCCAGCTGTTGCATAACTACAACTCCCAGCATGCCCGTTGGCTGTCGGTGACTGCTGAGAGTTGCAGTTTTGCAACAACTGTAGGCACACTGGTTATGTATCACTGAGTTTGTGACCTAACTCAGTGTTTCACAACCAGTGTGCCTCCAGCTGTTGCAAAACTACAACTCCCAGCATGTACGGTGCATGGTGTACGGTGACTGCTGAGAGTTGTAGTTTGCAACAGCTGGAGGCACACCGGTCGTGAAACACTGAGTTAGGTAAAAAAAAACTCTGAGTTTCACAACCAGTGTGCCTTCAGCTGTTGCAAAACTACAACTCTCAGCAGTCACCGACAGCCAACGGGCATGCTGGGAGTTGTAGTTATGCAACCAGCAGATGCACCACTACAACTCCCAGCATGCACTTTAGCTGTTTGTGCAAGCTGGGAGTTGTAGTTAGACAACAGCTGAAGGTACACTTTTCCATAGAAAGAATGTGCCTCCAGCTGTTGCAAAACCATAAGTCCCAGCATGCCCATAAGGGAATGCTGGGAGTTGTGGTGGTCTGCCTCCTGCTGTTGCATAACTACAGCTCCCAGCATGCCCTTTTTGCATGCTGGGAGCTGTTGCTAAGCAACAGCAGGAGGCTGTAACTCACCTCCTGCTGTTGCTTCATCACTGGACTGTCCCTCGCCGCCGCAGCTGCTCCTGGGGCCCCGATCCCAACAGGGGCGCCGGGGATCGGGGTCCCCAGCACCGGGGGTCGTCTTCCCGCACCCGCTCACGCCCTCCGGAAGAGGGGCGGAGCGGGTGCGGGAGTGACACCCGCAGCAGGCGCCCTGATTGGTCGGCCGGTAATCCGGCCGACGAATCAGGGCGATCGTGAGGTGGCACCAGTGCCACCTCACCCGTGCAGGCTCTGGCTGTTCGGGGCCGTCAGAGACGGCCCCGAACAGCCAGTAATTCCGGGTCACCGGGTCACCGGAGACCCGATTGACCCGGAATCGCCGCAGATCGCTGGACTGAATTGTCCAGCGATCTGCGGCGATCGCCGACATGGGGGGGCATAATGACCCCCCTGGGCGATATGCCGGGATGCCTGCTGAACGATTTCAGCAGGCATCCGGCTCCGGTCCCCAACCGGCTAGCGGTGGGGGCCGGAATTCCCACGGGCGTATGGATACGCCCTCGGTCCTTAAGGACTCGGGATTCAGGGCGTATCCATACGCCCTATGTCCTGAAGAGGTTAAAGAGTAGCTATCACTAAATTAAATTTCCCTATTCCCCCTCCCCATCTGTCGCTAACACTAACTACATCTATCCCTGTCTTAATTTTTCCCCAAATCCCCATTAAAATACTTTTTTGTGGCACAGCTACAGGAGCTCAGAGTTGAGCTCTCTGGTGAGGGCAGAAAGTGGGCGGCCCTGGCAGGCGCGATGTCATCAGAAGCCTGGCCGAGTCTTGCTTCCACCCGTCTCCTCTCTCTCCTGCAGCTCGCGTGCTGCAATGAATAAGGAGAGGGAGATGCAGGGGGGCGGGGATATTTAAATTTTGCACGCATACGAGCACTGTGCTCGCTCTCTGCCTGTATAGGAAACAGGCAGAGAGCGAGCACAGCGCTCGTGCACGTGGCGTGCAAAATTTAAATATCCCAGCCCCCCTGCATCTCCCTCTCCTCATTTAAGTGAACGCGCATTCCGGACCACGCTGTGCCACTCTGCCCGGCCAGCGTTTGTCTGAATGTAATCAAAGTCGGGGGGGGGGGGGGGGTAAAGTAATCCTGAGCCATATAGGGTGACACCTAGTGGGCAGGTTTTCAAATGTAAAAAAAAACATGTAAAACATGATAAAGCCATGATTTTTTTTTAAATAAAAGATACTACAAACATTTTTCTTTTTACACAATGTATTTATTAACATTTTTTTTACCCATTTAACATCTTCCGAGATGGCTTGTCACCGCGACTCAGGTACCCAGTATGGTTTCAACCGTACTTTTACCTGGGGTTCAGTGACAATGTCATAGTAGATGACAGAAGTACATCCATGAAGGTCTGAGAACACATCGGTGTTCCTACTGATGAACTCCCTGGCCTCCTGAGTATGTGCAGAGGAAAGGCTTTCAGCAATTTTCACTGTGGCAACTGCTCCCCTCTCACCAGCCTGAGGGACGTGAAACTCCACCCCTAACAAACCTGGCCAGAGGCTGTCATCCACACTAGTCTCCCTATCTTTCCAAGGTTTCAACAAGTTTACATGGTACACTTGCTCTGGCTTTCTCTGCCAGGGCTGGTGTACCCAGTACGTCACCTCCCCTACCTTTTCGATCACTTCGTAGGGACCTTGCCACCTAGCTAGAAACTTACTGTCGACCGTTGGTACCAGAACCAAAACCCGATCCTACAGGTTAAAATTCTGAACCCAAGCCTGGGAATTATAGACTCTACTATAGACTCTATGTTCCCTAAGGGCAACACTGTTTCCATCCGCTCTTGCAACTGAGTGACATACTCAAGCACACTTTTGTGCTGCATGGGCGGCTGTTCCCATGCCTCTTTGGCTATGTCTAGCAGACCATGCGGATGCCAGGCCTATAGTAGCTCAAAGGGTGAGAACCCAGTAGAGGCCTGGGGCACTTCTCGCTCTGCGAACATGAGATAGGGCAGCAAAAGATCCCAATTCTTCCCATCTCTAGCCACCACCTGCTTTAACATATTTTTTAATGTTTGATAAAACCTTTCTACCAGGCCCCTCCATCTGCGGGTGGTACATGGAGGTCTGTAGCTGTTTTACCTGCAGTAACTTACTCAGCTCTTTCATTACTTTTGACATAAACGGGGTGCCCTGGTCAGTCAACACCTCTTTAGGTAAGCCTACTCGGGAAAACATCTCCATTAGCTCCTTAGCTATGAGTTTGGCCTAGGTATGTCACAGAGGTAGCACCTCGTGATACCGAGTCGCATAGTCCAGGACTACCAGGATGTGTTGGTGCCCCCTAGCGGATTTCGGCAACGGGCCTACAAGGTCCATAGCGATCTGTTCAAACGGGACCTCGATAATCGGGTGGGGGACCAGGGGACTACGGTAATGTGGCTGGGGGCTAGTTATTTGGCATGTTGGGAAAAATTCCCACTACCTTTCGACCTCCTTATACACGCTGGGCCAGTAAAAACGCTGCAAAATTCGGTCCTGCATCTTCTGCTGGCCAGGTGCCCCCCCAGAACATGTTGGTGGGCTAATTCTAACACAAGCCTCCGATATGCTTTATGCACCACCAATTGTTCCACACTCTCACCCCATACCTGGTTTACCCGGTACAGCATCCCTTGGTGGACCACAAAACGGGGTGTACAGTCTTTGCTCCTGGTTGTTGTGGTGCACCTTCTACAATTAACACATTTTCCCAGGCCCGAGATAGTCAGGTCCTGGTGCTGTGCTGTACCAAAATTTTCTCCTGAGACATTGAGGTCTGCCAACTCTGGTCCTGACGGCAGTTCATCCACATCTCCTACCATTACTCTCAGTGGAGACAACACCTCCTCTTCCACCATAGTGGTGGTCACCCCAACTGCTGTACCTTGTGACTCAGGTTCCCAGGGTTCCGGGGTCACCCCTGAGTATTACCAGTCTATTGGGGACACCCCTGCCTCAAGGGTTTGGGGGACTCCTGTCTGAGGCCCCAAAGACACGAACCCTGGAAAGCCTTTCCCAATTATCAACTCATGTGGCAACTTCGTGACAACGGCCATCTCATGAGTCCACGAGCCGGTCACCGTTTACAAAGTTACCAGGGCATTAGGATAGTCTTCCAAGTCCCCGTGAATGCACACCACCCCCCTGCTTTTCAGCCTGTATACTCGGTGGGTGGTACCAGGTTGGATCTCATCAGTGTCACCAGGCTACTGGAATCTATCATGACACTATGACACTATCTCCCACACTCACCTGGCAGAGATGACCAGAGTACGCTGCACTGGGAACACCGGTAGCACACAGTCTCTGGGCGTACATGGACGGGCGGAGAGCATAGTTCATGTCCATGGGCTCTTCCTGCTGGGGACAGTTGGCCCTAGCATGCCCCGGTTGTTGACCCCCCCCCAACACAGCAACATGGCGGGGCCTTTGGTAAACACCTCCTGGGGATTTTTAGGGCTTTCTAGCCACCTGGGCAAGGGTGGGGACCTCCTGGGTTTCACTGCCCCCTCCAGCAGGTTCACGGTGGCCTCTCCACCTGGTCCACCATCCCAAGTGCGTTGCCAGGGGTTACCTGGCCAATCCAGCTTTGGAGGGAATGAGGCAAAGCACTCCAGAATATATCAGCCAGGAGACGGTCCAGCATAGGGTGGGGACTTAGCACCTCTAGCTGCAGCCATTTTTGCAGGTGGTGCAAAAGGTCGTAATACTGCGGCCTGGCAGGCTCAGCCGGCGTGTATTCCCACTGATGAACCCTCTGGGCCCGGACCAACACATTCACGCCCAGTCTTGCCAAGATCTCACCCTTGACGACCTTGAATTTAACAGCCTGGTCGTCGGGCAAGTCGAAGTATGCCTGCTGGGGTCCAGACGTCAGGAACGGAGTCATGACCTCGGCCCACTGTTCTCGGTGTAACTTCTCCCTCGTGGCCACTTTCTTGAAGACCGGCAGGTAGGTCTCGACGTCATCCTAGGGGGTCATCTTGGGGATCGTCAACCGTACAGCTTTCCAGGCGTCAGGGGCGTTCCGGGTTGTCACTGCCGCTTGTAGCGCCATTATATGCTGTAGTAACAGCTGGTGGTGCTTGTTGGACTCCCGCTGTTGCTTGGTGGACTCCTGCTGGTGCTTGTTAGTTTCCTGATGGAGCCTATTGGTCTCCCGCTGTTGCAAGTTGGCCTCCATGAGTGCCTTTATATCAGCCTCCATTTTGGCAACACTGCGGTCACTTGAACACTGCTTTGCCTTGACTGACTGGAGAAAACACTCCCACCGCACTGACGCACTGTCACTTGTCGGCAGGATCATTGCCCCTAGCAACAACTCCGACGGGTTATCCCAGGCTTGGTTCTTAGCAACAGCGTTCTGTGACTCAATCGCTGACCTCACTGCGGTGCCCGCATCCTCCACCAAACCTTCCTCTGCCCAATCCTCTCTCACTCCCCGGCAATACCCTATAGACAGCTAGAATCTTGATACGGAAAAGCACCGCTTTAAACCATTAGTTTTCCATCGCTAAACCGCTCTTATTTTTTTTAATTTTCTCTACCCAATGATCCCATATCTTGCATTTGCTATGTTGAAGGGTTGCACTGTCTATCTCATCCAATCTTAACCTTTCCATTGTACACACACAGTTTAGAGAGTTTAAAATTTCTATTGGCTTGGGGATGTTGGTTGACTTCCAGTTATATGCAATTGCGGTACGAACCACGGATAGCAAGTGAAAACGTATAATTCTACCACTATATGGAAGTACCTCCAAGTCCATATTTAAAAGAGCCAGCTCTGGGCCCCATTTTATTTGTTCTGCTAGAATGTTTTTTAACAGTGTGTTTATTTCTTCCCAAAATGCCTGTATTAATGGGCACATCCACCAAATGTGTATCAGTGTGCCCTTTTCCTGCATGCACCTCCAGCACAGGGACCCGCCCATTTCATTGTTGTACATTTTTGCCATGCGTGTCGGTGTAAGGTACCAATGGTACATCAATTGATGGGAACTTTCCAAGTGAGAAACACAGTGCGACAGATTTGATGATAACACAAATATTTTAGCCCAAAGTTCGGGAGAGATTTGCATACCTAGATCCTTTTCCCATTTTTCCTGAAAGGTTTGGCTGGAGTCTTGCGAAATAAGCTGACAGGCTTTATATGGTTTAGAGATGGCACCCCTACCCCCTAAAAATAATTTTCAAAGTGTGTTTTAAGTACTTGTGTTCTCTCTGTATTACCCTAAGAGATGGCGAATCTGTAGATATTTAAAGAAATCTTGCGGTGGTATTTTATATTTCTGAGAAATGTGTTCAAATGGAAGTATGTGACCTTTGCAGTATATCTGTCCAATATTGGGAATTCCATTTTTTATCCAAAGGGAAAGATCCGTATCTGGCAGTAAGTTGTGAATCAGTATTTAATATAATTTATTATATGTTTAGATAAGGCATAAAGCCATATCTCCATACTTGCTTTGGCTGTTGGATTCCTCGTGGGTACTGTTAGTTTATTTAGTGAAATTTGGCATAGGGCTGTATCTAGGGATGTTGAACTGGTTAGATGTTCTTCTATTCCTTTCCATTTTGCGGATGTGTCGTTATGCCATCATCTTTGTAACTGGGTCAAGTGAGCTGCACGATAGTAGTTTCTAAGGTCAGGGAACCCAAGTCCTTCGTGCTTAATACTTCTATAGAGGATTTCTGATGAGACCCTACCTGTGCTCTTTTTCCAAATGTATTTTTAGTAAAATGGTTTGTAATTTTTTGATAGTAGCAACGGGAATCTTCAGTGGGAGGTTACGAAACAAGTATAGTATCTTGGGGAGTAGAACCATCTTTACTACACCTATCCGTACTGTCCAGGAAATAGGTCATTTAGAAAAGGTTCTGATGTCTTTCGACTATGTAAATGGAAACTGAGATATCAATTTCGCCTTGGTGACCATGTCTAATGAAAATGGGTGAGCTGTTGATTTTGATATGTTTAGTTTGTAATAGCTTATTTTGGAAAATTGGTCTAATAGGGCCATTAAGTGAACTAATGAATACCCAGGGTCTAAAACTGATAAGAGGATGTCATCAGCGAAGAGTCCTATCTTATGGATATTTGAACCTGCTGGTATACCTTTGATTTCTTGGCATTCAGGTATGGCCTGTGCTAGGGGTTCTATTATTAAGGCAAAAAGGAGAGGCGACGGGGGGCATCCTTGCCGGGTGCCATTTGAAATATCAAAAGGTTTTGATTTTATCCCCCCATTGCACACTCTGGCCGAGGGGCAGGAGTACAAGGCCATAATTGCTGTTACAAGTTTGGGTGGTATTTTAAACCTCTCCAAAACCAGCTTCAGATACCCCCAGTGTACTCGATCGAATGCCTTCTCAGCATCCAGGGATAGAAGCAGAGAAGGCATCCGATCGGTCACTGCTTTCGCAATCACATTTAAGAAACGTCTAGTCCCATCCAAGGACTGCCTCCCTGGGACAAAACCTACTTGGTCCAGATCTATCAGGTCCAAAAGTACCCTGTTCCGCCTGTTTGCCAATAATTTGGCAAATATTTTTTTGTCACTGTTTAATAGTGATATTGGCCTAAAATGCTTTGGTTCAGTTGGATTTTTTCAAGGCTTTGGTATTGTTATATGGTTGCTTCCAACATTTCTTTGTTTATGGGGCCAGTATTTAGTATATAATTAAATAAGTCTGTTAAGTGTGGCAGTAGGATTTTTATATGTATTTTATAGAATTTGTTTATTATATCATCTGGTCCCGGTGCTTTGGTAATTTTCAATTCCTGTACACATTTTTCAACTTCTGCTGCTGTGAGGGGGGAGATAAGGGCATTGCCCTCTTCTTCTGACAGGGCTCGTAAGGACACTTTGTTTAGAAAGGAGTTTATTGAATTTATTGCTGGTTGGGGTACCTGTTTGTTTTCTATTAACTTATATAACTCCTTGTAGTATATTGCAAAGCCATCTGCTATGCTTTGGGGATCCTGTGCCCTCTCCCCTGATGGTAAAACTAAATATGGGATTTTGTTTTGGGAGTTTCTTAATCTCAGTTGGCGTGCTCGGAAGGAGCCCAGTTTGTTAGCCATCCAATAAAAGTTTAATTTTAGATTTTTGATTGCTAAATCAAATTTATGCAACTCGAGATTGTGCAGTTCTGCATTGATAGCGGATATGGAGGGCGCTGTTTGTGAGGTATCATTTATTTTATTCTGCCTATGCAGATCTGCCAACTTTTTGGAGTTCTAATTTTCTGTGGTGTGTTTGTTTCCTGTAATGTGCCATCTGAGATATCAGTTCCCCCCGCAGCGAAGCTTTAAAGGTGCACCATAAGGTGGTCTCTGAAGAAACTGAGCCTTCATTGGTCTCAAAAAAGGATGAAATCCATGAAGCTAGGCGCCCCCTCAGCTCTATATTTTTAATTAAATGCGGATTATCTCGCCATAGGTGTTGTACTGGAGCTTCAAGGGTGTCTTTGATTGTTAACACTACAGGCACGTGGTCTGACAAGTAAATAGTTTTGATATCAGATTATATGGATGCGTTTAGAAGTGAGTCTGTTACAAAAAAGTAATCTATGCGTGTGTAAGTTTTATTGGGGGCAGAAAAAAGTGTAAGCAGTCTCTGTAGGATGTTGCACTCATCATACATCGTAGAGGTTAAAATGTGCGATCGTACGGGATATTGTTGTTGGTTCTGTACATTGTAATTGGGAGGTTGAATAAATTGATGGCCAAATAACATGGTTAAAATCCCCCATGGCTACCACTTTCTCCTCCGGTTACAATGCTGCCTTGCTTAGGACCTTATGTAAAAACTTGTTTTGTTTACTATTAGGAGCATATATCCCAATGATAACCAGTGGGGTCTTGCCTCATGCTATTAAATATCTACCCTCCGGATCTACTTCAGTGGCCACATTTGTAAAATTCACCCTTTTATTTATTATTAGGGCTACCCCCCCCCCCCCCTTCCTTTTCGCTGGTGCATGGGCCTTTACAATAAGGGGATAATTTTTGTGTTGTTGCCTATGGGCATCCTCCACCCGCAGGTATGTCTTCTGTAGGCAGAGGATTATCTGCATTTAAAGTTTCGGCCTCTTCCCACACCAGTTTCCTTTTGAATGGTGAATTCAAGCCTTTACAGTTTAATGAAACTAACCTTAGTGTCGTTGTCTTACGGAGGTTCCTTCTGTGAGTAGTTGAATCAGTTCTACTCTTTCGGGAGTCATGTTGGTGCTTTCCACCATCTAACCTGTCGCGCTGGGTCAGGAGAGAGAGCATCAGTAACGCATTCAAACAAACTTGCATACTTGCATTCATAGATACTTTATTCATTCTCAATTCTAACATACACAACCTAGTACGGGCTTAAATTTACAAGCCCTTAAGGGGATTTGCGGGATAATTCCAACAAAAAATTAAGCAAGCTATATCGGCTTTAACTTGACATGAGAAAATAACACAAAAATAAAAAAGAGAAGCAATATAATTAACGGCAAAAAGGGGAAATGAAATGCATATACTAAATAGAAAATATATGTGGAGAAGACAATGTTCTACCCCGCTGATGAGGTTATACCCCAAGTCTCATTTATCTTTTATCATATTTTAGGTAATTTGGGGGCCAAAGTTTTTTTCCCCTATTATGCACCACTGTTGTCCATTCTGTGGTGAGTTTCTGTTATGTCATAGTTGGTTGGGCAAGTTCCTCCTGCTGGTGGGGGGTTAAACCCCACTCCTGGCATAATTGTAGCAGACTTTGAGGGTTGGGTGCAGTGTGTTTTTCCCCTCTATATGTAATAATTAATTTAACGGGGAAACCCAATTTATAAATAATCCCCTGATCTCTCAGGAGACTGGTTCCTTGGGCGAATTCCCTACGCCTTGCCATGGTTCCTGGAGATAGGTCAGCTAAGAGATGTAGGTACGTGAATCTATCAGGTAGCTGTGGGGGGCTTTCTCTCAGCCTGTAATATTTTTTTCTTTTATGTGAAAAAAGTGCATATGTAATTTTACATCCCTCGGGAAAGTGGTGGGTACGGAGTTGGGTTTGGGCAGTCTGTGAGCCCTATCCAGCATGAGGTCTAAGTCAGATGAGTGAGGCAATAGAATATGAAAGAAGTCTTTAAGATATAGGTTTAAATGTTCTTGTTTAACCTCCTCTGGTACTTCTCTTACTCTGAGGTTGTTTCTCCTTAAACTGAAACTCCAAGATATGGAGGATCGTTCAAGGCTGGCTACCTCATCTTCCAGATTGTTTACAGTTTCCACCACTGTATTGTGAGCTGCTGTATGCTCTTCTAATTTTTCCTCAACATGTGCAGTGCGGGTGGCAAGTGTCTGCATTTCTTGCTGGATATTTTGTACCACACTTTTGAGTGAGGAAAAAGCCGTTTGCATTTCTAGCAGCATCTGCTTCATGGCTTTTTCTGTAACTGGGATAGGGGTAGTTGTCTCTTTTGGTGGTGGGAGATTTAAAGTTTTTGCCACCTGCTTCACTGGAGGAGTCATTGGTGCTGAGACCGCTTTTTGGTATGCTTTTGCATAGGGACTGAAAGCCACTGGAGCAGATAGACTAGCTAGGGATGGGATGCAAAATGCATTTTTAGGATCAAGCCTTTGATTTGTAACTGGGGAGTATATGCCTCCACTGTTCCTCCCTTCTTCCACATCTATGTTATTATCTGCAGTTGTACTCTTCCTCATCATGTCATCTGCACTCACCCCTCCTGTGCTGGCAGCTCCATGTAATGGTAAGAGTGGTCATCCAGTCCCTGCGCTCCATTCCACACCATTCCTCTCCATCCTGTCAAGCTCATGCTTGAGCGAGCTTCTCCGGTACTTACGCCTCACTCGCCTTCGGTCCTGCGCTGCTGACGTCATCTCTCTGCGACGCCAGCTCTGGAGCGGTGCCTCTCTGGGAGTACTACAGCGTTACTTCCGGGTTTCTCCGCACTGCTCTGTGTTTCCGACTCTGGGCTGCTAAATCAGTCTGCATGCTCTCCAGCATTGGCCCCGTTCTCCCGAAGCTGCCTTGCAGCATTCTCGCGCTGGGTTGGTCCTTGCCTTCCACCTGTCGGGATTCCCCCATCTGGCTCCACGGGGCATGCCGGGTGAGTCAATGCAAGCTGCTGCTGTCCTTCAGCTCATGCCTTCTCTGATATTTTCATTGGTTTGATAAAAGTTGGTTAACTTTAGGGGGCTATTTTTCTTAGTTTTGCGTCTGGTCATGTTGCACAATATTCGGCCTATATTGCTTTAAAACGCTGGTTTGTTTAGCCGGTGAATAGCGGTGCTGCCGCTGCTCAGCATCCAGCTGCTGCCATGCTCAGCTAGCCACGCCCCCGACTGCGATGTTATGTTAAACACAGGTAAAACACTTTGTTTATTTAAACCCAGGCAATACATGTAACTGGTCCTTATATGGCTTTGCCACATTTACAACATGTTTAATATGTATTGCTAAAATGCAGGCCACCCTATTTGTAATTTGATAGCTTTTATGGGCTTGTTCACTACTGGCTGGGATTAGTAGTGCACCGACTGTATTGCAGATGACAGGAGGTCTCTTAGGTCAACCGACTGAACAATGCTTTGCTCTGTTTGTAATTTAATAGCTTTTATGGGCTGGTTCATATCTGGCTGGGATTTGTAGTGCACCAACATACACAGAACTACAGGTGACAGAAGATCACTATCTGAGGTCAGCCCATTGATTATTGCTGTGCTCAGCTAGCTTTGAAATTGTATAGGACTTGTGGAGGCTTTCTGGAATCAGTAGTTCTTGCTCTTTTTCTCACTCCAATATAGTGGCCACAATGCAGTGACCTTAAAGGGTTACTTCAGTGGGAAACTTTTTTTTTTTTTTAAATCAACAGATGCCAGAAAGTTAAACAGATTTGTAAATTACTTCTATTAAAAAAATCTTAATCCTTCCAGCACTTATTAGCTGCTTAATACTACAGAAGAAATTATTTTCTTTTTGGAACACAGTGCTCTCTGCTGATATCACGAGCACAGTGCTCTCTGCTGACATCTCTGTCCATTCTAGAAATTGTCCAGAGCAGGAGAAAATCCCCATGGCAAACATATGCTGCTCTGGACAGTTCCTAAAATGGACAAAGATGTCAGCAGAGAGCACTGTGCTCGTGATGTCAGCAGAGAGCACTGTGTTCCAAAGAATTTCCTCTGTAGTATTCAGCAGCTAATAAGTACTGGAAGGATTAAGATTTTTTTAATAGAAGTAATTTACAAATCTGTTTAACTTTCTGGCAACAGTTGATTAAAAAGAAAAAAAGGTTTCCAACGGAGTACCCCTTTAAGGACACAGACAATTTTAGTTTTGCGTTTTCGTTTTTTCCTCCTCGCCTTCTAAAATCCATACATTTTATATTTTCATTCAGAGACCAATATGAGGGCCGTTTTTGCATGACCAGTTGCACTTTGTAATGACATCACTCATTTTACCCTAAAATGTATGGTAAACCCCCCCCCCCAAAAAAAATTTTGTGTAAGAAAATTTAAGCGGAAATCATAATTTAGCAAATTTGGGGTGGGGGGAGTTTGTTTTCACGATGTACACTTTACGGTCAAAATTACATGTTTTCTTTATTATCTGGGTCAATAGGATTAGAATGATACTTTTCTATTATTGTACGGCTTTTAAAAAATCTCCAACTTTTTTTTAACAAAATCAGTACATTTAAAATTGCCCTATTTTGACCACCTCTAATTTTCTTATGTTGCCCAACCCCCCACGCCAACCCTCTCTCCTGCACTGTGTTTGTTACCTGCTCCAATTCTGAATAAAGCCTGAAGATTCTGCATACTTCTACTGGGTGAGTGCTCCGATTCATTCTTCTCTACATGCTATTGCCAATGTTATATATCAGTTCGTGCAAGCACCACCCTTAGCTTTACACGAGGAGTTCAGGATATTCACAGCTGTTGCAGTGGGCATTTGAATCTAGGAATTCCAGCGGTGCCAAGGTGCTTTCTCTCTCATATGTTGCATATTTCCGTATTCAGGGATGTGTGAGGGCTCATTTTCTGCGCCATGACATGTAGTTTGTTTTAGTACCCCGTTTGCACATATGTGACTTTTTGATCCCTTTTTCTAAAAAATAAAAAATGAAAAAAATTAAGTTTGGTGTGACCCCCCACACCACCTCTGAAATTTTTGACTTTTTTTTTTTTTTTAACGCTTTTCGCCGCAGGGGATTATTAACATTATATTTTTATAGTTCAGACATTTACGCACGCAACAATGCCAAATATGTTTATTATTTATCTTTTTTTTTATGCTTTTGTGTATTAATATAGGGAAAAGAGGTGATTTAAAACTTTATGGGGGGAGGGGCTTTTTCAAATTTTTCTTTTTTTTCCACTTTTTTTTTTTTACTTTCACTTTCTTTTTTTTCACTTTTTTTTAACATTTATTTCACGCTTTTTTACAGCAATCATTACCATAAATACTCGAGTATAAGCCAACCCGAATATAAGCCGAGGCCCCTAATTTTACCCCATAAACCCAGGAAAAGTTATTGACTCAACTATAAGGCTAGGGTGGGAAATACATCATCCCCCCATGTAATCATCCAGACCCCCATCATCATTTCCCCCCCCTTAGTGATCACCCCTTGTCAACCCCTTCATCAGTGGTCTTCAACCTGCAGACCTCCAGATGTTGCAAAACTACAACTGCCAGCATGCCCAGACAGCCATTGGCTGTCCAGGCATGCTGGGAGTTTGGTTTTGAAACCTCTGGAGGTCCGCAGGTTGAAGAACACTGCGGCCTTCGTCATCATCCCCCCCCCCCCTTCATCATCACCGCCTGTCAATCCCTTCATCAGTGGTCTTCAACCTGTGGACCTCCAGAGGTTTCAAAACTATAACTTCTAGCATGCCTGGAAACCTCTGGAGGTCCGCAGGTTTAAGACCACTGCGGCCTTCGTCATCATCCCCCCCCCTTTTGTTTTGTACTCACCTCCCCTCGGCGTGATGTTAGGGTGAGCTGGTCCAGGCCATCTATGCTGCAGGGACCATCCGGTGGGGATGGTTAGTCGTTGCGGGCTGTCCATTTTCACTGGGGTGGGGGGGCCTCTTCTCCGCACTTCGGCCCCGGACCCAGAGTAGTGACGTTGTCTTGACGACGACGCACAGGGACGCTGCGCATGAATGAAGACTACACTTCTTCATATCTTGGGTTGCTTTAAAAAAACAATCTATGAAACATATACCATATTAGCCTATGGGTGATGGATATCATCCAGTGAGCTTCTTTCCCACCTCCTCCAAAGGTCCCTCCATAGAGATGGTACTGCAAACAGCGACCCAGCCCACATGTTACATTACAGTGTGTGTCAGAAAGCTGTGAGCAGTATCACTGCTCTGCAGGGAGTTCAGAACGATTATATATGAGTAGTTACACCATCAGAGCTTCCTTGGGGCTCCTTTCTGGGTGCCAGTGATATATCCCACAGTATACCTTTACAATGAGATACGCTGCCTCATCCAGTTGTCAATTTATTCATACAGATCCCGGAAGAATAATATAGGAAAATCACAACAGAGAATTCTGAGTAAAGGTGTTCCATTGTTGCTATGTCTTGGGGAATTCAAGTATTTACTAAGATATACATGTCAAGACAATACTGAAAAACTCCCAATACTCAAACATAAGCTTGTAAGCATACTGAGTTGATCAAAGCATTGAATAATAAAAAAAAAAAAAAGCAGAATACACATTCACAAGCAACAACTCTATAGCTGCTAAAAAGAAAAAATAGTGTGGCCCATTATGACAACAATGAAATTAAGGAATAAAGTGATTGGTACAAAAGGCATGAAAAAATATGCACCATTCTGTAAGGTTTTTAAGAGCACAACTACTACAGTATTAACCTTAAGCACAAGAATTATAAAAAAAAATGTTGCCTCCCTATTATTCGGTAGGACAGTAGTTGTTGAACACCTTGTTTTGTTTAGTGGGCTCAGCTGCAGTTCCCAACACAACTGCATGGGGCAGCATTGCTTGATCTGTTCTGCCTCCTCATTATTCTCAGGATTGGTGGAGGTCCCAGAGGTCGGACCCCACCGATTATAAAAGAATGGCATATCCTAGCTATATATGCTATAAATTAGTGAGATGGATAACACTCTTTAATGTGTATTACTTTTTATTATAAGTATAGTACAGAAACAAATACTGCCTTTTTTCAATTACCTTAACCAGTCACATAAATGTGTTAGCTTCATTGTGTAGGTTGTTATGGATATTAAATTACTAAACATGTTTTTTTTTTTTTTTTTTATAATATATATACCAGAAGATATTACCTGTGTATAATAGTTGCCACTGAGGTCTGGGCATACCAAATATATTTAGTAAAATCACAGCTTAGTCTTCTTGACATTGCTTCTTAGGACTGGAAAGCCTATTTAACATAAACCTCAGCAATACCTTTACTAGCGCATGGTGAATTTGTTGTGGCGTTGCAAGGGTTAATCTGCTGTGATTAAAGGTTTCTACAGTCCTTCCTTTATCAGCTTTATTTTTAACTTCTGTATTTCTGTGGTAAAAATCTAAAAAGGGTTATCTCACAATACATTGGTAAATGCAGTGACAACAATGTATGATTTAATTTATTGTGCACGTTTTATCATGCTCAAAAACTTACAAAGGTAATATGCCCAAATGTTTTTGCCTTACTGTGCCTGCCTGTAGGACATCCAAAGGCAATGCGTTATATAGATTTGTTAGTTAATTCAGAGGCATGAAATCCAATCTGAGTGCACTTAATTTCCATAACAGAACCCAACAAGTCAATATACTGCAGAATATTCAGTATGTCTTTCCTTTTACAACATTGGAATAATGACTGAAAAGTATGTGCATTTCTGAATAAGTACCTTGAAATGTGATATCTGCACAGAATTATCATTTGGCACAGCCCCAGAAATACACATCTTTGCATGATGCACCTGGCCATGTGTGGCAGGAATGGTAGAATCTGCTAATTAACAATACAGGCTTAAACAGGCACCTCGTCTGGCAGGATAGTTAGTAGCCTGTTGGTGCTCAGCAGGTTTCGGTAGTGCTTCTTATTTTTCTATCCTAATGGTCTACTGCCCACCTAATTTTGCCTTATTGTCAGCCACTATTTACCACAGCTTGAAGCCCTCCCAGGAGGCT
This sequence comes from Hyla sarda, assembly GCF_029499605.1. Lineage (NCBI taxonomy): Eukaryota > Metazoa > Chordata > Amphibia > Anura > Hylidae > Hyla > Hyla sarda. The sequence continues at coordinate 239,399,146 of NC_079192.1, forward strand.
AAATTATTATCAAAGGATTAGGGAGATGTAGCCTTACAACTCTGACATTTCTGACTACTCGTCTAAGCCAGAACACTAATTAGCTGTGACTAATCAAGAAAAATGTTCTTGCCATAGAAAACCATTTAAAAGACATGAGAAAAGTAGAACAGCAATTCAAAAGCAAACTATTGCTCAGATTTGCTGACAGTTGTTAGGTTTCCACCCAAGCTTTTTTGTGCTCCTTCAATTATGCAAAGGACTCTGTTTTCTCCCAAAATGAAGAACATCTCCAGTTGAAGAACTGATTGTTTTTATGTGTTTACATGTTTCCTTTAACCAACAAACTGTTATTTTTGAGGCTCTTTACAGAAGTTGAGTCTGAATTGCGGTTCTGGTATAACTTTACTCATTAAAAAATTCTCCAACAAAGTCATTGTCAAAACATTTCCCTTATTTCTGCTTTTACATGCATTGATATAGGGGAACATTTATCATTGCTGTCTCAGGTAAGTTGCTTTAGTATTGCTTATGTACTACATATTTATCATACTAACAGAGGGGGTTGATAAATTTGGAGCACATAGGCAAAACACAAAAGTCTCAGTTGAGACTTTTTAAAAGTGCTTACCAAAAGGCAGTTTTGTAAACCAGGTCAGACCTGGAGTTGACTTGCAACTTTTTGAAGTGGTTTGTGACACTTTTTTTTTTTTGCCTACGTGCGACAGTGGCACATCATAATTTCATTACCACTGTAAAGTGAAAACTGTAATTTGCTTAGGTAAGGCTGTTTGCAACAACGTACCCACAAAAGTCACAAATGCGTACCCATAAAAGTTGCAAAAGAAAATAAAGATCTTAGACGCAAGTGCAACTTTTTGAGCGCCCGGAGTAAGCAAAAAAAAAAAAAGGGCTCTAAACACCACGATAAATGTCCCCCATAGTGTTTTGGAACTACATTTTTTCAGATGTCCTCTGTAATGTCACATTGACACACTGATAAATTTCTGACTTTTAGACAATGAGTAATATTTGGTAAGTAAAGCTTATTGAACTTGGGAACAATAATGCCCAAAAGCTATACCACCCATTTGAGAAAGTAATTGCTCACATAAACCTAACAAACAACACGAATAGTATAGAAGTAATACATGCCACAATCGTGTCACTATGCCTTGGCTTTCTGGTACTTCCGGACCCATCAGAAACTGTGTGTGCTTCATAGACTGTGGGTCCTGGCTGCTAATTGCAGACATCAGTGATCACACTAACACCCCCTATAAACCCTTCAGATGCCGTGATCAGAATTATTAGGGGGGCTTTGAGAGACCACTTGTGGTGTGATTGCAGGGGTCTGATAAGTCAAGATGCCGGACGGAGCTCGGCTCACCGACTCCAAGGCCATTCTGGCAGGCTATACAATTAGATTGCAGATCAGTGCTATGCCAATTAAAAAATGAAAAGAAAAAAAAAATAACATTTTTAATAAGTGTGAATAGGCCCCCTCCTGTAATAAAGAATGAAATTCCCTCCTTTTCCCATTTACAGATCAAAAAATGGAAAAAATAAATAAAATAGGCATAAATGGTGTGGCCTTGTACAGAAATATCAACTATTAAAATATAATGTTAATGATCCCGTACAGTGAATGGCATAAATGTAAATACAAAACTCTAAAACTACAGATTTTTGACTTTTGTTAAAAGCAGTACAATAACAGAAAAACATGTACCATGGGTATCATTATCATCCTATTGACCCACAGAATAAAGCAAATAGGCCTCATTTACTAAGGCTTTTCGAGTAGATTTTGTAGGGTCTTTTGTGTCGCATGTGTTGTGCGCCAGAATCTCTATCAAAAAACCCTACTAACTCTCCACTTTACTCAGAAACCCTACAAAGGTGCATGGCCATCAGAGAAAAGGGGTGTGTCTCCAAAAAACCTACATTTTTAAAATAATAAACATTTTCTTATGTTTCCACATACAATTTGAGCTTTGGAAAACTTACAGCTCAGAGCATGTGTAAAGAAAAGTGAAATGTAGAATAAATCACCAAATACAGTCATGGCCGAAAATTTTGTCACCCCTGAAATTTTTCAAGAAAATGAAGTATTTCTCACAGAAAAGGATTGCAGTAACACATGTTTTGCTGTACACATGTTTATTCTCTTTGTGTGTATTGGAACTAAACCAAAAAAGGGAGGAAAAAAGCAAATTGGACATTATGTCACACCAAACTCCAAAAATGGGCTGGACAAAATTATTGGTACCCTTAACTTAATATTTGGTTGCACACTCTTTGGAAAAAATAACTGAAATCTGTCACTTCCTATAACCATCAATAAGCTTCTTATACCTCTCAGCCGGAATGTTGGACCACTCTTCCTTTGCAAACTGCTCCAGATCTCTCTTATTGGAAGGGCACCTTTTCCCAACAGCAATTTTAAGATCTCTCCACAGGTGTTCAATGGGATTTAGATCTGGACTCATTGCTGGCCACTTTAGAACTCTCCAGCGCTTTGTTGCCATCCATTTTTGGGTGCTTTTTGACGTATGTTTGGGGACATTGTCCTGCTGGAAGACCCAATATCTTGGTCGCAAACCCAGCCTTTCGACACTGGCCTGTACAGTGCGGCCCAAAATCCCTTGTTAATCCTCAGATTTCATGATGCCTTGTACACATTCAAGGCACCCAGTGCCATAGGCAGCAAAACAACCCCAAAACATCATTGACCCTCCACCATTTTTTACTGTAGGTACTGTGTTCTTTTCTTTGTAGGCCTCATTCCATTTTCAGTAAACGGTAGAATGATGTGCTTTACCAATAAGCTCTATCTGGGTCTCATCTGTCCACAAGACATTTTCCCAGAAGGATTTTGGCTTACTCAAGTTCATTTTGGCAAAATGTAATCTTGCTTTTTTATGTCTCTGTGTCAGCAGTTGGGTCCTCCTGGGTCTCCTGCCATAGCGTTTCATTTCATTTAAATGTCAACAGATAGTTCACGCTTACACTGATGCTCCCTGAGCCTTCAGGACAGCTTGAGTATCTTTGGAACTTGTTTGGGGCTGCTTATCCACCATCCGGACTATCCTGTGTTAACAACATCAATTTTTCTCTTCTGTCCACTCCCAGGGAGATTATTTACAGTGCCATAGGTTGCAAACTTCTTGATAAGGTTGCATGCTGTGGACAAAGGTAAATCTAGATCTCTAGAGATGGACTTATAACCTTGAAATTGTTGATATTTTCCACAATTTTGGTTCTCAAGTCCTCAGACAGTTCTCTTCTCCTCTTTCTGTTGTCCATGCTTAGTGTGGCACACACAGACACATAATGCAAAAACTAAGTGAACTTATCTCCTTTTTATCTGCTTTCAGCTGTGATTTTTATATTGCCCACACCTGTTACTTGCCCCAGGGGAGTTTAAAGGAGCATTACATGCTTGAAACAAACTTATTTTTCCACAATTTTGAAAGGGTGCCAATAATTTTGTCCAGCCCATTTTTGGAGTTTGGGGTGACATTATGTCCAATTAGCTTTTTTCCTCCTTTTTTTGGTTTAGTTCCAATACACACAAGGGGAATAAACATGTGTATAGCAAAACATGTGTTACTGCAATCCTTTTCGGTGAGAAATACTTCATTTCCTAGAAAAATTTTAGGGGTGCCAACATTTACGGCCATGACTGTACAAGATACAATAGTAAATACCATGGAAAAACACCTGTCAGAAGGCCGTGTCCTCAAGGCCGTAATGGGCTGTGTCCTTAAGAGGTTAAGGAATTACACCTCTTATATTAAAAAACATATTGAATATTAAATAGGAGTCTTAAGACAACACCTTTTCTTGTGCTGTGTAACTGCATTTTGATGTTGAATTGTGGTATCAATCATTTAAGACTCCACTTTATTAGCTAGACCTGATAGGTGCTATGAAAGTGTGTCTCAGACTGGCCACCCATTACATTGTCAGCAATACTTATGTATGGCCAGCCAGCCCCTAGACACTTTATCCCCTATCCAAAGGATAGGGGATAAGATGTCCGATCGCGAGGCCCCACTGCTGACGACCCCCATGATCTCTCCCTGTTATCTGGTGCACGGAGTGAGCTTCGCTCCTTGCTTGATGACTAGCGTTGTAGGGGCCGGAGGATCGTGATGTCATGACCCCACCCCCTCAATGTAAGTCTATTGGAGGGGGCGTGATCACCCTGAAGTTCACTCCGTGCAGCAGATGACAGGGGTGCTGCAGGAGAGATCGCCGAGGATAGGGGATAAGATGTCTAAGGGCGGAGAACCCCTTTAACTGTACATTTTGATCCTGCTACAAATCTCTATGGAATTTAGTGTGGCACTTTTACTAGGTCAACATTATTTGAGGTGAGCTACAATAACAATCACAACCAATGTTAATTGTCTAATATTGAGATAATTGTGGCCAAATGTTTGTACCTGCTACTACTCTGTTATCCTATTGCAGACTACAGACTGCCATCTGTAGCTGAATGCAGCTTCCTCCTTGTAAGTAGGGAAATGTAAGTTCCTCATAAGCCCTTGAATATTCTGATTATATAATTGAGGTTTAATGTGAAACATTTATTTAATCAACTATCTAATATGTTTCCAAAGTTCAGACATATCTTAGATAGTGTGTTTGCTAGTTGCCCACACACATATATTACTTAGTAGAAAAGTGCAACAATTGATCTTGCTTATTGCAGTGTGATTATGTGTTAAAGTTTCTTGCCCCTAGTTTGTACATGTCTGAGCGTATATAGAAAGCACTTGCTAGAGAAGTCAAAATGTTTTGTATAAGATCACAGAGCATCATTTGTCTATAATAGATAATAGAAGCTTTGATGTGTTTATATGCCCTAATACAGAGCAGCAGCCATAAATAATTATTTTAATGGGGTTTTCATGCTAAAATGGTAAAATTGTCTTTTGTCAGTTTTCAACTAAATAGAATTCAACACACTGGGTTATTCATTTGTTTGGTAAACTGTACATATTTGTTTTATTATTAATTTCTTGACAATAATGGCCAGAACATAAAGTACAAATGTTAGGTGATGAACAGTGGCAACTTTGTAAATATTTATCTACAAAGGAAGAATTTCTATAACTGTAATGACTTAATCATAAACCAGAATAAATGTGCTCATTTGTTTCCAACTGTATGATCACATTTTTAGTTTTCAATCACTCATTTATGAATTCTAAGAATTCATGTAAAGCTGTTAAAGCTGAACTTTCTATTGACTGTTCACTCCATGTACTAAAAATCATGGTCATGATTTGTAAAATAATAACAATAACTGCTTTCATATATTTGTATAATATTTTTACTGTGGATTAAGTTCTGCTGTTCCATTACTACATTGGGGTTGAATAAATGTGCCCTGCAAATCTGCAGTTGCAGTCAAGATTCCTTCTCTCTTCATTAAGATACGTTGATGATCTTAACTACAGATTGATAACAGCTCTTGATCACAGCTTTCTATAACTGTCTAATAAAACCTTCACAGCTTTTAGAAATCACATAAGCATCAACATGATTGCCATGTGTCTTAATGGGGACTCACAAGGATCACATTAGGACCCTAATTGTTCCTGCATTGTAGAATGTATGTATTTTCACCCACAGAAAAGCTAAGACGCTCCTGTCCAGATAAGTGCTGCATGTCATTGAATCGGTCTACACTTGCCACAATCTGCCACTGATAATATGCTGAATATGAATTGTTTAGCATTTTCAGTAGGCAGTGGAGCAGGAACATTCCTCAGCTGTGTCCTTTATACATGTACAAGGGAGATTCAAAAGAAAAAAAGCATGGTATGTTGCTAAATCTCTTTTCAGGGGCACTAGAAAGAAACAACCCCAATCACTAGAAAGAAACAACTCAGATCCTTGTTAGAAAATTGCAGAGTCTGGTAGTGACAAAGAGCTCAAGCTTGTTCTATTGTTACTTCCCCTGTGTCCTGAGAGGGGAGCCCTTTACAGCTGTGTGGATCCAGCCTGGCTCAGATGTACTACTTTAAGGGAGGAGGCTTGTCAATTTCTGGTCACAATAGACAGAGAGTTTTTTAGTGCCTGTTGCAGTGCTGAGCACAGTTGGGGATCAATGCTAGCCATTCAGACTGCACCCTTTTCCATGGCTTTGATTTGTTAATTCAAGATTAAAGGTCCACCAAGGGGGTTTAGAGTGTTTAACAAAGCTGATGAACTGTTTAGGAAAGCTGATGAACTGAGAGCGTTCGTAGTCTTGGTGTGGCAATTTCCATAGTTGGTGGCAACTATTGGCTCTGAGGGAGCTGTGTCCTTGTTGACCCATGTGTTATTAAAATGCACAAGCGCTGCGTTTCAGCCCTATTTCATTGTCAATACCACCTTCTGAGCCGTTCAGCTTGTTGGTTGCTCTAAAGATTCTCTTAGATTGGGTTTGAAAACTTCACCTTAAACACTAGATTAGACTGATGTTCTGTTTTCCGTGCTCCTGTTGATTTGTTGAACCTTTGCAGGGCTGGAAAGCAAGTAGCAGCTTGATGGGGAGACAGGCTGCTAATATGATTTACCAGTCTACAGTCATGCACAATAAGTGTGAATAAATACAAGGGTCTCACAGAATCAACCCTAGCTTTTCCTTTCCTCTTATTTTTACTTGTCAGGAAAATAATGCATGCCCTTACAGGAGCTTGATGTGCTATGAATAAGATATAAAACAATACCATTTTATTTTTCGCTCTCTCTTCTTTTTGCTGTCAAATACATTGTCTGAGGGTGAGATGAGTGTTGTTCAGACAGTACTGCAGAGATTGCTTTAACCAATTGTTTACTGAGTATAAAGAAAAATGTCTTGCTTGAGAGCCATTGCTTGTATAATCTTATGTATATGTGCTTGTTTCATTTAAAGTGTTTTATAATAAGTAACATTTTCGTCTTAATCTTTAAGTGTTGCTTCTCCCCGGGGCTGATGTCACATTGGTTAATTCTGGATAGGGTACTTTAGATGATCATTTCATAGATTACAACATTGAGATTTTTATTCCCCTTATCTTTCTCTTTCTGTGATCTCCATCTGCTTATAAAAAGACCCTGTCCAAATAGAAACATTGTATTAAAACATGCTAAAGAAAGGATAAAAGATACAATTAAGGAAATAAATAAGATTTCAGCTGTATAATAGAAAACAGCTAATATGTAAAATCACTTACAATACACTAGTACAAATATACATACATAGCCATAGTTCTTCATCTACTCAGTAACATTGAATGTATCATTGTAGAGCATTGTCTTGTTTTACATACACAGAAATATCTTTTAGTTTTTTTAATGCATGACATTCGGTTCTCTGCAAATGCACATGTAAAATATTCAGGATTTGACAGCAAGCGCTGTTAAGTTATAGAAAGCAACACAGCAAGGATTTTATGCTTCACTTTTATGCACATTATTGTTCATCATCTGTATGAAGACACAAATCTTTTACCGATTTACACTTCTCGACACATTGATAAGAAACAGGAAATTACTTTAGGAAAAGACTTAAACCCCTCTCCTGTGGAGAGACTCCCTATGAACAGGGCAGGAACAGGAGATCTCAATAAATGTAATCTCTTACTTCTTAACAGGATCACATCCTTCACTTTTCCAGTTTAACTAAAAAGCTTTTGTTCAACGTTTAGGAAAAAGCAAAGATAGGAGTCTTCTAGAATGTATCTCCCCGTATTGTTACTTCACTACAAGTTTATGGAAATAGAAAGATATAGTGATAAATCTAGATTGATATTCAGATAAATAGAATGAGATAGCAATGTAAAGGGGGATTTACAGCTAGATAGAATATAGAAGACTATTCATACATGGATTTGTTTCCATTGATCATTTACTGGTCATTATGACACCTTGTGATTTGTTCAGTGACTACATGGTTAACTGCATGTGTCCACCCTATAATCAATACACTCTTGTAATGCCAGGTCATCATTGCTGTTGTCCATATTTATTTACGTACTTGTGCTTTCCGCCCTCATAGCTGCAGCATCAGCTTTTAATATCCATTGTTGGCTAATGTTGGCTGCAAAGTGCAAAACAGTTTTTAATGAATGTTACAGCTTGGAAGCAGAACAGTTAGTGCTAATTCACATAAAGAACAATCCAGGTCAGGTTGCTTGATTTCCTGGCGAAACATACAGTTCTCTTATCAGGAAATTATAGCATTATTGACTTCAAGTGCTGGCCTGTCATCATTTCAGAGTGTTTCATTAGCAGTCATTACCGTATCTGTTAAATGAATACTGCAGAGTCTTTTTCTTTCTTTTTTTTGCAGCAATGGTATAGCAGTTCCGTTAAAGTCATATGTGTGTGGCTGGCAGACAGATTAGACCTTCAGCTCCATGTGTATCAGTTAAAAACCATCATCAAGATTGTGAAGGTAAGTCATTCACATAGTAAATGTGCCAAATGTCTTTTTTTGCTACCATTGTGTTCCTGTTCAGCTTACTGAAGTGAGTGAGTGTTGTTGCGCTCCTCTAATGCAGTGTCTATTTATTAGCATGAGACAAAAGGGAGAACATGGCAAATGTATACTCTGACCTATAGCAGCCAATTAAATACTAGGTTTATAGCAGGCAGCTATTCGGTCAGCTAGTTTAATATTGGTTTGTGCCTGATTTACCAAAAGTATCCGAATGGCGTTTTCCTGTGTACACAGTATGGAATTGTCACATAATGATTTCAGTTTTACTATCACAAGCTGTTTAACCAATTCATGGATGGGGAGCTTTCAGCTCATTACAATCAGCTCAGTGATTTTTCTGTTTCTTTGTAAATGTGTAGAAATAAGAAGATAAAGACATTTATTGTTTCATTGTATATGGCAATGATTTTAATGGGCTCGATCATTAGTTTGTTTTTACAAATGATATCAAAATGAGATACTGAATTGTTTAGGCCTAATGGGTACCCAATAGCTGTGAAAATGCCTCTTCTAAAGACAATTTACCATATGTACGCACAAAGTGAAAGGGGATGGGGGTGTGCAGAAAAAAATTGTCAGACTGAATTTACTGCCGGATTCTAATATTCAGCTGGGGACCTGAAGAGGTAGACAGAATCGACTAATCCTTATAAAGTTCAAGTAACAATTGCCTTTATATATATCTCACATGATATCATTAATCTGTATTGCTTTGCACATTTAGATTTTGTTTTCATAGTACTAAGCACTTTTTTCAGAGTGGCTACATAATTTCTTACATGCAAGAAGGTGTGCAGTTATGGTTTATAATTCATATAAAGAAATATGTTTTGGTGGATTATTCTACATTGACACATTCTTCCATTGCAGGTTCTAGTCTTACATTGTAGACAGTAAAGGTAACTCTTGATGTACAGATACAGGGCCTTATTTTTGAGATTTTGTTGCCCATAGTTGCCTTTCCTTCATTGTTCTGAGAGAGTTTTTAGACACGTGCCCCAAATATAAAAAAAATGTTGTGTATCCATGGATTTGACTAAAAGCCAGTGCTGCACTATAAAGAGGCAATGTAAGAAAGCACTAATGGTAATGGTAAGTTTAGTTTGCATAGTATTTATGACATCACAGGCATCTTATGGTAACTGTGCTAATCTTTAATACAAATGATTTTGCTTTTACAAAGTTAGCTCTGCAGTCTGTATGAATAGGTTTAGCGTTTAAATATATTTGAAATTGTAGTTGTTAATGCTGAGAAAGTGTATGTGATTACTGTTTGGAAACAACAGTATTGTGGGAAAAACATTATGCTGTTAAATAGTTTCATGTACTATTGCTGTGGAATATTGAAATGTTCATTTTACAACACACTGATGAATTAACTGTGGAATTGTGCTTATGTTAGGGAGAAAAAATAGCATTTAATGTGATTGAATGGAAAAAAATGGTGTGATTTTTAATTAATATTGCAAAGGCGTGGTTTCTGATACGTCAATGCAATGGATTGGTTTGCAAACTAATATTGGATGACGCTAAATATTTTTCATGCTATCTAAGTTATCTGCAATACATTCAGCAATATCATTGTGAAGTGTATCATGCTTGCTTAGCTGGTTGATAGGTTAGCAGCAGAATATTGGCTTTATGTCCCCACACTTCTTTATATGTCACTATTAATCAGGAATAAATACAATGTCCACATCTGCTTTATCTGTGTATTGGAATGTGCATGTTTTTAATAGTCTATACAGAGGAACATTTGGTGACTTTTTATAGTGCATGAGACAGTATGGATTAGTGTTATGTGAGTGAAACATGAAATTCACCGTAACTCACTACTTACATAGGTGTATCAGTAGTGTTTTATAAGAATTGTTATTTCTTGGATTCTGCTATAGGATGATTGGATACAATTGTGGATTTGTGTGTTCTTAAGGCATTTGTTGACTTGTCTTATTAATAGAGATAAAGATTTTTAAGGCTTTTATGAGTAGGATTAAACGCCTGTAAAAGCTTGGCTTTTTATAGGTGGTTCAGTCATCTTTTTGGGCATCAGTTGTTAGAGCGTCATGAACAAGAACAAAAGATGACAAACTTTAGATTCAGCACAAAGGGAATCTTTTGGACCATTTGAGTATCTAAATACAAATCCGTACTTTGGACTTGAGTTTTTGGGACCATCCTGCAATACCTAATACCAACTACTATCACTTCATGAAACAAGAAAATGGTGCAAAATGATAAAATTGATGGAGCTTCCTCGACATGTTGAAAGTCATCCTTCTATACTTTATACAAATAATTTGCCACCCAAAAATGACAAATAATTATACATAAATGTGGCACATTTTTCAACTCATAGCTGCACTTATTTTTCTAGACACTCTTTAAAGCTGTCAAGGGAGTGCAGAAAGTGTCTAAAACACATTATAAATTTGACCATGTATTCCGCTTTTTTGGTTGATGTCCCTAAATGTTTTTTTCTTACACTGCATAAAATGACCTCATACACAACGATATGAAAAACATAACCTTGTTCTAAAGACTTGTAAAATATTTCCCATTCCATTCAGTTCACACCTTTTTTTAATATAAATGTAGAGAAACTGATATCACAACCTATCATATTGTTTTCAGTGGAAATCAGTTGTAAGCTACAGTGTCTTCTTGTCAGTTGGGTCATATGGCCAATACTTATTATCACCCCTTATTACCAGACATAATCTACCTATCATTGTACCAATCCAGCAGGCTTCTAATTAAGGTGTAAAACCTACAGGTACCATTCTTCTTAATCATTTTCAATGGTTGGGTGTACTATGAATAGTATATTTTGAATTATTGCAGAGATAATTTCCTTGGGACCAATGGACAGTAATTGTAGGTGTTATGGGTTAGAGGTGTGTCTCGGGCACCTTTTGGTATACTGTGTTTAAACATTCTGAGGTTTAGGTGCATTTTCTTTTTAAAACAAATGGAAGCTATATCCTACCTGCAATGTGAACATAGTTTTAGGGTCAAACTCATGTCAACAGCACAAGAGCTGGTTTAAAGGCCCACCAAACACTATCTAAGGTTATCCAGTGGTAGGTGTGATTGTTACACTTCATATTAATCTTGAACAAAAGACAGACTGCAGAAACATATACAATATCTCTTAATGAAACAAAGTAAGCAAAACAGTAATTTGTAATCACAAGTTAACATTTTATGCAACTGTGAAAGATACAAATAGAGGCTTCCGATATTTCGATATCTTTTTTTGTTTTAGATTGTGAAAGGGGGTATAAACATTGTCTGTTCAGAGAGAGCCTTGCAAAGCAAATGTTGCCATGAGAAAACCATGCCATGTTATACTGTTAAAGAAATGTTTTAGATTTACTTAGATATTCCTCAGGTGAATGTGTGGGTCTCTTCTATTGGAGACTGCTATGCTATCATATGGAAGAGCGTGTGGAGCCCTTTTTCCCATCTGATATGCAGAAGACAGCTTATTGTGGAATGTGCAGTGTTTGGTAACACAATCTGGCATTCCCATGACACGTTGAGACCAGCCTTTCCTTATTATTTCTTCATATATATATATATATATATATATATATATCTGTGGATATGAATATAGGTATGTAAAGTTAATAGATTTTTGTAGTAACATTGTAACAATGATATAGATTGATATCTCTGCTTTTATTATCTAATTGTTCTGCTGTTTCCTACAAACAGTACAAGTGTTATTCATTACGGCTTATGTCTGGTACTATCAAGGGGGTTCATGCACCAATGTTTTTATCATTTTCTAAATACCACTATGACTTTAGACATTGCAAATATAGCCATAAATGTGATGCAACATGCTATGACATGCGAGTCAAAAGTGTGATTCTCTTTTTCCTCCTTTATTTCTCACAGAAAACCTACAGAGACTTCAGGCTGCAGGGAGTGTTGGATGGCACATTAAATAATAAGACATATGAGACTATTCACAACCGTTTAACTATGGAAGAAGCTACAATGTCTGTGTCTGATAGGGGAGGGCTCCAGGGGATTTCAATGAAGGACAGTGATGATGAAGAAGAGTGACGGCAGTATTTCCGCTTTTATCCTGGTCTATTTACTTTACTTTTCTTTGTAAATATTTTACCTTATACATGTCCCAGTTGTTTCCTCATTACACACCTATTTATTGCTATATCCAGTTTACCATTGCAATTTAATAGCCAAGAAAGTTAAGTGATGATAAGATATAAGAACATTGGTGTAATTATGTGGGTTAGTGCCATACAAATAACTGTTTCATGTCTTTAATAGAAGAATTATGCCTCTTAAGAAAAGAAGATGCAAATATGCTGTTATACCTACAGAAAGTGTCCTATGTTGGAGAGATTTATCAAAACCTGTGCAGAGGAAAAGTGGAGCAGTTGCCCATAGTAACCGATTAAATTGCTTCTTTTATTTTTAGAAAGGCCCCTGGAACATTTAAAAAGCAATACGATTGGTTGCTATGGGCAAAATCCCCTCAGTATCTCGCAGTTACCACTTCTACAAGTACCTCATTCTTCTTTTCAGACTGTGTATGATGTTTTATTTGTGTTTTTATTGTTGTAAAAATTGGTAGGGGCCATCATGAAAATCTTTATCTATATTTCAAATTCCATCAACCTATTGGTTCTTATCATTTTGTATCTATATACTATTAAATAAAGTTTGATAACCTGTTTACATATGACCAATATTTTATGGAATTATGGCTTTTCAGAAATTGTGATAATCAAACTATTAGCTAGAGATAATGTTATAGAATATATAAAAATGTATAATGCCACATCAGTTTTATATTTTGGAGGTAATGTCATCTTTAAGATTTTTCAAAGTACAGCTCTAAACAGGGCTGTTGTAAGAATTCCATATATTCCACATTTGGATATCCAAAAATGTGTGCCCCCCCCCCCCCCATGTTTACATTTATTATTTTTATGGTAATTTTTTGTGCTTTAGTTGATTATGAATGCCACCATCCATTGCCATCCTTGTAATAAACACTTAACAGTTTTGCCATTCATGTTCTATAAATAACAGTGAAGCAGGATTACTTTTCATGATACAACATATTTCTGTCTCAGATTGAGTTAGAATGTCATGCACCACATTTATTAAGTGTTTAAGCACTTTGGCTTTGCAGATCAAGAAGAGGAGTGGCTCAGAGGGAAGAAGTGTGTCCTAAAATACACCATATTGCACCAAATTTTTTAAGCAAGGTGTTTAAACATGCACCGAATGTACTGATTAAACATGAACCACTATTCTAAATTTGAATTATGTAGTCTAGTTCTAAGCTGTCTAAAAAGAGAAGGTCTATCAACTGTCCACAGGATATGTGATGAAAGAGTGAACACTGGTGGGTCCACTTTTTGCCTGTCTTATCCAGCCTCAAATACTTTGAAAGGAGCTGCAGCATGCATTCTCCTGAACATGGTTGTTCTGTGAGGAGGAGCAGAATACCTGTTCTAGTTGTATAGGTAGGTGATAAATGTACCTGAGAACACAACATTTTTTTCAATGTTCTAACAAAAATGGTCACATTTTAACAAATAATACCTGATTCATAAAATATAAAAAAAAAAAAAATGTCATACTCCAAAAATTGCGTATTAAACCATAGGTGACCCAGTGACAAACAGCATACATCTCAGCAGTTGAAGCCTTCAAGAGTGGTAGAAATTAAAGGGGTATTCCAGGAATTTTATTTGACTATGCTACAGGGGCTGTAAAGTTAGTGCAGTTCATAATATAGTGTCTGTACCTGTGTGTGACGGTTTTCTCATAATTCTTCAGTGATTTTCACCCCACTATTTATTTTTACCAGCATACAAAATGATTTTTCCCAGCTTGCAAAGCGGACAAGACCTGACTCACTAGTCAGCTGATGACAGGGAGCCTGTCTGCTTCTATGGGTGGAGTGATCGCTTGGTGGGAGAGAGATCATTTGCAACTAATGCAACAGCTGTAGGCACCCTGATTGAAAACCACAGGTCTTTTGTTTCAATGGGTGGGGTGGCTGATGTGTGGGATGGAAGAAAATGGAATTGTGGGATTTGTAGTCAAAAAAAGAAAAGTCAAACAGGAAATACAAGTTCACAAAAAGCTAGCCACAATGTTATGGTAATCTCATGACATAGCCATCTAGCCCCAAGACAAGCGCAGATCCTTCCTAAGCATGTCCATTACTGTCTGCCAGGTACGTACTAAAATCACCTTATGGTGGATAACCCCTTTAAAGATATATCTCTGCAGGTGCTGGATTTTCATGTTTGTATGTGCTCTACACAGTATCCATCTGTTTCGTCTGCCAAGTTGATTCTTAAGTCTGCATTTTAAAGTAGGCGTGCTGCACAGCATGCTATAAGTTAAGCAAGGCTGCTCACATGGGGTTGACGTTGTGAGGGTGGCTACCTCGTGGAAAGGCATTCAGCACCCCCTCACCTATCCTCAGGATAAGGATAAGATGTTATGTACCAGAGTTCCTCTTTAATTTTGCTGGACTCAATTGCATTGCAGACCATACTGTTTAATGAGATATCCAGGATCAGAAAAATTATAGCGGCTTTCTTCTAGAAATAGTGCTTATTCTGTTCTTAGTTTGTATGTGGTATTGCAGCTCTGGCACTGTTTTTAAAGAAGGCCATTTTTTTTTCTAATACTAGATAACCCCTTCAACATCTTTACAATTTTTTTACTTACATTTTCTTCCTTGTCACCTTCATTTTACCATATAATGTATTATAAAGTCAGAAATTATTTGTTGGACAATATGAAAAAAAAATGCTGCAATTATGTAGGGCAAAACTTTTTTTTGCGGAGTTGACCGTAAGATCTGGCACTCCAAAATCATTTTAAGGGTCAGTGCATTTTCAATTACACCAGATTTGGATAATTTTGGTTTAGTTTTATTGATAAAAAACAAACACTGTACATGCCATTGGGAATGTTATATTTTTTCAAAATCATTTTGTTATTTTTTTAACACTTGATTGGCTTTTTAAGTAACCTTTCATATAGCTATGGGGTGGTCAAAATGCAACTATTTTTAAGGTGTCGTGCATATTGCAGTTCACCTCCAGACCCCAATCTCTCATCTGCCACTTTAAAAATGCCTGCCATCACCTCTTAAAGAAAGCAGTTTCATAGAAACTTTCATTTATGATTATTACCCTTGTGCAATAGGCCCAGATATCAGTTGACAAATGAGCGAATACTTGTTAGCCAGCTGATCCTTTTCCAGACAAAAAAATCATTTATTTGAAGAACATCTCCCCCTGTAAACAGGGGTATGCAGCCAACAATAATGGAAGAGAACAGCCACATGAATGATCAAAGTATTGATTCTGCAGTAGTGCACCCCCAAAAGGGCTGTTTAAATGGTCCTTTAAACAAGCAGCGATCAATTTATATATATATATATATATATAGTTGATCGGTGCTGGTGAACATGCAGTGATCTCCTCATGTAAGGGGACTTTTAAGGTGCCAAAACACTTACACAAAAGTTGGCCTAATCCACAGGCTGTCTAAATGGCAGTCTCACGACTTTTCCACAATAGATAATGTTGAGAGAGTGAAGGGTCAAACATGTTGGATTTCAACTGCCCGACCCTATTGTTTAGAGAGATATAAGCCACTGCTAGAGCTTACACCTATCCTCTTAGAGAATAAATGAATGTTCAGCCGGAGTCTACCATCCACCTGAATCAAGCTTTGTTGTAGTTCCCTGCACAGCAGTTGGCCAGGAGCTCTGTTGTGCAGCAGAAATGCCAAAGGGAATTTTGTCCTTTCATTCTTCCAATCATTATTCTTATCGACAGAAACACAACAGACACTTTACAGATACCTTAGCTAAGATTTTCAGATGTGATGCCTTATTATAAATTTAAGGATATCGTGAGCATGCAACAGTATTTGCACCTAATTTAAATACATCTGAGGATAGTTTTGAGAATTTTGCCCATATTTTTTTTTATTTTACACCATGTTTCATTACAAACACTGTGGATGTCAAGATATTTGAATTGAACGGTTGATCTTTAATGGGGGAGATTTATCAAAACCTGTGCAGAGAAAAGATGACCGTTTCTCATAGTAACCAATGCGATCACTTCTTTTATTTTTCTGATTGGTTGCTATGGACAACTGATCAACTTTTCATCTGCACAGGTTTTGATTAATCTCCCCCAATGTGTTTTTGTTAGCTTTACTCTTTGGCCCATGTTAAACCACACAACACAGCTTACACAGATGTGATCAATATTTCTGTTCTCAAATTTTAGACCTATGAGGTTAGGGTGACAATGTGCTGCTATCCTTTAATTTATGTTCTATATATGATTTAATTAGGGAAAATATGTAAATATATTCTACTGTGCACACCATGATAAAATTAATGGCTCATTTCACATGATTTAGGGTTTGTTTTTTGTTTGCTTTTTTCACAATGTTTTTTCAAACAATGGGACAAAACTGGAGCTTCACATCAGCTCTATGATAACAGATGCAAAAGTAAAGCATACAAAGAAAAAGTGCACTTTACCTACTGTGAAGCATGGAGGAGGCTGGGTTATGTTTTGAGGCTGCTTTGCTGCCTGTCCTGAATCTGTACAGGGTACAATGAAATCTAAAAACATTTGAAGTGGATTTGCTGCCTGATGTCAGGAAGCTCGGTCACAGGTCATGGGTCTTCCAACAGGATAATGAACCAAAATACACAGCTTAAAAACACCCAAGAATGGCTAAGAGAAATACATTGGACTATTCTAAAGTGGCCTTCTATGAGCCCTGATCTGAATCCTATTGAACATCTGTGGAAGGAGATGAAACATGGAGTCTGGAGAAGGCATTTTTACACCTGAGACAGCTGGAGCAGTTTGCTTATGAGGAGTGGGCCAGGATTCCTGTGGACAAGTACAGAAGTCTCATTGAGAGTTAAAGAAATCGTATAATCGCAGTGACTGCCTACAAAGTTTGTGCAACCAAAAAATATGTACAGGGTACCAATATTTTTGTCCAGGCCAGTTTCATTGTTATTATTTTTCCCCAAATTATTTCTTTTAAACCACAGTTTAGAGGCAATGTCTGATTTCCATCAGTTAATTCTCAGTACATTTGTATTAATTATAACTTTTGATAGTTTTAAGAAATTCAGGGAGGATTGTGGGTTTTTCTGTCTTTAACGGAAGGGTACCAACAATTTTGTTCATGTCTGTATCTCTGTTTGCTTGGCAGTGGTGTATTAGCCTGTGTTTTATAATGCCTAGTTAATTAAAAGCCCAGTGGGTATTTCCTATGGCTGCAAAAGCCCAGCAAAGTTCATCCCAGAGGTTACAAGTAGCCTAAGAGGCGTTGCTAACAAATGGACATGATAAACTTTGCTGGGCTTTTGCAGTCATGGGATCAATATCAATTCAAAGTGTGATATCAGTACTGTGGGGGTCAATTATCAAAACAAATTATGTACAGATAACAGTACATTAAAGGAGTTGCATTAAAGGAGTTGGCCACTTTATGGCTAATGTTAACAAATGTGTGTTATTACTTACCCTTTAAGTTTTGTGCTAGATTAGTTAAACCATGCTTCCATTGTTTGACAAGCATTCTGTATTGTCCAAATTCCACTCCTGTCTAGATGGAGGGGTATGTGAGGAAAAACTTTAGTCACCTCTTTTGGAGACGGCAAAGAACGCTACATGCAGGTACATTCCACAAGAGGAGAGCTACAACGTTGTTTCACAACAGGCTTCTTCCGGCTCTATGGTATTGATGCGGTGGCAGTGGCGCTCCGGATATTTCAGCGGCTGACAACGCCCTGGCAACCCATACACAACACTTACTGCGCATGCATCCGCTGAACTCGGCCAGAGCATCAACTCTATCTATGCTTGCGACCATGACATATTTTCATACAAAATACATAATGTATCCTAATACAAATAATGTGTAAGTGAAAAAGAAAACAACTAATGACAACACAGAAAAGAAAGAGAGGAGGGGAATAAAAAAAAGTCCTTACAAAAATGCACTCATATTATTTTTATTGTTCATACCTGAGGGCGTCAATGGGCAGGATCCAGATTGCTTCTTTCTGTAAAAGCAATTTATGGCAATCACTGCCATCTTTTGTAATATTTACCATTTCTAAGCCAGAGAACCTGAGCACTGAATGGTACCCCTGATGTGTCATTTTGATATTGTAGCACTCACATTTCAGAAGACAGGAATCCCGATGGATCCGCTGGACCTGTGTGGCAGATGACTCGGACCGTACCAGGGAGCGGAGTCTAAGGTGCTGCTGGTTTTCTCCAGAGCCTGCTGCAAAGTGGGATGGATTTGCTGCGGCAGGCGGTACCCAGGTTGCTACCCCTGGCACGACTCGACCACACAGGCGGCTGAAGAGATGCGAGGCACAGGAGGGATAAGGCAGCTAATAATCAGGATAGCAGAAGGTCAGGGCAGGCAGCACAGTAGCATAGTCAGGAATGTAGCAAATGGTCAGTAGGCAGGTGGCAAGAAGCAAGGTCAGGTCACTGAGCAAAGGATCAGATACACAGCAAGGCAATAACAGGAATGCTTTCTCTCAGGCTCAAGGCAACAAAGATCCGTCAGGGAAGTGAGGAGGGTGGAGGAATTTATCAATGAGCCACAGGTGAATTACACTAATGAGCGCACTGGCCCTTTAAATCTTAAAGCTCCGGCACTCGCGCGCCCTAGGGGACAGGGACACGCGTGCCCGGGCAGAGGCGGGGGCAGGAGAAACACCCGATGAGTGACTGACTGGAGCTCGCATGAGGGCGCGTCCCACCATGCGAGTCCCAGCCTCGTCGGCAGCAGCAGGTAACGGGACCATGCACTCATGGCCAGTGTGTGTGTCCGGAGCGCATAACGTAACAGATATTATCTATAAGTTGTGGACAACCATGACCTGTTCTTATGGATCTCATGTGCTCCTGAATCCTAATGTACATGCATCTCTTGGTCTTGTCTATATATTATTGGCCACATGGGCAACAAATCATATATACTACAAATTTTGTTTTACATGTGATTATTTGAGACACTTTCCACTCTACAGCACCTAGTTTACAATATTTAGTTTTGGCCTTAAATCTGCACATGGAGCATTGCTTACATCTACAATTGCCCCTAGGAGAAGCCCTATCTAACAAAGTGGTGCTATCTCCTTTATTACTGGTGCAACTCAACTGATTCCTCAGAGAACAGGTATGTCTAAGGTCCAGATTGTTCTCAATAATGTGCCAGTGCCTACGGATGGCAGCCTGAATAATGTTGTTCATCTTGGAAGATATATCTTTTTGGTTTTTTAATGTAGATGTATTTCTAAACAATAAATCATTTTGTTAATAAGACAGAGCTTTTACTAGTGCTTCTTGTATGATTTGGGGGAAGGGGAGGGGGGGGATATACTCTTTGGCTCAGTCGCTCTGATAACTCTTGGGCCTGGAGCTCAAACCTACTAACATTGCTATTAAGACGTCTCAACCGGACAAATTGTCCAAAAGGGAGGGCTTTTTTCACATGTGGAGGGTGAAAACTTTCATGATGCAATAACGCATTAGTGGCTGTTTTTTCCCCTGTGACCTGTGGTGTTTTATCTTCCACTATTTCTACTTTTACGTCCAAAAACTCAAGAAGTTAATCACTAATCATTGACGTAAACTGCATATTCATCTTATGACCAGAGCTAAAGTAATTATGAATTATAAATACTCTTCGAACTGCAATGGGGACCCGGACCAAACAACAAAAATATCAATGTAACAAAAAATAAATAATAAATGTGGCAAACAGATTAAGGGCTGAAAAAATGAATCATTTTTCAAAAGCTGCCAAAACTAAATCTGCAAATTCACTTTTTTTTTTCCTATGTTGAACTTGTGCAATTTGTGCTGTATACTAGTAAGCGAAGCACTGCATATTACCTTATGGGAGACACCTGTTGCAAGTGGTGTCCCAAGATTACAATATTGATTGCTTAGCTGGAGACATACAGTGGTGCCGGTCTTTCCTACTGTTGGACAGAAATATAAGCAGCAGAAAACATTATGAAAGGGTATATTAATAAGTTACATATAATTCCTTAGATGCTTTGGTTAACATTATCCATAAAGGGGGAGAGACTAATGTACAGAGGCACCACAAGTCTGTAGTAGACCAGGGCCACCTACTACACCAGCATGTTGCTGCCTTGTCTGTGCCTCTCTGACATACAGTCATGGCCCTAAATGTTGGCACCCCTGAATTATTTTAAGAAAATAAAGTATTTCTCAGAGAAAAGGATTTCAGTAACACGTTTTGCTATACACATGTTTATTCCCTTTGTGTGTATTGGAACTAAACCAAAAATTGAGGGGAAAAAAAGCAAAATGGGCATAATATCACACCAAACTCCAAAATGAGCTGGACAAAATGATTGGCACCCTTTCAAAATTGTGGATAAATAAGATTGTTTCAAGCATGTTATGCTCCATTAAACTCACCTGGGGCAAGTAACAGGTGTGGACAATATAAAAATCACACCTGAAAGCAGATAAAAAGAAGAGAAGTTCACTTAGTCTTTGCATTGACATGGAAGCGTGGACAACAGAAAGAGGAGAAGAGAACTGTCTTGAGGACTTGAGAACAAAAATTGTGGAAAAATATCAACAATCTCAAGGTTACAAGTCCATCTCCAGAGATCTAGATTTGCCTTTGTGCAACACAAGAAGTTTGCAGCCCATGGCACTGTAGCTAATCTCTCTGGGCGTGGATGGAATATAAAAATTGATGAAAGGTGTCAACGCAGGATAGTCCGGATGGTGGATAAGCATCCCCAAACAAGTTCCAAAGATATTCAAGCTGTCCTGCAGGCTCAGGGAGCATCAGTGTCAGTGCGAACTATCTGAAATGAAACGCTATAGCAGGAGACCCAGGAGGACCCCACTGCTGACACAGAGACATAAAAATGTAAGACTACATTTTTCCAAAATGAACTTGAGTAAGCCAAAAACATCTTGTGGACAGATGAGACCCAGATAGAGCTTTTTGTTAAAGCACATCAGTCTACTGTTTACTGAAAATGGAATGAGGTTTACAAAGAAAACACAGTACCTACAGTGAAATATGGTGGAGGTTCAATGATGTTGAGGAGGTTGTTTTGCTGCCTCTGGCACTGGGTGCCTTGAATGTGTATAAGGCATCATGAAATCTGAGGATTACCAATGGATTTTGGGTCGCACTGTACAGCCCAGTGTCAGAAAGCTGGGTTTGCATCCGAGATCTTGGGTCTTCTAGCAGGACAATGACCCCAAACATATGTCAAAAAGCACCCAGAAATGGATGGCAACAAAGCGCTGGAGAGTTCTGAAGTAGCCAGCAATGAGTCCAGATCTAAATCCCATTGAACACCTGTGGACAGATCTTTAAATTGCTGTTGGGAAAAGGCGCCCTTCCAACAAGAGAGACCTGGAGCAGTTTGCAAAGAAGAGTGGTCCAACGTTCTGTCTGAGAGGTGTAAGAAGCTTATTGATGGTTATGGGAAGCGGCTGATTTCAGTTATTTTTTCAAAAGGATGTGCAACCAAATATTAAGTTAAGGGTGCCAATAATTTTGTCCAGCCCATTTTTGGAGTCCAATTAGCTTTTTTTTCCTTCCTTTTTTGGTTTATTTCCAATACACATAAAGGGAATAAATGTGTATAGCAAAACATGTGTTACTGCAATTCTTTTCTGTGAGAAATACTTCATTTTCTTGAAAAATTTCAGGGGAGGGGGCAACATTTACGGCCATGACTGTACAAATACTGACTGTTGCCTCCTAGCTCATTCAATAACAAGAGTGGGATTACTTATGTGAGTCATACAATAGTAAACCCAGGGGCCTCACATTATTAAAATTACATTTTATCTGGATTTTACATATCATTTCAAACATGGAAACTAGAGATGAGCGAATTTACAGTAAATTCGATTTGTCACGAACTTCTCGACTCGGCAGTTGATGACTTATCCTGCATAAATTAGTTCAGCTTTCAGGTGCTCTGGTGGGCTGGAAAAGGTGGATACAGTCCTAGGAAAGAGTCTCCTAGGACTGCATCCACCTTTTCCAGCCCACGGGAGCACCTGAAAGCTGAACTCATTTATGCAGGATAAGCCATCAACTGCCGAGCCAAGAAGTTCGTGACGAATCGAATTTACTGTAAATTCGCTCATCTCTAGTGGCAACAACAAATCCAGTATTTGCAGACCCCAAAGTGTGCATTATTGTTCAGATGTTCATTTTAGATGTGTTATTTTATCGAGTATTTTCATGCTATTTAGCTGTTTCTTAATTTTAGTGTCTGACTCCTGTTACAGCTTTTTAACCCCTTAAGGACCAAGGGCATATAGGTACGCCCTGGCTCCCTGGTAATTAAGGACCCAGGGCGTACCTGTACGCCCGTGGGAATTTCGGACCAGGATGACTGCTGATATCTATCAGCAGGCATCGTGATCGTCGCAAATCGCCGGTCAATTCAGACCGGTTATTTGCCGCGATTCGGGGTCAATTGGGTCTCCTGTGACCTGAAAAAAAAGGGTGAATGGGGCTGTCTGAGACAGCCCCATTCACCCTTACCCAGCAGGAGTGAGGTGGCACGGGCGATCATGTGATTGATCGGTTGGAACGACCGATCAATCACTGTCCTGCTGGGCGGAGATTGGGGTGGAGATTGGGGCCAGTGGGGGTCTCCTACCTTTCCCTGGTCCGGCGGGGATCCCCTTAGGAACCGCGGTGGCGGTCCAGGTGGCAGGAGCGGCGAAAGTCCGGGCGGCAGCAGCGGTGATGGTCCCGGCGGTGCAGGTGGCAGGATACAGCAGGAGGTGAGGCCTGTTCACCTCCTGCTGTTGCTTAGCAACAACTCTCAGCATGCACAGCTAAAGGGCATGCTGGGAGTTGTAGATTTGCAACAGCTGGAGTACCAACATCAACTCCCAGCATGCCCTTTAGTAGTCTGTGTATGCTGGGGGTTGTAGTTATGCAACAGCTGGAGGCACATTTTTTCTATGTAAAAGTGTGCTTCCAGCTGTTCCATAACTACAACTCCCAGCATGCACAGACTACCAAAGGGCATGCTGGGAGCTGTAGCAGTGTGCCTCCAGCTGTTGCAAAACTACAACTCTCAGCATGCCCTTCAACTATCAATGCATGCTGAGTGGTGCAGTTTTGCAACAGCTGGAGACACATTGGTTGTGAAACAGAGTTTGTGTCCTAACTCAGTGTTTCACAACCTGTGTGCCTCCAGCTGTGTCAAAAATACAACTCCCAGCATGCACTGAGATACTGTACATGCTGGGAGTTCTAGTTTTGCAACAGCTGGAGGCACACTGGTTGCAAAACACTGAGTTAAGTAACAATCTCTGTGCTTCACAAACAATGGGCCTCCAGCTGTTGCATAACTGCAACTCCCAGCATTTATGGTCTGTCAATGCATGCTGGGAGTTGTAATTTCAACAGCTGGAGGTCCCCCCCCCCATGGGAATGTACAGGGTACATTCACACGAGCGGGTTTACAGGGAGTTTTGTGCTGCAAGTTTGTGATGTAGCAAATTTTCCACCGCAGAGGTCAAACTCCCAGCGAGAAACTCACTGTAAACCCGACCGTAATACCCTAAAAACACTACCCTGAAAACTTTACACTACATTACACAAAAAAAAAGAGTATAACACTACATAAACATGTACCTCTACACTGTCAAGGCATGCTGGGAGTTTTGCAACAGTTGGAGACACTCTGTTTGGGAAACACTGCCGTAGGGTATTTTGGTGGCGGATGAAAATCCACAAAATAGGCCTCAAATGCGCGTTGCGCTCTCTCGCTTTGGAGCCCTGTCGTATTTCAAGGAAATAGTTTAGGGCCACATATGGGGTATTTCCGTACTCGGGAGAAATTGTGTTACAAATTTTGGGGGGGCCCACAAAATTTGTAACGCAATTTCTCCTGAGTACGGAAATACCCCATACGTGGACGTAAAATGCTCTGCGGGTGCACAACAAGGCTCAGGAGTGAGAGCGCACTATGTACATTTGAGGTCTAAATTGGTGATTTGCACAGGGGTGGCTGATTTTACAGCGGTTCTGACATAAATGCAAAACAATATCCACATGTGACCCCATTTTGGAAACTACACCCCTCACGGAATGTAACAAGGGGTATAGTGAGCCTTAACACCCCACAGGTGTTTGACGAATTTTCGTTAAAGTTGGATGTGAAAATGAAAATAATTTTTTTTTTCACTAAAATGCGGGTGTTACCCTAAATTTTTCATTTTTACAAAATTTGTAACCCCATGTCTTCTGAGTAAGAACATACACCATATGTAAAAGTCCAAAGTGGATACAGCACCAAATAGCCGAGGACTCAAGCTAGTAGATGGAATGAGACTTTATTTGCTATCCATGTGGAACGTTTCGCCAACGAACTGCCTTTTTCAAGCATAGAAAATGTGTAACCCCATGTCTTCTGAGTAAGAACATACCCCATATGTAGATGTAAAGTGCTCTGCGGGTGCACTACAATGCTCAGAATAGAAGGCGCGCCATTGGGATTTTGGAAAGAGAATGTGTCCGAAATTGATAGTGCATAGTGCCAGAACAATGGACCCCCCCCACATGTGACCCCATTTTGGAAACTACATCCCTCACAGAATTTAATATGAGGTGCAGTGAACATCTACACCCCACAGGTGTCTGACAGATCTTTGGAACAGTGGTCCTTGAAAATGAAAAATAAAATTTTTCATTTGCACAGCCCACTGTTCCAGAGATCTGTCAAACGCCAGTGGGGTGTAAATGCTTACTGCACCCCTTATTATATTCTGTGAGGGGTGTAGTTTCCAAATAGGGGTCACATGAGGGGGGTCCACTGTTCTAGCACCACGGGGTCTTTGTAATCGCACAAGTCCCCCGTCTTCTGTTCCAATCAAATTCTCTCTCCAAAAGTTAATTCGCGCTCCTTCTCTTCTGAGGGGTGTAGTTTCCAAAATGGTATGCCATGTGGGGGGGGGGGGGGGGGTTGCTGTTCTGGCACCATAGGGGCTTCTTAAATGTGACATGCCCCCCAAAAACCATTTCAGAAAAACTCACTCTCCAAAATCCCACTGTCGCTCCTTCCCTTCTGAGCCCTCTAGTGCACCCACAGAGCACTTGACATACACATATGAGGTATTTCCTTACTCAAGAGAAATTGGGTTACACATTTTAGGAAAATTTCTCTCCTTTTTTCCCTTGTAAAAAATCAAAAACTGGGTTAACAAGAACAATCCAGTGTAAAAAAATGAAGATTTTGAATTTTCTCCTTCATTTTGCTTCTATTCCTGTGAAACACCTAAAGAGTTAACAAACTTTTTGAATGTCATTTTGAATACTTTGAAGGGTGCTCTTTTTTATAATGGGCTCATTTATGGGGTATTTCTAACATGAAAGCTCTTCAAATCCACTTCAAAACTGAACTGGTACCTGAAAATTATCAATTTTGAAAATTTTGAGAAAAATTGGAAAATAGCTGCTGAACTTTGAAGCCCTCTGATGTCTTCCAAAAGTAAAAACATGTGAACACTATGATGCAAACATAAAGTAGACATATTGTACATGTGAATAAATATATAATTTTTTTGGAATATTGATTTTCCTTATGAGCAGAGAGCTTCAAAGTAAAAAAAAAAATTTCATCAAATTTGGGAATTTTTCACCAAGAAATGATGCAAGTATTGACAACATGTTACCACTAACATAAAGTAGAATATGCCACGAAAAAACAATCTCTGAATCAGAATGAAAGGTAAAAGCATCCCAGAGTTATTAAAGGGGTACTCCGCTGCTCAGCATTTGGAACAAACTGTTCCAAATGCTGGATCTGATGCCGTGAGCTCATGACATCACAGCCCCGCCCCCTCATGGCGTCACACCCTGCCCCCTCAAAGCAATTTTATGGGAGGGGGCGTGACAGCCATCACGCCCCCTCCCATAGACTTGCATTGAGGGGGCGGGGCGTGACATCATGAGGGGGCGAGGCTATAACGTCATGAGCTCACGGCACCAGCGCCGACTCCAATGTTCGGAACAGTTTGTTCCAAATGCTGAGCAGCGGAGTACCCCTTGCTTAAAGTGACAGTGGTCAGATGTGCAAAAACGGCCGGGTCCTACACTGAAAATTGGCTGGGTCCTTAAGGGATTCAAATGGTTGCCATCCAACTTTTATTCTCTCCAGGGCCAGACTGTGGGTGAAATTCAGCCCTTGCCCCACACAAATATTGGATCCTTAGTGCCCCCCATAGTATTGTTCCTTCTGTTTCCCTCATGGGCCTTAAAACAAAAAGGTACTTCTTGTAGGTACTTCTTCTTCATGGGCCTTCACAGTAACAGTGTGCCTAACTGCAGTAAAATTCCCCCACCCAAGTACTAGTGCTATTTCAGTACCCTTCACACAGGAAATGTGCCCCCTGCTCAGTAAAAAATCCCTCTTAATGCTTCCACTAATAATGCTTCTTAGTGCCTCCTACATAGTATTGATGCACCCCAGGGTCGGCCCTACAATAGGTTCCACTGGGTCCATTGGATCCAGGTGGGACCTTCACAGGTGTGGCAAATTGCTGCCCCCAGAAGATTTTTGACCCCTTCGCGACCCATGATTGACGTAGTCAGTCATGGTGCCGCTTAGGGTGTGGAGTGGCCCACTCCATACCCAGTGCCCCCCAGCTGATTCCTTCAATAGAGACCAATAAAGAGTTAAAAATAAATAAATAAAAAGTTTTATAAACTTAAAAAAAACACTAACTAAACCCCTTCCATATTAAAAGTCCAAATCACCCCCATTTTGCATATAAAAAAACATGTAAACATAATGAAAAGAAACGTATTAGGTATCACATGCATAATTGTCCAAACTATTAAAATATAACTTATAACATTATTAATCCTGTATTAATACTGTAAAAGTAACAAAATACAAAACCCCAGAATTGTGTTCTTGTTTTTTTTTTTTTTTTTTTTTACAATGTCCTCCTGATATGCAATATGGCAGCACTATGTCTTGGGCTTGCCCTGATGCCCCCCCTGTTTTCCCAACCATATGTGCCCCCCCCCCCCCCACATTATATTATAATGCCCTTATTTTCCACACTTTATAATAATAGCTTTTAATGAACCTATTAAGTATTAATGCCCTCTTAATGCCGCTCACTTGGTAATGGTGCCCCCTTTCTTACCCCCTGCCCAGTATTCCACAGTGCCCCAGTTTCCCCTCTCCACACACGCACATGTATTGTAGTCAAATAAGTAAAAAACTATACTAACATGGTCCTATTCTTGTGATGAACAGAGCCTCTCTGTATCTTTAAGCCTGCAGCCTATTAGGTGCTGGACTCAATGCCAAGTCAGAACTCCTTCCTAGCATTTAATAGGATGATGGCCTTGGCTGGCCTGTACCCTATGGGGGAGATTTATCAAAACCTGTCCAGAGGAAAATTTGCTGAGTTGCCCATAGCAACCAATCAGATCTCTTCTTTTATTTTTCAGAGGCCTTTTCAAAAATGAAAGATGCAATCTGATTGGTTGCTATGGGCAACTCAGCAATTTTTCCTCTAGACAGGTTATGATAAATCTCCCCCTATGAGTCTTAGGGTTCCACATAGTATTGAACTATCTTTGGGGACCAACCAGGACAGGGCCCTTACCTTGAAGGGGCTTTTAGAAATCGCAGTGTCTGCCACTATTGTACGTCGCCCTTGTCTAGAAATCTTTCAAGTCATGGCTCTGGCTGGGCCACTCAAGGACGTTTTACATAGGTCTCCCTAAGTCACTCTTGTGTTGTCTTAGCTGTTTGCCAAGTGTCATGAAAGGAAATGTATCAACAGATTTAGAACCTTTTTTGTAGAAAAGTCACAGAAATGACTGTCGCCCAAAATTTGTGGGACTTTTTGCTGAAGTGATTTTGACTGCAATGACACATTTTAACTTTTTCACTTTGCAGTGGTTGCTGATTTATGAAGTGTGATTTAAAAAAAAAAGGTTGTAAGTTTGACGCAAACTACAAACCAACCCAGACCTGGCTTACAAAACTGGTTGTGGACAGCATTTAAAAAAAAAAAAAAAAGTTGCACAGTTTTTGTGCAACAGGTTAAAAAGTCTCAAAAAAGTGTAATTGCGAAAAAATATGCATTAGCACCATATTTTCCAGTGCACAAACACATTGCCACAACATTAAAAAAAAAAGTGTAGAAAAATAAACGTTCACATGCACCACATTGATAATTGACCCCATTGTCTTGTTAGAAGGTGAGCCATTGGCCGGTCTGAGATCCAGAGTACTCTTGATCAGGTTTCATTAAGATCCTCTCTGTACTTTGCTCTATTCAGCTTTCCCCCAACCCTGACTTGTCTTCATATACCGGCCACTGAAAAACCACCCAATAACATGATACTGCCACCATACCTGGTAAAAAGGAATGTTGGGGTAGAGATGAATGAGCACCCCTGCCATGTCCTCTACCAGTAAGCATGTTGGTGGCAGTACAAGCACTGTGGGCACCGTCCATTTGTCCAGGCCCAGAACAGGTAGCAGCAACCAGGTGCCTTGTGGTAGTAGCAGCAGCAGCAGCAAGCAAAAGCTGTCCATTTCTTCCAGGGATTGTGATGTTTGGGAGCATAACATGGCCATTGTGGACTGGTAGGCTCATTCTCGTTCATCTCAGGAGGATGAGGAGTCTAATGATGTGACACTGAGCCAGATGTTAGTGGATTTCTCATCATCTACAGTTACATGCCACAGTGAAAGTGGCCTTTTTAGAAGGCTCTGTATCTGCACCCCCTTACCCCAAGTACTAAGCAGAAGGATAGCATTAGAAGGTGTTTTCTGAGGAAGACAGTCAACCTTTGGAGTTTTATTAGAAAAAATACGCTGCACTCACCATGTGGTGAGTGCAGCATATTTTTTCTAATACTTGTTCACTACGTCTCTAATTTTCTCGCATGTACCCCCACCAAACACCTGATCTATTTTTTGCATATATTGGGCTTTCTGTGTTTTTCCATTTTTATTGGCTTATCTACAATTTTTTTTCTGTGCTCTCCAGTGCAGAATTGCTCTTTCTATACATACGTAAACCTTTGGAGTTTGTTGAGGTTATAGCAGTGGCTGAGCATAGCACTAGTGGGACTGATGGTGGTGATATTGTATGGCATAATGGTGCATATGCTGAGGGGAAGCAAAGGAGCCCATGACCAGACATCATAAGTTAATACTGAGAGGAGTAGATGGGACAATGAGGAGTTTGATGATGTAGTTTTCGACAGGACGTTGGAACAAAGTGACAAGGAGGTGAGGTATTAAGAGCAGGAGCATAGTGGTAGTACTGTCAGCAATGGAAAGTTCAGCCAAGGTATAGACAGAATATCTGTAAAAAGTTCTAGACATAGGCCTGCTGATATGATCAGCTCAGGAGCAGGTGACGATGAAGCTGCACCTGTAAGAAAAATAGGCTTCTAGTGTACGGGCACAGTGAGGTGGTGTACCTATCACCGTGGCATTCCACAGTGTTGAAATTCTTTGCTACCTTACCAAATGGGGAAGCCAGGCAAAGTGTCATCTCTGCAAACAGAAAGTAAGGCATTGCTATGACTCACGTTTAGGAATTATGGGGAAGATTTATCAAAGCCTGTGCAAAGATTGCTTCTTTCATTTTTGAGAAGGCCTCTGAAAAATAAAAGAAGCAATCTGATTGGTTGTTATAGGCAACTGGGAAACTTTTGTACAGGTTTTGAAATGGCTCTACATAAGCACAAGGCCTGGCTACAACTAATTCTCTGCTCGCTAAAACTAGCATTAGTTCTCCACTCCTGTTGTCCGTTGGCTGCTACAACTACCACCAGTCTACCACTGCCTGCTGTCTGCTGGATACTACAACTACTACCGGTCCACCAATGCCTGTTTCCACTGGCTACAGCTACCACTAGTCCACCACTGCCGGCTATCCGCTGGCTTCAGCTACCCCTAGTCCACCAGTGCCTGATGCCCGCTGGCTACTACAACTACACCCAGTCCACCACTCCTGCTGTGCGCTGGCTACTACAACAACCACTAGTCCACCACCACCAGTTGTCCACTGGCTACAGCTTCCATTAGCCCCCTAATTCCTGTTACTCTCTTGCTACCACTACTACCACCAGTCCTCTACCATTGCTGTCCACTGACTAATACAACTACCCCCAGTTTACCACTGCTTTTTGCTGGCTTCAAAACCCACTAGTTCATCACTGCCTGCTGTCCACTGGCTACAGGTAATACTAGTCCAACATTGCTTGCTGTCAGCTGGCAACAGCTATCACTAGTCCACCATTGTCTGCTGGCTACTGCTTCCACTAGTCCACTGCTATCTGCTGGCTACTAGAACTAGCACGTGTCCTCCATTGCCTGCTTACCATTGCCTACATCTACCACTAGTCTATGCCTGGTATCCACTGTCTACAACTACCACTAGTCCACCAATGCCTGCTGTTCATCTAACTACTACAGCTACCACGAGTCTACCCCCCCCCTGCTGTCCGCTGGCTGCAACAATCACCAGTCCACCACCCCTGCTGTCTGTTTGCTACTACAACTACCACCAGTCCACCACTGTCTGTTGTCCGCTAGCTAAAGCTTCCACTAGTCAATGCATTTTGAATACAGCTACCAATAGTTCACCAATGCTTGCCGTTCCCTGGCTATTACAACTACCACCAGTCCACCACCCTTTCTGCTGCTATTACCAGCCTGGCCTACACATACACAACTCAAGATCCCAAAAAAAAGGTAATTCTGGGGGGCTTTTCATACAAAAGCTATTTCTTCTTCATGCTTTGAAAAAGCCATTAGGGGGGTATTCAAAGAATTTAATGCTGCTTTTTTTTGCTTTAGCTATGCCACATTTGCTTTAAATGTGGAGAACACTATTAGCCAGGGGCGTACCAAGAGCATTTGGCACCCGGGGCAGACCCTTTGTTTGGCACCCCCCCCCCCCCCACCCGAACCCCCCCTTAATTACACCCCCCTCCCCCCCCCCTTTATTTTCCCCCTCCCCCCCCCCCTTAATTACACCCCCTCCCAGGAGCGGACTGACAACACTCAGGGCTCACGGACCAAAAAAAAGCAAGGGCTCCTGCTAGGCTCTGCAGCTCGTCAATCTTCTGCCACGCCCCTATTCCACCTAAATCCCACACACAATAAACTAAAATTTATATATATAAGAAACACTTTAACATGGGTAAATTTCCATGACCAATAATACTGGTATACAAGGAGTAAATATTTACCACCACACAATAACTGGATAATACCGCCATACTGTACTGAATAAAACCACTATACACAGACCACTATACTATAAAGGATCTGTATAAGTGATTATATACAGGACCATATGGCGGTAGATATCAGCTGTACACAGGATCTGTATACCATATAAGTGATTACAGTTACATTTCGGGACTCACAATTACGTATTTTCTGATCAGCGGCGTCCTCTTTCCTTTTCTTCTCCGTCCAGATAAGACCGCCATGTGAATCTCTTAACATCTGCAGGAAAAACATGTCAGACTCTGCATTTTTCCAGTGCTCTCCCCTCCTCTACAATCTTTCCATCTATAGACCCATAAACTGTAATAATGCCCTCCTTGGTGTCCTGCACAGTAAAAGTGCAGGTAGGTAGGTAGCCAGGTAACTAGGTAGGTAGATCAGGAAGCCAGATATGTAGGTAGGTAGAGGGCTAGCTAGGTAGTTAGGCAGCCATGTATGAAGGCCAGGTATGTACATAGTTAGGTAGCTGGGTATGTAGGTAAGTAGTTAGGCATCCAGGTATAAAGTTAGGTAGCCCCCCTTCCCTGTAGGTATAGGCAGCAGAGTTAAACCCCCTTCCCAATAGGTATAGGAACAGAGTTAACCCCCCTTTCTCCTTAGGTATATTCAGCAGAGTCCCCCCCCCCCCTTTCCCCGTAGGTATAGGCAGAGTTAAAATCCCCCTCCCCCGTTTCCCATAGGTATAGGCAGAGTTAAACCCCTTTTTTTCCCATAGGTATAGGCAGATTCCCCCCCCCTTCCCAATTGGTATAGGCTGAGTTACCCCCATCTTCCCCATTGGTATAGGCAGAGTTACCCCCCTCTTCCCCATTGGTATAGGCAGAGTTACCCCCCTCTTCCCCATTGGTATAGGCAGTTACCCCCTCCCCTTTCTTCCCCTTTCCCCATAGATATAGGCAGAGTTACCTCCCCCCCCCTCTTTCCCATAGGTATAAGCAGGTACAACCCCCCCTCTTTCCCATAGGTATATGCAGTTACACCCCCCTCTTTCCCATAGGTATATGCAATTACACTCCCCCCTCATTCCCATAGGTATATGCAGTTACACCCCCCTTTCCCATAGGTATATGCAGTTACACCCCCCTCTTTCCCATAGGTATATGTACAGTAACCCCCCCCCCCCTTAGGTATATGCAGTTACACCCCCCCCCCTTCCATAGGTATATGCAGCTACACCCCCCTCTTTCCCATATGTATATGCAGCTACACCCCCCCCCTCTTCCCCATAGGTATATGTAGAGTAACCCCCCCTCCCCTTCCCCATAGGTATATGTAGAGTAACCCCCCCTTTCCCATAGGTATATGCAGTTACACCCCCCTCTTTCCCATATGTATATGCAGCTACACCCCCCCCTCTTCCCCATAGGTATATGTAGAGTAACCCCCCCTCCCCTTACCCATAGGTATATGTAGAGTAACCCCCCCCCCCCATAGGTATATGTAGAGTAACCCCCCCTCCCCTATAGGTATATGTAGAGTAACCCCCCTCCCCTTCCCCATAGGTATATGTAGAGTAACCCCCCCTCCCCTTCCCCATAGGTATATGTAAAGTAACCCCCCCCCCTCCCCTTCCCCATAGGTATATGTAGAGTAACCCCCCTCCCCTTCCCCATAGGTATATGTAGAGTAACCCCCCTCCCCTTCCCCATAGGTATATGTAGAGTAACCCCCCTCCCCTTCCCCATAGGTATATGTAGAGTAACCCCCCCTCCCCTTCCCCATAGGTATATGTAGAGAGTAACCCCCCCTCCCCCATAGGTATATGTAGAGTAACCCCCCCTCCCCTTAGGTATATGTAGAGTAACCCCCCCCCCCCCCCCTCTTCCCCATAGGTATATGTAGAGTAACCCATAGGTATAGGCAGAGTTGAGAAAAAAAAAAAATGATGCTCACCTGATATCCCACGCAGCGATCTCCTCAGCTGCAGGGCCCGCGTCTTTTCCTCTCCACAGTACATGCGCTGATGAGTGACATCACCGGCGCCTGTACTGCGAGCTGCGTGGGGGCGGAGGTCACGTTGCCTCTGTGTAGCTGCAGATGCGGCTTACACAGAGGGGACGCCTTCTCCTGTATATGCGTGTATCGCGCATACAGGAGAAGACACCGCTGTCTGCTGGGGATCTGGGACGAGTGTCCCGGATCCTCAGTAGTGGTGGCGGCGGGGGCGGGTCAATCCGCCCTTGGCACCCCCATTGTGAGCGGCTCCCGGGGCGGGCGGCCCCCCCCCCCCCCTTAGTACGCCACTGCTATTAGCACCACATATTCAACCCCGCCCCCTCCCATAGACATGAATGGGAGGGGGCGTGGTAAAACATCATGTCCCCGTCTCGGAGGCAGCACCTTGCACAGAATTCCGGGGGCTGCACCGAGATTGCGGGGGTCCCCAGCAGCAGACCTCTGTGATCATACATCTTATGTATAATGCCGGAATACCCCTTTAAGACTGGGATCATTTTTTTTCAATGCTTACAAAAGCTATTTCTTCACTATTTTAAGATACCAATCCTGCAACATTGCAAACATAAGGTAAGGCATGGCTAGATCCAAAGTTTACGACTCTACATAACCACATGAAGCGGCAACACAAGGCCTGGCTATAAATGATAAAAAATATCTCTGTGTGCTTTTTAACACTGGCAGGCATCTGCCAACAAAAAGGGATACTTTATGCACCTTTATTTTAATGTTAAAATAAGCATACAACATCCGATGGTACAGTGTGTTTTTAACCTCTTAAGGAAGCTGGGCGTACCTGTACGCCCTGCGCCCGGTGCCCGGTCCCAGTGTTTAAAACGGGGTCACACCGTGACCCCGCATCACACCGGGTCGGTCCCGGCTGCTATTCAGAGCCAGGACCCTGGGCTAATAGCACTTCAGACGCGGCGATCAAAGTTGATCGCCGTGTCGAAAATGAAAGTAAACGCTTCCCGGAAGCTCAGTCGGGCTGATCGGGGCTATGTCCCGATCAGCTAGGACGCAAGCGGACACCCCCTTACCTTGCTCCGTTGCGTCTGATTGACATTTGATTGCTCCAAGCCTGAGCTACAGTCTTGAGCAATCGAGCCCCTATTACTCTGATCCATGCAAAGCTATGGCTTTGCAGGGATCAGGGTAAAAGATCAGTGTGTGCAGTGTTATAGCCCCCTATGGGAGCTATAACACTGCAAAAAAAAAGTGAAAAAAAAGTTAATAAAATTAATTTAACCCCTTCCCTAATAAAAGTTTCCCATAAAAAAAACTGTGTAAAGAAAAATAAACATATGTGGTATCGCCGCATGTGTAAATGTCCGAACCATAAAAAATATATTGTTAATTAAAGTTTTAATTGAAGTCCAAAATAGCGTATTTTTGGTCACTTTATATCATAAAAAAATTAATAAAAAGCTATCAAAAAGTCTGATAAAAAAAATGGTACCGATAAAAGCTTCAGAACACGGCGCAAAAAATTAGCCCTCATACCGGCCCATACGTGGAAAAATAAAAAAAGTTATAGGGGTCA
Source organism: Hyla sarda (assembly GCF_029499605.1). Lineage (NCBI taxonomy): Eukaryota > Metazoa > Chordata > Amphibia > Anura > Hylidae > Hyla > Hyla sarda. Next base: position 239,434,516 of record NC_079192.1, read on the forward strand.
GAAAATGACAATTTTAAAAGTATACATTTTCCTGCATGTAGTTATGATTTTTTTCAGACGTACAACGAAATCAAACCTATATAAGTAGGGTATCATTTTAACCGTATGGACCTACAGAATAAAGATAAGGTGTCATTTTTACCGAAAAATGCACGGCGTAGAAACAGAAGCCCCCAAAATTTACAATGTTACATTTTTTCTTCAATTTTGTCGCACAATGAAGTTTTTTTTCCATTTCGCCGTGGATTTTTTGGTAAAATGAATAATGTCACTGCAAAGTAGAATTGGTGGCACAAAAAAAAGCCATCGTATGGAATTTTATGTGTAAAATTGAAGGCGTTATGATTTTTAGAAGGTGATGAGGAAAAAATGAAAATGGAAAAACGGGAACAACGCTGAGTCCTTAAGGGGTTAAACACACGGAGACACACAGGCACAGAGGTACTATATGTGTCTATTTCAGTTATGGAAGGTGTAATGTGGATGTGTACAACACTGATCTAAGTCTGTGTACATGAGGATAATGTTGCATTATACAATGATATGAAGTGTGATGATTGTTATTTTACCAGATGATATCATTATGTTTTACCATGAGGGAAACAATGGTCTTTGTTTTACCATACAATGCATGTTACTCTTTACAATGAGCAGACCTTCTCTAGAAATGAGTGTTTTATGGTCAGGAAAAGTGAACATCTGTATTAATTGAACTGATAATATTCATCGTTTTGGAGACCAAGTGCCTTTTCTTTCTTTCTTTCTTTCTTTTTTTTTTTTTTAAGTAATTCACACATTCTCAACTATAAACCCTATAGCCAGACATTACTCCACAGGGATTTTTACAATAATTGAGCCCTTTTCCCAGGCTCAGTGATTCCCTACCTGACATTTCTAATTAGAGGCGACTTCTACTTAAACCACTATTATTGGAGAAAGGACAAACCATATGCTATGTTTGACCTTGATTTATTTTCGCTAACATTTTAATTTTTTAACATAATTATTATAAGCCTAGAGATTAGAAAGAAGAAGTAAACTGCTGTGACCAAAAAATAGCAAAAGAATAAAAAAACAAAGCTAAGTCTGGGAATTATTTAGGCTGCACAAAAAGAGAAGGAAAGTAATAGTAATGACAGTGCACACATTGCAAAAACACACAGATGGGAAACTCACATATGATGTAAAGGTGATCTTATACATTGATTTATTAAAGGTGTAAACCTGATAGAGTGTTGCAGGGAGGTCGGGAACTGACAGGCAGGTACATCATTAGAATGATGCCTGCTTGATCCTCGGAAATATATGCTACAGAACTCAGCTGTCGACATATGATGCTCTATGTTTGGTGTTATTATGGGTGTCAAATATCAGTATACAGATAAGCAAAGATAAAATATGAAAATAAATACATTACTTATAGAGAGTTGGAAATACACATTCAAGAAACTAACTGCTAGGGGGGTACAAATGCGGCATTGCCCATATTCGAATTCACGATATTTTGCAAATATATAGAAGAATATTATAGTCCTATAGTCGCAAATTTCGCATATTCGAGGAACAAAACGATGAGGGGGTGGGGCAACTTTACTATTGGTTGCTGGGGATGTTGTTGATAACCTCTGACAAGTGTATTTGCATCATTCTAATTGGCCCACAAGTGAAAAGAAGGAATATGCAAATATACGCATATGTGGAAAAAAGTGAATATTCGTAATTTTGAATATATAGCGAATATATTTGCAATATTTGCGAATTTGTGAATTTGCGATATTCGCGATAAAAATTTGAAATGTGAATATTCGCGCCCAACACTACAAATGATATTGTTCTGCACATAACAATGAAACAAATAAATAATGGGGGGGCGGGACTTAATACCCACTTGTTTTCAGTAAATTTGGAACTGAAAAGTAGGTGGTTGTACCAACCCAGTGGAAATATTTTATTAGTGCTGTTTTATCATTGTTTACTTTACTGTTGTGTATTCTCATGAAAGAAGCAGAAGTGAATAATCCAAGATACAATTTAGTAGGTATGTTTAAAAAGATAAAAAAAAAAAATAATAAAAAAAACAGTACCCCTACAATTCGTAATTTAAATACAAAACCATTTTAGGGTCTTTTATTTAGTAAGTAATAGCTAGTTGCCTTACAAATTGTATTGATAATTCTTTCAGTAATCCTAATTTGTATAAATAATTATATTCATGCATGGTTAGGTCATTAACTTATAATTATCAGAACTGACAGTTCTAGATGGTTCTGACCTCAATAGAACGGTTAAGGGTATATTCACACATTGCATGAATTAATGTGGCAGGAATTCGTCCCATACATTTAAATGGAGTTGTTTTTGCAGTGTTTGTGCTCTGCCCCTCCTCCTACAGTGAGTGTGCTCCTACCCCTCCTACAGTGTGTCTTCAGCATTTGTGCCCTCCCCCTCCTGCAGTGAGTGTACACTCCCCCTCCTCTCCTACAGTGTGTCTTCAGCATTTGTGCCCTCCCCCTCCTGCAGTGAGTGTACACTCCCCCTCCTCTCCTACAGTGTGTCTTCAGTGTGTCTGCTCTGTCCTTCCCCTCCTAGTGTCTTCAGTGTGTCTGCTCTATCCCTCCCCTCCTACAGTGTCTTCAGTGTGTCTGTACTATCCCTCAGCTCCTACAGTGTCTTCAGTGTGTCTGTACTATCACTCCCCTCCTACAGTGTCTTCAGTGCTCTATCCCTCCCCTCCTACAGTGTCTTCAGTGCTCTATAACACCCGTCCTAGAGTGTCTACAGTGTTTCTGCTCTATCCCTCCCTCCTACAGTGTCTTCAGTGCTCTATACCACCCGTTCTACAGTGGCAGAAGAGACGGCTAAGACGGATAAGATGGCTCACCTCAGCTGTGCTTCCCACACCTGCGCACGGACTAACCAGCAGTGCCTCCGGTCCAAAACAGCAGTAAAAGCCAAAGAACTATTCAGTGCGGTGAAGTGCAAACAGGAAACTTTATTGCAGTCTAGCTGAGTACCCGGCATTGCCCGGTTTTTCCTTCCTAATCCTTGTTGGGGAGGAAAATAAACAAAGGAGGAAGCTTTTGACTTCATATCCCGTCCTCATATATTGTTGTCATATCCCGTCCTCCTATCCCGTCATCATATCCCGACCTCCTATCCCGACCTCCTATCCCGACCTCCTATCCCGACCTCCTATCCCGTCCTCCTATCTCGACTTCCTTTCCCGTCCTCCTATCTCGACATCCTATCTCGTCCTCCTTTATCGTCCTCCTTTCCCGTCCTCCTTTCCTGTCCTCCTATCCCGTCCTCCTATCCCGTCCATCTATCCCGTCCTCCTAACCCGTCCTCCTATCCTGTCCTTCTTTCCCGTCCTCCTTTCCCGTCCTCATATCTCGACCTCCTTTCCCGACCTCCTATCCTGCCCTCCTATCTCGACATCCTATCCCGTCCTCCTATCCCGTCCTCATATCTCGACATCCTATCCCGTCCTCCTATCTCGACATCCTATCCCGTCCTCTTATCCCGTCCTCTTATCCCGACCTCCTATCCCGACCTCCTATCCCGACCTCCTATCTCGATCTCCTATCCCAACCTTCTATCCAGTCCTCCTATCTCGTCCTCCTATCGTATCCTCCTATCTCGACCTCCTATCCCGGTCCTCCTATCCCGTCCCCCTATCCAGTCCCACTATATATATCTCCAGCCAGTTATGTGGGAACATACATTTCCCATTGATTTGCATGGGACTTTAAACAAAAACCCCGACCCTCACAAAGGTTAAAGGGTTAAAGTTAAGGGTTAAATTAACTATCCTATATTTTAAGTGGATATATAAGTAACATGTGACCAAGTATTATCAAAATATCTCCAGCCGCTTGGAAGTTATGCAGTAACATATATTTCCTATTGACTTGTATGGGACTTTAAACATAAATCCCACCCCTGGCAAATGGGGGTGAGTAAGGGTTAAATTACCTATCCTATGTTTGTTGTTGACATATAAGTAACATGTGTGCCAAGTTTCATGTTAAAATCTTTAGCCGTTTGGACGTGATGATGGAACATACACACATACATACACACACACACACACACACAAGTTGAGTTTTATATATATTGATACATGTACAGCGCAGGTAAACTGACGCATTTCAGGTCAAGCAGGACCCTTAGTCATGGCATGACTAAGGGTCCTGCATGACCCGAAATGCGTCGGTTTACCTGTGCTGTCCATGTATCTGCAATAAAGTTTCCTGTTTGCACTTCACCACGCTGGATATTTCTTTGGTTTTTACCCATCCTACAGTGTCTTCAGTTTGTGTGCTCTCTCCCTCCCCTGATACAGTATCTTCTGTGTGTGTGCTCTCTCCCTCCCCTCCTACAGTGTCTTCAGTGTGTGTGCTCTCTCCCTCCCCTCCTACAGTGTTTTTAGTGTGTGTACTTTCTCCCTCCCCTCCTACAGTGTCTTCAGTGCTCTAAACAACCTGTCCTACAGTGTCTTCAGTGTGTCTGCTCTATCCATCCCCTCCTACAGTGTATTCAGTGTGTCTGCTCTATCCCTCCCCTCCTACAGTGTCTTCAGTGCTCTCTACCACCTGTCATACAGTGTCTTCAGTGCTCTATACCACCCGTCCTACAGTGTCTTCAGTGTGTGTGCTTTCTCGCTCCCCTCCTACAGTGTCTTTCATTGTGTCTGCTCTATCCCTCCCCTCCTACAGTGTCTTCAGTGCTCTATACCACCCGTCCTACAGTGTCTTCAGTGCTCTATACCACCCGTCCTACAGTGTCTTCAGTGCTCTATACCACCCGTCCTACAGTGTCTTCAGTGCTCTATACCACCCGTCCTACAGTGTCTTCAGTGCTCTATACCACCCATCCTACAGGGTCTTCAGTGCTCTATACCATCAGTCCTGCAGTGTCTTCAGTGTGTGTGCTCTCTCCCCCCCCCTCCGACAGTGTCTTCAGTTTGTCTGCTTTCTCCCTCCCCTCATACAGTGTCTTCAGTGTGTCTGCTCTATCCTTCCCCTCCTACAGTGTCTTCAGTGCTCTAAACCACCCATCCTACAGTGTCTTCAGGGTGTCTGCTCTATCCCTCCCCTCTTACAGTGTATTAAGTGTGTCTGCTCTATCCCTCCCCTCCTACAGTGTCTTCAGTGCTCTATACCACCCGTCCTACAGTGTCTTCAGTGTGTGCGCTTTCTTCCTCCCCTCCTACAGTGTCTTCAGTGTGTCTGCTCTATCCCTCCCCTCCTACAGAGTCTTCAGTGCTCTATACAACCCGTCCTACAGTGTCTTCAGTGTGTCTGCTCTATCCCTCCCCTCCTACAGTGTCTTCAGTGCTCTATACCACCCGTCCTACAGTGTCTTCAGTGCTCTATACCACCCGTCCTACAGTGTCTTCAGTGTGTGTGCTTTCTCCCTCCCCTCCTACAGTGTCTTCAGTGTGTCTGCTCTATCCCTCCCCTCCTACAGTGTCTTCAGTGCTCTATACCACCCGTCCTACAGTGTCTTTAGTGTGTCTGCTCTATCCCTCCCCTCCTACAGTGTCTTCAGTGCTCTATACCACCCGTCCTACAGTGTCTTCAGTGCTCTATACCACCCGTCCTACAGTGTCTTCAGTGCTCTATACCACCCGTCCTACAGTGTCTTCAGTGTGTGTGCTTTCTCCCTCCCCTCCTACAGTGTCTTCAGTGTATCTGACCTATCCCTCCCCTCCTACAGTGTCTTCAGTGCTCTATACCACCCGTCCTACAGTGTCTTTAGTGTGTCTGCTCTATCCCTCCCCTCCTACAGTGTCTTCAGTGCTCTATACCACCCGTCCTACAGTGTCTTCAGTGCTCTATACCACCCGTCCTACAGTGTCTTCAGTGATCTATACCACCCGTCCTACAGTGTCTTCAGTGCTCTATACCACCCGTCCTACAGTGTCTTCAGTGCTCTATACCACCCGTCTTACAGTGTCTTCAGTGCTCTATACCACCCGTCCTGCAGTGTCTTCAGTGCTCTATACCACCCGTCCTGCAGTTTCTTCAGTGCTCTATACCACCCGCCCTACAGTGTCTTCAGTGCTCTATACCACCCGTCCTGCAGTTTCTTCAGTGCTCTATACCATCCGTCCTGCAGTGTCTTCAGTGCTCTATACCACCCATCCTACAGTGTCTTCAGTGCTCTATACCACCCGTCTTACAGTGTCTTCAGTGCTCTATACCACCCGTCCTGCAGTGTCTTCAGTGCTCTATACCACCCGCCCTACAGTGTCTTCAGTGCTCTATACCACCCGTCCTGCAGTTTCTTCAGTGCTCTATACCACCCGCCCTACAGTGTCTTCAGTGCTCTATACCACCCGTCCTGCAGTTTCTTCAGTGCTCTATACCATCCGTCCTGCAGTGTCTTCAGTGCTCTATACCAGCCGTCCTGCAGTGTCTTCAGTGCTCTATACCATTCATCCTGCAGTGTCTTCAGTGTGTGTGCTTTCTCCCTCCCCTCCTACAGTGTCTTCAGTGCTCTATACCACCCGTCCTACAGTGTCTTCAGGGTGTCTGCTCTATCCCTCCCCTCTTACAGTGTATTAAGTGTGTCTGCTCTATCCCTCCCCTCCTACAGTGTCTTCAGTGCTCTATACCACCCGTCCTACAGTGTCTTCAGTGCTCTATACCACCCGTCCTACAGTGTCTTCAGTGATCTATACCACCCGTCCTACAGTGTCTTCAGTGCTCTATACCACCCGTCCTACAGTGTCTTCAGTGCTCTATACCACCCATCTTACAGTGTCTTCAGTGCTCTATACCACCCGTCCTGCAGTTTCTTCAGTGCTCTATACCATCCGTCCTGCAGTGTCTTCAGTGCTCTATACCAGCCGTCCCTCAGTGTCTTCAGTGCTCTATACCATCCATCCTGCAGTGTCTTCAGTGTGTGTGCTTTCTCCCTCCCCTCCTACAGTGTCTTCTGTGTGTGTGTCCTCTCACTTCCATCCTACAGTGTCTTCAGTGTGTGCTTTCTCCCTCCCCTCCTACAGTGTCTTCAGTGTGTGTGTTCTATCCCTCCCCTCCTACAGTGTCTTCAGTGTGTGTGTTCTATGCCTCCCCTCCTACAGTGTGTCTAGTGTGTTTGCTCTGAAGAATCATGGCCTACTACACAAATGCAGGATTAAATGGATGCAATACCACAGGAGAATGCTAAACTACCCCACTCACTGGAGTAAAAGTTTGTAACTATTGCTGCAAACAGCACTATAGCATAAAGCATGTATCAATGTCAAATATCAGATAAAGGGGAAGCTGTTGCATTAACAATGCAGTCCAATCTTAAACTGAATTTTTCACCCAAAAATATATACAGTATATCATGCTGCGTACCTTCATATGCTCTATAACACAATGCCTGCAGTATTGACTATATTTAATAATGTGACCAGACCCATTAAACTGGACTTGCAGAGATGTTTGAATAAGGGATACTAGGCATTTAAGACACATTGGGGGATATTTATCAAAGGATTTAGACTGGTTTTTCCTGTCTAAATTTGTTGCACAAAAAGTTGCAGTCTAAATATGTGCGACTTTTCTGCGACTTTTGCTCTAGAGGATTTTTAGAATGTGATGCATGCTAGTCTATTTTAGACGGAAATGTATTGGAAAATGCATTGGTGCTGAATTTATCAAGTGCGACTTTTCAGCGACAAGTCGCATCGGCTGAAAGTACGCCGAAATGTCAGACCATGTTGGAGCAGGTTTAAATGCAGTCTAAAGCATAAAGTACAAAGTCTGTGCGCAGAATTTATCAAGAGCCGTGCGCCATTTGATAAATTAGGCGCACAATAGACCGGCCTAACGCTCTGTAGGTTGGTCTATATTGATGCGGGACATAGACAACTTTGATAAATATCCCCCATTATGGACAGTGGAGAAAATGATTTGTGGACTTTGATAGACATTTATCATTGTTGCTTTGGTACGCGAGTTCTGAAATCATTTTTTTTTTTGCTTTAGTTTCGTTCATGTGTGGCATATCTATCATACTATCACAGGGGGTTGATAAATTTGTCTGACATATGCAAAAAAACAATAAATAACTTCAGAACACCACGTTCACCACCATGTTACATGTCCTTACCACTTTTATTCCCCGAAATGTACTAACCTATTCTTCGTGGGTTTTTTTCTTCTCATTTCAGATCTGTGTATGCAGAGGACTTCTTCAGATTCAGTGGACTACATCATTGACCCTCGTTTTTTGTTAAATATAAATAAAGTAGTTAACGGGGGCTTGTGGGGGAGTGTTTTTTTGAATAAAAGTTTTCAAAACATTGTGTTTTCTTTTTTTTTTTAAATGTATTTACTTTACAGGCATAGTAGTGGAAGCTGTTTTATAGACGGAGTTCATTACTAAGCCAGGACTTAGTGTTAGCCCCAATTACAGCTAGTCCTAACCCCCAAATAGTATCCTGGTACCCACAGGGGTTCCAGGAAGAGCCAGTATTAACAGGCCCTCCTGGGCCTAGGCAGTAACAGACTCTCCTGGGCCTAGGCAGTAACAGGCTGGGGGAGGGCCAGTAACAATGGTCCTCACCCACCCTTGTAACATCAGGCTGTGGCAGCGGGTATCGGGGTAATAATTTGAGGTTAGCGCTAAGCCCTGGCTTAGTTATGGATACAGTCAATAAGATTGCTTTCAATACTAAGCCTGTAAATGCAAATGCCCAGGGGGTCATCAGACCCCCATGTCGGCAATCGGTGCAAATCGCAGGTGAATTCACACCTGCGATTTGCTCCGATTCTGGGTCATACGGGTCTATGGTGACCCGGTGACCCGGAATATAAGGGGGATCGCTGTTCTCTAATACACCTATGATCCCCCTAAAGGGATAGGAGTGAGGTGGTAGGGGTGGCATCCCTCCTATCCCTGCTATTGGTCGCCAGAAGTGATGTCCAATAGCAGATCGAGGGAGGGGGTTAACTTTCATTTTCCCCATCCTGCCCAATCACAATAGGTGGGGCAGAATGGGGAAACCGAAGAGGACCGTCGGCAGAAGATCCACTTACCCATCCGGAGGCAGCGGGCGACGGTGATCGGCAGGCGGCGATGTCGTGCGGCTGGCTCCCTGGATCCTACAGAAGCCGGTGAGTTTCCTAGCAACATCTGGAGGGCTGCAGTTTGACACCACGATACAGTGGTCTCTAAATTGTAGCCCTCTAGACGTTGCAAAACTACAACTCCCAGCATGCCCAGACAGCTGTTTGGGCATGCTGGAATATGTAGTTTTTGCAACAGCTGGAGGGCTACAGTTTAAGACCACTATACAGTGGTCTCTAAACTGTATCCCTCCATACCTTGCAAAACTACAGCATGCTTAAACAGCTGTTTGATTTCTGGGCATGCTGGGATTTATACTTTTGCAACATCTGGAGGGCCACAGTTTGGAGATCACTGTGTAGTGATATCTAAACTGTAGCCCTCCAGATGTTGCAAAATTGCAAATCCCAGCATGTCCAAACAGAAAACAGCTGTCTCAGCATGTAGTTGCGTACCTCCAGCTGTTGCATAACTACATCTCCCAGCATGCCCTTCGGTGATCAGTACATGCTGCGAGTTGTAGTTTTGCAACAGCTGGAGGCACACTGGTTGGAAAATACTGAGTTAGGTAACAAAACCTAACTGAAAGTTTTCCAACCAGTGTGCCTCCAGCTGTTGCAAAAGTACAACTCCCAGCATGCACGGTCTGTCAGTAATGCTGGGAGTTGTAGTTTTGGAACAGCTGAAGGTTTGCCCCCCCCCCCCCCCCATGTGAATGTACAGGGTACAGGTTTATAGTAAGTTTCCTGCTTCAAGTTTGGGCTGCGGCAAATTTTTCACCACAGCGCAAACTCCTAGCGGGAAACTCACCATAACACGCCAGTGTGAATGTACCCTAAAAACACTACACTAACACATAATAAAGGGTAAAACACTACATAAATACCCCCTTACACGGCCCCCTTCCCCTCAATAAAAAGGAAACATGTATTGTACGCCAGTGTTTACAAAAAGGAGCCCCCAGCTGTTGCAAAACAATAACTCCCAGCATTTCTGGAGAGCCACTGACTGTCCAGACATGCTGGGAGCTTAGCAACAGCTGGTGGCACCCTGTTTGGGAATCACTGGCATAGAATACCCCTATGTCCACCCCTATGCAATCCCTAATTCAGTCCTTAAATGCGCATGGCGCTCTCTCACTTCGGAGCCCTGTCGTATTTCAAGGAAACAGTTTAGGGCTACATATGGGGTACTTCCGTACTCGGGAGAAATTGCACTACAAATTTTGTGGGGATTTTTCTCCTTTTACCCCTTATGAAAAGGAAAAGTTGGGGGCTACACCAGCCTGTTATTGTAAAAAAAAATTAAACATTTTACACTAACATGCTGGTGGTGCCCTATACTTTTTATTTTCACAAGCGGTAAAAGGAAAAAAGGACCCCCAAAATTTGTAACGCAATTTCTCCTGAGTACGGAAATACCCCATATGTGGGCATAAAATGCTCTGCGGGCGCACAACAGGGCTCAGGAGTGAGAGCGCACCTGTTACGCCGAGCGCTCCGTGTACCTGCTCCTCCCTGGAGCGCTCGCGGCGTTCCTCTCTCTGCAGCGGCCCGGTCAGACCCGCTGACCGAGAGCGCTGCACTGACACTGCAGGCGGGGATGCGATTCGCATAGCGGGACGCGCCCGCTCGCGAATCGCATCCCAAGTCACTCACCTGTCCCGGTCCCCGGATGTCACTTCCTGGCGCGCGCGCGCGCGCCAGCTCTCTAAGATTTAAAGGGCCAGTGCACCAATGATTGGTGCCTGGCCCAATCAGTCTAATTAGCCTCCACCTGCTCCCTGCTCATATAACCTCACTTCCCCTTCACTGCCTTGCCGGATATTGTTGCCTTGTGCCAGAGAAAGCGTTTATAGTGTTTGCCTTACCAGTGTTCCTGACCTCTTGCTATCGCCATTGACTACGAACCTTGCCGCCTGCCCCGACCTTCTGCTACGTCTGACCTTGCCTCTGCCTAGTCCTTCTGTCCCACGCCTTCTCAGCAGTCAGCGAGGTTGAGCCGTTGCCGGTGGATACGACCTGGTTGCTACCGCCGCAGCAAGACCAACCCGCTTTGCGGCGGGCTCTGGTGAATACCAGTAGCAACCCTAGAACCGGTCCACCGACACGGTCCACGCCAATCCCTCGCTGACACAGAGGATCCACATCCAGCCTGCCGAATCTTAACAGCACCATGTACATTTGAGGCCTAATTGGTGATTAATAAATACCCACATGCGACCCCATTTTTGAAACTACACCCCTCTCACGGAACGTGACAAGGGGTATAGTGAGCCTTAACACCCCACAGGTGTTTGACGAATTTTCATTAAAGTTGCATGGGAAAATGAAAAAAAAAAGAATTTTTCACAAAAATGCTGGTGTTACCCTAAATTTTTCATTTTCACAAGGGAGAATAGGAAAAAAGCCCCCCAAAATTTGTAGCCCCATTTCTTCTGAGTAGGAACATACCCCATATGTGGATGTAAAGTGCTCTCCGTGCAAACTACAATGCTCAGAAGAAAAGGAGCGCCATTGGGATTTTGAAGAGAAAATTTGTCCGGAATTGAAGGCCACGTGTGTTTACAAAGCCCCCATAGTGCCAGAACAATGGACCCCCCCCCCCACATGGGACCCCATTATTGAAACTACACCCCTCATTTAATGTAATAAGGGGTACATTGAGCATTTATGCCTCACAGGTGTTTGGCAGATTTTTGGAACAGTGGTCCGTGAAAATGAAAAATTTAATTTTCCATTTTCACAGCCCACTGTTCCAAAGATCTGTCAAACGCCAGTGGGGTGTAAATGCTCACTGCACCCCTTATTAAATTCTGTGAGGGGTGAAGTTTTCAAAATGGGGTTACATGTGGGGGTCCACTGTTCTTGCACCATGAGGAGCTTTGTAAATGCACATGGCCCCTGACTTCCATTCCAAACAAATTCTCTTTCCAAAAGCTCAATGGCACTCCTCCTCTTCTGAGCATTGCAGTTTGCCAGCAGAGCACTTGACGTCCATACATGGGGTATTTCCATACTCAGAAGAAATGGGGTTACAAATTGTGTGGGTCATTTTCTCCTATTACCCCTTGTAAAAATTTAAAATTTAGGGAAAAAACATAATTTTTGTAAAAAAAAAAAAAATTCTCATTTACACATCCAACTTTAACAAAAAGTCATCACATCTGTAGGTAGTTAAGGCTCACTGTACCCCTTGTTACGTTCCTCAAGGGGTTTAGTTTCCAAAATAGTATGCCATGTGGGTATTTTTTGCTGTTCTCGCACCACAGGGGCTTCCTAAATGTGACATGTCCCCCAAAAACCATTTCAGCAAAATTTGCTTTCAAAAAGGCAAATGTGACTTCTTCTCTTCTGAGCATTGTAGTTCGCCTGCATACCTCCTTACATGAGGTATATCCATACTCAGAAGAGATGTGGTTACAAATTTTGGGGGCATTTTCTCCCATTACCCTTTTGTAAAAAATTGTAAATTTTGGGGGAAAACTGCACTTTAAAAAAAATTTCATTTACACATCCGATTTTAACGAAAAGTCGTCAAACACCTGTGGGGTGTTAAGGCTAACTGGACCCCTTGTTACGTGCCTTGAGGGGTGTAGTTTCCAAAATGGTATGCCATGTGGGGTTTTCTGCTATTCTGGCACCATAGGGGCTTCCTAAATGTGACATGCCCCCCCCCCCCCCCCCCCCGAAAACAATTTCAGCAAAATTCACTCTCCAAAATCCCATTGTTGCGCCTTCCCTTCTGAGCCCTCTACTGCGCCCTCCGAACACTTGACATACACATATGAGGTATTTCCTTACTCGAGAGAAATTGAGTTAAAAATTCTGGGGGGCTTTTTCTCCTATTACCCCTTGTAAAAATTCAAAAACTGGGTCTACAAGAACATGCTAGTGAAAAAATGAAGATTTGGAATTTTCTCCTTCACATTGCTGCTATTCCTGTGAAGCACTTAAAGGGTTAACACACTTACTGAATGTCATTTTGGATACTTTGAGGGGTGCAGTTTTTATAATGGGGTCATTTGTGGGGTATTTCTAATATGAATGCCCTTCAAATCCACTTCAAAACTGAACTGGTCCCTGAAAAATTCAGATTTTGAAAATGTTGTGAAAAATTGGAAAATTGCTGCTGAACTTTGAAGCCCTCTGATGTCTTCCAAAAGTAAAAACATGTGAACTCTATGATGCAAACATAAAGTAGACATATTGTATATGTGAATCAATGTATAATTTATTTGGAATATTCATTTTCCTTATAAGCAGAGAGCTTCAAAGTTAAAAAGTAAAAAAAAAATGCTACATTTTCAATTTTTTCATCAAATTTTTTAATTTTTAACCAAGAAATGATGGAAGTATCGACAAAATGTTAACAATAACATAAAGTAGAATATGTCACGAAAAAACTATCTCAGAATCAGAATGAAAAGTAAAAGCATCCCAGAGTTATTAATGCTTAAAATGAAGAGGTCAGATGTTCAAAAAATGGCTGGGTCCTTAAGGTATAAATGGGCTGGGTCATTAAGGGGTTAAAATGTTTGAAATGCACGGTGCTTTTGCATATGTGATCTATAAGAAAAAATTGGCAGAGCTCCTCATGGGACAAGTACTGTTTTGTATATAAATAGTGACGGTGAGAGAATGGTTACACTGGTAACTGTATTCTGCCCACCTTGCTCAGTTGTGTAATAGACAAAACCACACATGCGCATGTAACAATACAGGTGGTGCAGCCTCCCGATTTCGGAACCTGGAATGATTTTGCCCAAACAGCATGAACTCAGGAATAGGAGAAAATATTACCGGGTTTCTGGCGCAGTCCACCACACAGAAGAAGCGGAGTATCCTTAAAGTAGTTTTATTAGCCAAACATGACACGTTTTGGAGCATAGGAGCTCCCTCTTCAGATGAAATGGCAGTATGACAATACAGGGTATGTGTGACTCATTTATACATAAAAAATGGTGCCAAACTTAATTGGCCACACCCACTGTGCGTGGTCAGATTTGGCATCATATTCTAAAACATTGTACATGCACTTAACAATAGTATATAAAAAAAAACATCAAATAACATATAAGGATTTGGCAATTGAAGAGGATAGTTGCAGTAGATTGTGTTAAAAGACAGTTTTGGTGCCAGGATCAGGACATAGCAGGATTAAGCAACGGGGATTAATAGTTGCGCATGCGCCCGCTCAGGAGAGCACTTGCCGGGACCGCACTGCAGGAAATGTCTGCTGGGCGTGCGCACCTGGATCGCGTGTTGCGTGAGTGGAGAAGGGGCGAGATGATCTGCGCCTGCGCATGTGGGAATGGAGCTTCAGCCGTTTCCCACACTGTGCTTGTGTGCTGGCTTCTAAAGAAGAAGCTGGACAGGCTGTGTTGAGCCTGTATGATGTATATATATTAGTTAGGCTTCTTTCACACTACAAAATTACTCAGTTTTAAAGATCTGTTCGAAGTTCCGTCTGAAAATTGGCTGTAAAACGGCAGTTACAAAATCCTATACGGCTGTTAGAAAATCCCATTATAGTCTATGGGATTTTAACATTATCCTTTTTAACCCGTTATAGCCCATTATTAATAACGGACGTTATTTTGTGACGGGCGAATAAACTGAAGAAATAGTGCATGCACTATTTCTCCCGTTACTATCTTCCATCACAAAATAACGCCCGTTATTAATAATGGGCTATAACGGGTTAAAAAGGTAATGTAAAAATCCCATAGACTGAAATGGGATTTTCTAACAGCCGTATAGGATATTCTAACTGCCGTTTTACAACCAATTTTCAGACGGAACTTCGAACGGATCTTTAAAATGGAGTAATTGTATAGTGTGAAACGGGCCTTAGTGTTAGTGGAAGGGACTGGGCCAGTACGGGCATGGATAAGGAGGAGAGAAAAAAAGGTGGGATGATGCACATACAGAACCAGGGGTAAATATGGACAGGAGAAACTAGACAGGCTGTATTTAAAACTATGCAGATAAGGAAAGGGTATATATATTGGGGTGCATTAGTTAGTATAGGTGGATGGACTTGGCTAGTGAAGGCGTGATTGGAGGGGAGAGAAAATGCACATGTGGACTCGACTGTGTATATATACAGAGTTATTGAGAATGAAATGTGGCATATGATATACAACATGTATATGAAATAAAACAATATAAAGTAGATAATACATTGTGTAATGAGATACATAGAATCAATACTGGTAAGTAAAGGAAAAATAAATAAATAATTCAATAAAGGTTTTGAAAATAATATTTTAATGTCAACCTGGTACCTATAGGGACAATGCATGGAAATACATAAAATTATGTATAGACATATATAAATTACATGTATAAAATAATGGAATGACATATAATGTTACCATATAAAATCATGTACTAAGGGTCACATGTACTGTGGCCATTAAAGGGGTTCTCCGGTGCTTAGACATCTTATCTCCTATCCAAAGGATAGGGGATAAGATGCCTGATCGCGGGAGTCCCGCCGCTGGGGACCCCCGTGATCTTGCACGCGGCACCCCATTTATAATCAGCCCCCGGAGCGTGTTCGCTCCGGGTCTGATTACCGGCGACCACAGGGCCGGCGGCATGTGACGGCACGCCTCCGCCCCCGTGTGATGTCACGCTCCGCCCCTCAGTTCAAGCCTACGGGAGCGGGAGTGATAGCTGTCACGCCCCCTCCCATAGGCTTGCATTGTGGGACGGAGCGTAACGTCACACGGGGGTGGAGGCGAACATGCTACGGGGACTGATTACAAACGTGGTGCCGCGTGCAAGATCACGGGGGTCCCCAGCGGCGGGACTCCCGCGATCAGGCATCTTATCCCCTATCCTTTGGATAGGGAATAAGAAGTCAAAGCACCGGAGAACCCCTTTAAACCAAAAGATTATAATTATAAAATAAATGAATAGAATAAAATATAGCCATAGGACGAATGAATCACAACTGGCATGAACGTCATGAATAAGAACATAATTATAACAACTTTTCGTGCCCGTACATTTTTATAGTCATGGCCGTAAATGTTGGCACCCCTGAAATTCTTCAAGAAAATGAAGTATTTCTCAAAGAAAAGGATTGCCATGACACATGTTTTGCTATACACATGTTTATTCCCTTTGTGTGTATTGGAACTAAACCAAAAAAGGGAGGAAAAAAAGCTAATTGGACATAATGTCACACCAAACTCAAAAAATGGGCTGGACCCTTTAAAAATTGTGGACAAATAAGATTGTTTCAAGCATGTGATGCTCCTTCAAACTCACCTCGGGCAAGTAACAAGTGTGGACAATATAAAAATCACACCTGAATGCAGATAAAAAAATTAGAGAAATTCACTTAGTCTTTGCATCGTGTGTCTGTGTGTTCCACACTAAGCATGGACAACAGAAAGAGAAGAGAACTGTCTGAGGAAAAATATCAACAATCTCAAGGTTACAAGTCGATCTCCAGAGATCTAGATTTGTCTTTGTCCACAGTGCGTATCAAGAAGTTTGCAACCCATGGCACTGTAGCTAATCTCCCTGGGCGTGGACAGAAGAGAAAAGCTGAGGAAAGGTGTCAATGTAGGATAGTCCGGATTGTGGATAAGCATCCCCAAACAAGTTCCAAAGATATTAAAGCTGTCTTGCAAGCTCAGGGAACATCAATGTCAGCGCAAACTATCCGTCAACATTTAAATGAAATGAAACGCTATGGCAGGAGACCCAGGAGGACCCCACTGCTGACACAGAGACATAAAAAAGCAAGACTACATTTTGTCAAAATGAACTTGAGTAAGCCAAAATCCTTCTGGGAAAATGTCTTGTGGACAGATGAGACCAAGATAGAGCTTTTTGGTAAAGCACATCATTCTACTGTTTACCAAAAACGGAATGAGGCCTACAAAGAAAAGAACACAGTACCTTCAGTGAGATATGGTGGAGGTTCAATGATGTTTTGGGGTTGTTTTGCTGCCTCTGGCACTGGGTACATAGAATGTGTGCAAGGCATCATGAAATCTGAGGATTAACAATGGATTTTGGGTCGCACTGTACAGACCAGAGCCAGAAAGCTGGGTTTGCGTCCAAGATCTTGGGTCTTTCAGCAGGACAATGACAGCAAACATGCGTCAAAAAGCACCCAGAAATGGATGGCAACAAAGCGCTGGAGAGTTCTGAAGCGGCCAGCAATGAGTTCAGATATAAATCCCATTGAACACCTGTGGAGAGATCTTAAAATTGCTGTTGGGAAGAGGTGCCCTTCCAATAAGAGAGACCTGGGGCAGTTTGCAAAGGAAGAGTGGTCCAACATTCCGGCTGAGAGGTGTAAGAAGCTTATTGATGGTTATAGGAAGCAACTGATTTCAGTTATTTTTTTCCAAAGGGTGTGCAACCAAATATTAAGTTAAGGGTGCCAATAATTTTGCTCAGACCATTTTTGGAGTTTGGTGTGACATTGGGGGAGATTTATCAAAGGATTTAGACTGGTTTTTCCTGTCTAAATTTGTCGCACAGAAAGTCGCAGTCTAAATATGTGCGACTTTTCTGCGACTTTTGCTGTAGAGGATTTTTAGAACATGATGCATGCAAGTCTATTTTAGACGGAAATGCATTGGAAAATGCATTGGTGCTGAATTTATCAAGTGCGACTTTTGTGCGACAAGTCGCATCTGCCCAAAATACGCTGAAATGTCAGACCATGTTGGAGCAGGTCTAAATGCAGTTTAAGCTGTAGACCCTGAAGTCTGAGCACAGAATTTATCAAGGGCTGTGAGACCTTTGATAAATTAAGAGCACAATAGACAGGAGACTACCACATACGCTGGTCTATAAGCATACCCAAAATAGACTAGATTAGCAAATGTCCCCCATTATGTCCAATTTGCTTTTTTCCCTCCCTTTTTTGGTTAAGTTCCAAAACACACAAAGGGAATGCACATGTGTATAGCAAAACATGTGTTACTGCAATTCTTTTCTGTGAGAAATACTTCATTTTCTAGAACAGTTTCAGGGGTGCCAACATTTACGGCCAAGACTGTAGATAGATTACTGAACTAATGAAAGTTGTGTGCCTGTCTGTGTGGT
Organism: Hyla sarda; assembly: GCF_029499605.1. Lineage (NCBI taxonomy): Eukaryota > Metazoa > Chordata > Amphibia > Anura > Hylidae > Hyla > Hyla sarda. Next base: position 239,452,671 of record NC_079192.1, read on the forward strand.
AGCAACCAGACTAGGGTCAAAGTATCTTTAGCAAATAATGTGTATTGCTTTGTTAAAGGGGTACTCCGACCCTAGACATCTTATCCCCTATCCAAAGGATAGGGGATAAGATGTCAGATCGCCGGGGTCCCACTGCTGGGGACCCCCGGGATCTCGGCTGCGGCACCCCACTATCATTACTGCACAGAGCAGACTCGCTCCGTGCGTAATGACCAGCGATACAGGGGCCGGAGCATCGTGACGTCACGGCCTGCCCCCTTAATGCAAGTCTATGGGAGGGGGGCGTGATGGCCACCACGCCCCCTCCCATAGACTTGTATTGAGGGGGCGGACCGTTACATCACGAGGGGGCAGAGCCGTGACGTAACGATACTCCGGCCCCTGTATTGCCCGTCATCACGCACGGAGCGAGTCTGCTCTGTGCAGTAATGATAGTGGGGTGCCGCAGCTGAGATCCCAGGAGTCGCCAGCAGCGGGACCCCGGCAATCTGACATCTTATCCCCTATCCTTTAGATAGGAGATAAGATGTCTAGGGGTGGAGTAATCCTTTAAGACCGGAGGGGTGCAGGCTATTCAATTTGTAGATCCAGTAGGACTCCCTGCGTTGGAGTACCTTGAATCTGTTGTGAACCTTACTCGGAATGTGTTCGATGGCTAATAGGGAAAATTATGCAAAATCGTTGTTATGGTATGCTGCAGCGTGCCTGAAAACACTATGGTGTATGAAGCCTCTGGATACATTGAATCTGTGGTTGTTCATCCTAGTTCTGAGTTGCTGGGTGGTCCTACCTACATATTGAAGGTGGCATGAACATTCTAAAAGATAAATGACATATGTGGTAAAGCAATTGATTCTGCCCTTAATGGAGAAAGATTCACCAGTGACTTTGCTCATAAAGTTGGATTTTCCTTTGGGAATATTCGTACACCATTTACAAGTTTTTGTCCCACATATGAAAACTCGAGGGGTAATACCCACTGTTTTTTTTTTTAGATTCTCTGTCTTTCTAGGAGCCAGGGCATTTTTGAGGGTTCTTGCTCTCCTATAGGTGACAGCAGGTTTCTCTGGGATATGTCCTTTCAAAATAGGGTCCTGGATGAGGATGTTCCAGTGCTTGTTTGGTATGCGTAGGTCTTTATGTGAATCAGAATAGGTAGTTATGAAATTATGTTTGAAGTTTTTTTCTTCTTTTTTGCCTGGTTGTTCTTCTCTGTTGACTTTTTTTTATTGTTGGTGGTGACCAGCTCTTGTTTTGGTTTGTTGATCCTGGGTATATGTTCAATTTTTTCATTTTACCTTGGGTTTTTAAGTGTTCTGGGGTAAGCTGACTTGATAATACGTGAGGGATATCCTTTTTCTTTTAATCTCTGTGATATAATGTTACTCTGTTGTTTGTAGTCCAGGATCCCGATGCAATTCCTGCGTAGTCGGTGCAATTGTCCATACGGTAAATTTGTTTTTCTACTTTTTGTAGTGGCAGCTGTTGAATGATAGCAAGCTGTTACAGTCGACCTTTTTAAAGAACGTCTTGGTGATGACTTCCTCATTTTAAATAGTCAGTATTGAGTCTAGGTACTCCATGTTTGAAGTGCAACATTTTCCTTTCAAGGAAATGTTATAGGAGTTAGCATTGAGGCATTCTGTATATGCTAAGAATTTCACCTCAGATCCATTCCATACAAATATCAGATCATCAATGTAATGTTTATATGTCATGTGGGACCATTGATGTTCGCTGTATATATGGTGTTTTTCATATGCCCCCACATATATATATGTATATATATTTGAAAATGAGAAATAGTTATGTCTGAGGATGTAATCAATATATTCGCAGATGAATGCTTTTTGAGCCGTGGGCATCGCTATGTCTGCATTTAGGGTTTCTTTTATAACTTCCAGGCCTTTATCATGGGGGATATTGGAGTATAGTGAAGATACATCCAAAGTGGCCCATCGGTAGCTCGGTTGCCATCTGAACCTGTCTAGTAGCTTGATGAGGTAGGGGGTAACTTTAAGGGGGATTCCATAGCTGTGATGTATTTTTGAAGTATGATGTCAACATATTGTGACACGTTGCTTGAAACAGAGTTTATACCTGCAATTATGGGTCTCCCTGGTGGGTTGGCTGTGCATTTATGCACTTTAGGAAGATGGTAAAAGAGGACCATTTTGGGGTTTTTGATTAACATCAATTCTTTTTCATTTATGTTAACGATGCCATCTTCATATGCTTTTAGGATAAGATTCTGATAGGATCTGGAGAATTCTTCAGTGGGGTTATATGTGAGTGTCGTATAATACTGTCTGTCACTTAGGCTTTATATGCCTTGTTTGTGTAGGTGTCATAGTCCTGTATGATGATACCTCCTTCCTTGTCTGCATTTCTAATGACAATGTTATGGTTGGCAAACAAGGATTTTAAGGCTTGTTTTTCTTGACTGGAGAGATTAGATTTCTCCAGTGGTTTTTTGTTAAGTTTTCTGAAGTCCGCCACCATCATTTCGAAAAAAAGTTTCGACCAGACCACATCAATAAGACAAACCAACACCAATAAGGAGAGCATTAAAATATTCAACCTCTCCAAACATATCCTGAACGAGGCCAAACGGAGTCTACTCGGGAGAAACACTCCTTTTGTCCATCCAGTAGCATCAATGAATTTGATTTATACGTTTACACCAGTCCACCTCAAAAACACAAACAAATAGCAACCACGGAGGAACATTGGGCAATGAAATTCAGTCACTGAGAGGTCTTCCAGATATCCCCTTCTTTACAAAAGACTGTCGGACCAAGCCTGCATCATATAAGAACTAAAGAACACCGGCGAGACTTGGAAAATCCCTAAGAGGCATCGATCGGAAACACTAAACTCCAACAAACAAGAACTATCCAACAGACTAGACACGGAAGAATTGGATAATCTCTTTGATCTTACATCTGTCCGCTCCTCTCTAGCTCTACCTCCTATATTTTTCAAGGACAATCTACCAGCCGAATTATGTTCTAAACCCAGAAATCCCCTTTGAAAGATACACTCAATGATTCCCAGATAACTATCTGTCCTACCCAAAAATCGGACCAGGAATTGACACCCCACTCAAAAGACCATGACCAAGCCATCCACTCCACATCTAGAACGGTCATCCAATCACTCTATGGTTTGTTTTTAGACCTCCCGACAGCCCTGACACCCACCCCCTCATACTCAATAAAGAAGGAACCCATGTCCACTTTCAGCACAAACTATTACAGTCTGAAGTCACAAAAAAGAAAAGAACCAGAGGGAGAAAAACTAAGTGGGGCTGTCGGGAGGAGGGAGCAGAAAAGACACCTTCCTACCGAGGATGAAGAAGAACAGACCACATCAATAAGACAAGCCAACACCAATGAGGAGAGCATTAAAATGTTTAACCTCTCCAAACATATGCTGAACAAGGCTGAACCAAGTCTACTCGGGAGAGGACTATCCTTTTGTCCATCCAGCAGCATCAATGAATTTGATTTATACGTGGACCTAAATAGATTCACATGAAAACTGACTCTAACACGTCATTTCTCCATGCAGGACTTACAGGGAAAACATTGCACACCTACAGAAGGAAAACCCATTCCCTGGACCCTCCCCCCATCACTACACACCTAAAACCAGCCTCAAAATGTTATCCCCTCCATCATAGTGGACATTTTGTCGAAACTTTTTTCAAAATTGTGGTGGTGGTGGCGGCGGACTTCAGAAAACTAAAAAAATAAAAACACTGGAGAAATCTAATCTCTCCAGTCAAGAAAAACAAGCCTTAAAATCCTTGTCTGCCAACCATAACATCATCATTAGAAATGCAGATAAGGGAGGAGGTATTGTCATGCAGGACTACGACACCTACACAAGCAAGGCATACAAATCCTAAGTGGCAGACAGTATTATCCGACACTCATTTATAACCCCACTGAAGAATTCTCCAGATCCTGTCAGAATCTTATCCTAAAAGCATATGAAGATGGCATAATTAATAAAAATGAAAAAGAATTTATGTTAATCAAAAACCCAAAAATGGCCATCTTTTGCCATCTTCCTAAAGTGCATAAATCACTCCAGGATTTTTTAGACCTTCCGACAGCCCTGACACCCACCCCTACATACTCAATAAAGAAGGACCCACCAGGGAGACCCATAATTGCAGGTATAAACTCTGTTTCAAGCACTCTGTGTCACAATATGTTGACATCATACTTCAAAAATACGTCACAGCTCTGGAATCCCACCTTGATATGATACCCCTTCCCTCATCAAGCTACTAGACGGGTTCAGATGGCAACCGAGCTACCGATGGGCCACTTTGGCTGTATCTTCATACATAAAGGCCTGGACATTATAAAAGAAACCCTAGATGCAGACATAGCAATGCCCACGGCTCAAAAAGCATTCATCTGCGAATGTATTGATAGCATCCTCAGACATAACTATTTCTCATTCAGTAAAAAAATCTATTTACGAACACACGGCACCGCAATAGGCACATGCTTTGCCCCGGCATTTGCGAATATATATATATATATATATATATATATATATATATATATATATGGGGGCATGCGAAAAACACCATATATACAGCAAAAATCAATGCTCCCACAATTTTGTGACATATAAACTTTACATTGATAATTTGATATTAATATGGAATGGATCTGAGGTGAAATTCTTAGCATTTACAGAATATGTCAATGCCAACTCCTACAACATTTCCTTGAGTAGAAAATGTTGCACTTCAAACATGGAGTACCTAGACTTACTACTGACTATTGAAAATGAGGAAGCCATCACCAAGACGTTCTTCAAAAAGGTTGACTGTAATAGCTTGCTATCATTCGACAGCTGCCACTACAAAAAGTGGAAAGCAAATTTGCCGTACGGACAATTCCACCGACTCCGCAGGAATTGCACCAAGATCCGGGACTACAAACAACAGAGTAACATTATATCACAGAGATTAAAAGAGATAGGCTATTCCTCACGTATTATCAAGTCAGAGTACCTCAAAGCACTTAAAAACCTAAGGGAAAATGAAAAAATTGAACATATACCCAGGATCAACAAACCAGAAATAGAGCTGGTCACCAACAACAATAAAAAAAAAGAACAACCAGACAAGAAAGAAGAAAAAAACTTCAAACATAATTTCATAACTACCTATTCTGATTCACATAAAGACCTACGCATACTAAACAAGCACTGGAACATCCTCATGAAGGACCCTATTTTGAAGGGACATATCCCAAAGAAACCTGCTGTCACCTATAGGAGAGCAAGAAGACTCAAAAATGCCCTGGCTCCTAGAAAGACAGAGAATCTTAAAAAACCCGAGTGGGTATTACCCCTCGAGTTTTCATATGTGGGACAAAAACTTGTAAATGGTGTACGAATATTCCCAAAGGAAAATCCAACTTTATGAGCAAAGTCACTGGTGAATCTTTCTCCATTAAGAGCAGAATCAACTGCTTTACCACATATGTCATTTATCTTTTAGAATGTTCATGCCACCTTCAATATGTGGGTAGGACCACCCAGCAACTCAGAACTAGGATGAACAACCACTGATTCAATGTATCCAGAGGCTTCATACACCATAGTGTTTTCAGGCACGCTGCGGCATACCATAACAACGATTTTGCATCATTTTCCCTATTAGCCATCAAACACATTCCGAGTAATGTTCACAACAGATTCGAGGTACTCCAACGCAGGGAGTCCTACTCGATCTACAAATTGACTAGCCTGCACCCCTCCGGTCTTAACGAAGCTATAGATATTATTCGCTTAAGATACTTCGACCCTATTCTAGTTGTTACCACACAGACAGATGCATAACTTTCATTAGTTCAGCTATCTATCTAAAAATGGACGGTCACTAAAAGTGGTTATAATTATGTTCTTATTCATGGTGTTCATGACGGTTGCAATTCATTTGCCGTTTTTATTCTATTCATTTATTTTATTCTAATAATCTTTTGGTTTAACTGCCACAGTACATGTTACCCTAGTACATGATTTTATATGGTAACATAATATGTCATTCCATTATTTTTTACATCATTTTATATATCTACTAGCTGAGTACCCAGCGTTGCCCGGTTTTTCCTTCCTAATCCTTTTTTGGGGAGGAAAATAAACAAAGGAGGAAGCTTTTGACTTCATATGCAGTCCTCATATATTGTTGTCATATCCCGACCCCACATCCCGACCTCCTATCACAACCTCCTATCTCGACCTCCTATACTGTCCTCCTATCCCGTCCTCCTATCCCGACCTCCTATCCCGTCCTCCTATCCCGTCCTCCTATCCCGTCCTCCTATCCCGACCTCCTATCCCGTCCTCCTATCCCGTCCTCCTATCCCGGCCTCCTATCTCGAACTCCTATCCCGACCTCCTATCCCATCCTCCAATCTCGAGCTCCTATCCCGACCTCCTATCCTGACCTCCTATCCCGACCTCCTATCCCGACCTCCTATCCCGACCTCCTATCCCGTCCTCCTATCCCGACCTCCTATCCCGTCCTCCTATCTCAACCTCCTTTCCCGTCCTCATATCTGCACCTCCTATCTTGACCTCCTATCCCATCCTCCTATCTCAACCTCCTATCCTGACCTTCTATCCAGACCTCCTATCCCATCCTCCTATCCCGACCTCCTTTCCCGTCCTCATATCTCGACCTCCTATCTTGACATCCTATCCCGTCCTCCTATCTCGACCTCCTATCCCAACCTCCTATCCAGACCTACTATCCCGTCCTCATATCCTGTCCTCCTATCTTGTCCTCCTATCCCGACCTCCTATCCCGACATCCTATCCCGACCTCCTACCCGACCTCCTATCCCGACCTCATACCAGGTAATGAAATAGCTCCAGCCTAACGGAAATTAGATGGGAACATACATTTCCCATTGATTTGCATGGGACTTTAAGAAAAAACCCTGACCCTCACAAATGGGGATAGTTAATGGTTAAATTAACTATCCTATATTTTAAGTGGACATATAAGTAACATGTGGCCAAGTATTATCGAAATATCTCCAGCCGTTTGGAAGTTATGCGGTAACATATATTTCCCATTGACTTGCATGGGACTTTAAACATAAGCCCCGCCCCTGGCAAATGGGGGTGAGTAAGGGTTAAATTACCTATTCTATGTTTGTTGTTGACATATAAGTAACATGTGTGCCAAGTTTCATGTTAATATCTTTAGCCGTTTGAAAGTTTTTGTGGAACATACATACATATATACATACATACATACATACACACATTGAGTTTTATATATATATAGATACATAATTTTATGTATTTCCATGCATTGTCCCTATTGGTACCTGGTGGACATTAGAATATTATTTTCAATACCTTTATTTTTATTTTTTATTTTATTTTTTTCGGTACCTACCAGTATTGATTCTATGTATCTCATTACACAATGTATTATTTACTTTATATTGTTTTATTTCATATACATGTTGTATATCATACGCCACATTTCATTCTCAATAACTCTGTATGTATACACAGTCGAGTCCACATGTGCATTTTCTCTCCCCTCCAATCACGCCTTCATTAGCCAAGTCCATCCATCTATACTAACTAGCGCACCCCAATATATATACCCTTTCCTTATCTGCATAGGTTTAAATACAGCCTGTCTAGTTTCTCCTGTCCCTATTTACCCCTGGTTCTGTATGTACATCATCCCCCCCCCCCCCCTTTATTTCTCTCCTCCTTATCCATGCCCGTACTGGCCCAGTCCCTTCCACTAACACTAACTAATATATATTTTATTTATTTATATAGCGCCTACAGATTCCGCAGCTCTTATACATCATACAGTCATAACACAGCCTGTCCAGCTTCTTCTTTAGAATATTTTTATATAATATTGGTAAGTGCATGTACAATGTTTTAGAATGTGATGCGAGATCTGACCACGCCCAGTGGACTTGGCCTATTACGTTTGGCGCCATTTTTAATGTATAAATGAGTCTCAGATACTGCCATTTCATCTGAAGAAGGAGCTCCTATGATCCGAAACACGTCATTTTTGGCTAATATAACTACTTTAAGGATACTCCGCCTCTTCTGTGTGGTGTACTTTAAGGATACTCCGCCTATTCCTGAGTTCATGGTGCTTTTACAAGCATTTTAAGACATTAATAAAGTGTGTATGTAGTGCATTTGTCAAGCGTTGTCGGAAAAAAAGGGGGAATTTCTCCACTTTTGCAGCATTTCATTCATAGCGCTCAGTGGGGTTTGTGTATAAATTGAAGCCATTTGCAGTTGTGTCTCCATGGATTCATGTGAACTCTAGGAGGTAAAGCTGGCCATGCTGCTCTTTCCCTGATGACAGAGTAAACTGTGTTTGCAGGAGTCCCATGCAGGGAGGGATCCATGTTTGCTTGTCATGTGCTTTTGATGGCTTTTCATTTGTCTAAAATGTTTCACATGGTAAGTAGAAGCTTTCTAAACTGCCTAAGACTGCTGCAAGCAATGTTTGACTTTGAAGCAGGGAAGAATCTTGCCCAAAAAAGCAATACAGTACTATTCACATTTTTCAGTATTCTTTTTTACTTTTCTCCATTTTCAGTATTCTTTTTACACTTTTTTTCACACTCCATTTCTTGGGTATTCTATGCAGCATTTGTACCTCTGCATTATTTTCAATGTATTTTTCTTGTATTATACTTTTTTTTTTTTTTACTGTCTTGTTGTCAATAATCATTCAATTAATTCCTTACATGAGGGATTTATCATTGTCTTTGTAGAAATCAAGTTCTTTTAACCCAGTTTTCTTGAGTATAAGTCAAGTAGCTTTAATGTAGCCAAGTTTGTAGAAGTGGTCTGGGCTGGTGTGAGATTGTGCTAAAAACTGAAATTTTTGCAAAAATTTTACACCAATTATAAAAAGTTTCAGTTGATAATTCATTGTCCACTGCAAAAAGCTTAAGTCCAAATGAGTGGTGCAAAAAAACTGCAACAATTCAGCCATTGCACAAAAATGTGCTACAATTTACAACCATAGTAAAGCCAGTGCACAATCAGCCCCTCCCCCTAGTTTTTTCAGGCTATTACTTTTTTTTGCATTTTGTGTTTTTATTACCAGAGGAATCATGGCTTATAGAAGTTTATTACTGATCTCAGTGCTAAAAAGGGAAAAAGATTGCTGCTAAAAAAATAAAAAAATAATAAAAGGGTATTCCAGGGAGGGATCCTGTAACCTGTAGATTGCTTCTAACCAATTATAGATGAGAATTGTCCAGTAGCTAAAAGCTACATTATTAATTGTTCTAGTATAAGTAGCCATATGTCACTTACTGGAGATAGTTACACAATTCTATAGACTGACATCTATGGAATGTTGTGAAAGGATCTCAGACATACAGATTAAATTGATACAATAGGTATATTTTAGATAGATAGTAAATATTGATTCTGTAGAAAGCTAGAGATAGTAAAGATTAATTTTATACATAACTAAAATAAAAAATGTATACTATATATAGCTGGATATAGTAAACATAGATGCAGTAGATGTTTAGATACTGTAGAAGCACAATGGAAAGATTGAATAAATACCTACATATAAATAGATACTATAGATGATACAGTTGGGTATTCTAGATAGCAAGCGATAAATAGATATATAGATAGATTAGATAGATAGATAGATATGAGATAGATAGATAGATAGATAGATAGATAGATATGAGATAGATAGATTACATAGATACATTCGATAGATAGTTAGATAGATATGAGATAGATAGATAGATTAGATTAGAATGGATAAATAGATTAGAATACATAGATAGATATGAGATAGATAGATTAGATAGATATGAGATAGATAGATAGATAGATAGATAGATAGATAGATATGAGATAGATAGATTAGATAGATATGAGATAGATAGATATGAGATAGATTAGATAGATTGATAGATAGATAGATAGATAGATAGATAGATATGAGATACATAGATAGATATGAGATAGATAGATATGAGATAGATTAGATTAGATAAATAGATAGATAGATAGATATGAGATAGATAGATAGATAGATAGATATGAGATAGATAGAAAGATATGAGATAGATAGATAGATATGAGATAGATAGATATGAGATAGATAGATAGATAGATAGATATGAGATAGATAGAAAGATATGAGATAGATAGATAGATAGATAGATAGATAGATAGATAGATAGATAGATATGAGATAGATAGATAGATAGATAGATAGATAGATATGAGATAGATAGATAGATAGATAGATAGATAGATATGAGATAGATAGATATGAGATAGATAGATAGATAGATATGAGATAGATAGATAGATATGAGATAGATAGATAGATAGATAGATATGAGATAGATAGATATGAGATATATAGATAGATAGATAGATAGATAGATATGAGATAGATAGATAGATAGATAGATAGAAAGATATGAGATATATAGATTAGATAGATATGAGATAGATTAGATAGATATGAGATAGATTAGATAGATAGATAGATAGATATGAGATAGATAGATAGATATGAGATAGATAGATAGATAGATAGATATGAGATAGATAGATAGATAGATAGATATGAGATAGATAGATAGATAGATAGATAGATAGATAGATATGAGATAGATAGATAGATATGAGATAGATATGAAATAGATAGATATGAGATAGATAGATATGAGATAGATAGATAGATAGATAGATATGAGATAGATAGATAGATAGATAGATATGAGATAGATAGATATGAGATAGATAGATATGAGATAGATAGATAGATAGATAGATAGATAGATATGAGATAGATAGATATGAGATAGATAGATATGAGATAGATAGATATGAGATAGATAGATATGAGATAGATAGATAGATAGATAGATAGATATGAGATAGATAGAAAGATATGAGATAGATAGATAGATATGAGATAGATAGATATGAGATAGATAGATAGATAGATAGATAGATATGAGATAGATAGAAAGATATGAGATAGATAGATAGATAGATAGATATGAGATAGATAGATAGATAGATAGATAGATAGATAGATAGATATGAGATAGATAGATAGATAGATAGATATGAGATAGATAGATATGAGATAGATAGATATGAGATA